>NC_057794.1:70036461-70353709 GCF_018294505.1 Triticum aestivum | reverse complement strand
CCCCCCTGGGCGCGCCCCCATACCTCGTGGGCCCCCTGGTGGCCCTTCGGTGACCTTCCTCTACTATATGAAGTCTTTCGATGGGAAAAAATAGGAAGCCATCTTCTCGGACGAAACTCCGCCACCACGAGGCGGAACCTTGGCGGAACAAATCTACGGCTCTGGCGGAGCTGTTCTGCCGGGGAAACTTTCCTCCCGGAGGGGGAGATCATCGCCATCGTCATCACCAACGCTCCTCTCATCGGGAGAGGGCAATCTCCATCAACATCTTCATCAGCACCATCTCCTCTCAAAACCCTAGTCCATCTCTTGTATCTAATTCTTGTCTCCAAGTCTGGGATTGGTGCTAGTAGTGTTAATTACTCCTTGTAGTTGATGCTAGTTGGTTTAATTGGTGGAAGATCATATGTTCAGATCCTATATGCATATTAATACCCCTCTGATTATGAACATGTTTATGCTTTGTGAGTAGTTACTTTTGTTCCTGAGGACATGGGAGAAGTCTTGCTATTAGTAGTCATGTGAATTTGGTATTCGTTCGATATTTTGATGAGATGTATGTTGTCTCTCCTCTAGTGGTGTTATATGAACGTCGACTACATGAAACTTCACCATTATTTGGGCCTAGAGGAAGGCATTGGGAAGTAATAAGTAGATGATGGGTTGCTAGAGTGATAGAAGCTTAAACCCTAGTTTATACCTTGCTTCGTAAGGGGCTGATTTGGATCCATATGTTTCATGATATGGTTAGGTTTACCTTAATACTTTTGTTGTAGTTGCGGATGCTTGCAATAGAGGTTAATCATAAGTGGTATGCTTGTCCAAGTAAGGGCAGCACCCAAGCACCGGTCCACCCACATACCAAATTATCAAAGTACTGAACACGAATCATATGAACGTGATGAAAACAAGCTTGACGATATACCCATGTGTCCTCGGGAGCTCTTTTCTCTATATAAGAGTTTGCCCAAGCTTGTCCTTTTCTACAAAAAGGATAGGGCCACTTTGCTACACTTTATTTACTTTTGTTACTTGTTGCTCGTTACAAATTATCCTATCACAAAACTATCTGTTACCACTTATTTCAGTACTTGCAGAGAATACCTTGCTGGAAACCGCTTATCATTTCCTTTTGCTCCTCGTTGGGTTCGACACTCTTACTTGTCGAAAGGACTATGATAGATCGCCTACGCTTGTGGGTCATTAAGACTCTTTTTTGGCGATGTTGCCGGGGAGTGAAGCGCCTTTGGTAGGTGGAATTTGGTAAGGAAAATGTATATAGTGTGCTGAAATTTATTGTCACTTGTTACTATGGAAAGTAATCCTCTGAGGGGCTTGTTCGGGGTATCTTCACCCTGACCAGTAGAGCAAAGAGTTGCTCCTCAACCTACTCAACCTACTGAAAATGAAAATGAAAATGAAAATGTATGCTTTGAAATTCCTTCGGGTATGATAGAAAAACCGCTAGCTAATCCCTTTTTAGGAGATGGAACAAAACATCATGATGAGCATTTAATATATGTGGATGAAGTTTGTGGATTATTTAAGCTTGCAGGTGTACCCGGAGATGTTGTTAAGAAGAAGGTCTTCCATTTATCTTTGAAGGGAGACGCATCGGGATGGTATAGGCTATGTGATGATATGGGGTCTTGGAACTAAAAACGATTGAAATTGGAATTTCATCAGAAGTTTTATCCTATGCATCTTGTTCATCGTGATCGCAATTACATATATAATTTTTGGCCTCGCGAAGGAGAAAGCATCGCTCAAGCTTGGGGGAGGATTAAATCAATGTTATATTCATGCCCCAATCATGAGCTCTCTAAAAAAATGATTATTCAAAATTTCTATGCTCGGCTTTCTGATAACAATCGCACCATGCTCGATACTTCTTGTGCTGGCTCTTTTATGATGAAGACTATTGAATTCAAATGGGATTTATTGGAAAGAATTAAACGCAACTCTGAAGATTGGGACCTTGACAAAGGTAAGGAGTCAGGTATAACACCTAGTTTTGACTGTGTTAAATCTTTTATGGATACCGATATTTTTTGTAAATTTAGCACTAAATATGGACTTGACTCTGAGAAAGTAGCTTCTTTCTGTGAATCTTTTGCTACTTATGTTGATCTCCCCAAGGAGAAGTGGTTTAAATATCATCCTCCCATAGAAGTAAAAGTAGCTGCACCTATTAAAGTTGAAGAAAAGATTGTCACTTATAATGATCCTATTGTTCCTACTTCTTATGTTGAGAAACCACCTTTCCCTGTTAGGATAAAGGATGATGCTAAAGCTTCAACTATAGTTCGTAAAAGCAATATTAAAACATACACACCTCATGAGCAAGTTAAAGTTGAACCTAATATTGCTATTGTTAAAGATCTCTTGTCTGATAATATTGATGGGCATGTTATTTATTTCTGTGATGAAACTGCTATAATTGCTAAACCCTGTGCTAAAGATAAACCTAGACCTGCGGTAGGCATGCCCGTTATTTCTGTTAAAATAGGAGATCATTGTTATCATGGCTTATGTGATTTGGGTGCTAGTGCTAGTGCAATACCTTATTCCTTATACAAAGAAGTTATGCGTGATATTGCACCTGCTGAGATGGAAGATATTGATGTCACAATTAAACTTGCCAATAGAGATACTATTTCACCAATGGGAGTTGTTAGAGATGTTGAAGTCTTGTGTGGGAAAACTAAATATCCTGCTGATTTTCTTGTTCTTGGTTCCCCACAAGATAGCTTTTGTCCCATTATATTTGGTAGACCCTTCTTGAACACTGTTAATGCTACCATAGATTGCAAAAGAGATGTTGTTACTATCGTTTAGATGATATGGCTCATGAATTTAATTTCTGTAAATTTAGTAGACAACACCGTGAAGAAGAATTACCTAGTAAGGATGAAATTATTGGTCTTGCTTCTATTGCCATGCCTCCTAGTGATCCTTTAGAACAATATTTGCTAGACCATGAAAATGACTTGTTTATGAATGAAAGAAGGGAATTAGATGAAGTATTCTTTAAACAGGAACCTATTCTGAAAAACAATTTAACTGTTGAAATTCTAGGGGATCCACCTCCACCCAAGGGTGTGTTGGAAATATGCCCTAGAGGCAATAATAAAAGTATTATTATATTTCATTGTTCATGATAATTGTCTTTTATTCATGCTATAAATGTATTATCCGGAAATCGTAATACACGTGTGAATACATAGACCTCAATATGTCCCTAGTGAGCCTCTAGTTGACTAGCTCGTTGTGATCAATAGATAGTCATGATTTCCTGGCTGTGGACATTGGATGTCGTTGATAACGGGATCACATCATTAGGAGAATGATGTGATGGACAAGACCCAATCCTAAGCATAGCACAAAGGTCGTTTAGTTCGTTTGCTAGAGCTTTGCCAATGTAAAGTATCTCTTCCTTAGACCATGAGATCGTGTAATCCTGGATACCGTAGGAGTGCCTTGGGTGTATCAAACGTCACAACGTAACTGGGTGAATATAAAGGTGCATTACAGGTATCTCCGAAAGTAGCTGTTGGGTTGACACGGATCGAGACTGGGATTTGTCACTCCGTATGACGGAGAGGTATCTCTGGGCCCACTCGGTAATGCATCATCATAATGAGCTCAAGGTGACCAAAGTGTTGGCCACGAGATCATGCATTACGGTACGAGTAAAGTGACTTGCCGGTAACGAGACTGAACAAGGTACTGGGATATTGACGATCGAGTCTCGGGCAAGTAACGTACCGATTGACAAAGTGAATTGTATACAGGGTTTGATCGAATCCTTGACATCGTGGTTCATCCGATGACAACATCGAGAAGCATGTGGGAGCCAACATGGGTATCCAGATCCCGCTGTTGGTTATTGACCGGAGAACGTCTCGGTCATGTCTACATGTCTCCCGAACCCGTAGGGTCTACACACTTAAGGTTCGATGACGCTAGGGTTATAAAGGAAGTTTGTATGTGGTTACCGAATGTTGTTCGGAGTCCCGGATGAGATCTCGGACGTCACGAGGAGTTCCGGAATGGTCCGGAGGTAAAGATTTATATATGGGAAGTCCTATTTTGGCCACCAGAAAATGTTCGGGATTTTTCGGTATTGTACCGGGAATGTTCTAGAAGGTTCCGGAGTGGGGCCCACCTGCATGGGGGGACCCACATGAATGTGAGTAGTGGGGGAAAGGCCCCACACCCCTGGTCAAGGCGCACCAAGATCCCCCCTTAGAAGGAATAAGATCATATCCCGAAGGGATAAGATCAAGATCCCTAAAAAGGGGGGATAACAATCGGTGGGGAAGGAAATGATGGGATTTCTTTCCTCCCACCTTGGCCAACGCCCCAATGGACTTGGAGGGCAAGAAACCAGCCCCTCCACCCCTATATATAGTGGGGAGGCGCATGGGAGCTCAACACAAGCCAAGGTGCAGCCCCTCCCCTCCCCAACACCTCTCCTCCTCCGTATATGCTTGGCGAAGCCCTGTCGGAGTACTGCTGCACCAACTACACCACGCTGTCGTGCTGCTGTTGGAGCAATCTTCCTCAACCTCTCCTTCCCCCTTGCTGGATCAAGAAGGAGGAGACGTCTCCCGTCCCGTACGTGTGTTGAACGCGGAGGTGCTGTCCGTTCAGCACTTGGACATCGGTGATCCGAATCACGTTCGAGTACGACTCCATCATCACCATCCCCTTGGCTAGCTTCCGCTCGTGATCTACAAGTGGTATGTAGATGCAAACTCTCTCCCTTGACTCGTTGCTTAGATGAACTCATAGATGGATCTTGGTGAAACCGTAGGAAAAATTTTAATTTTCTGCAACGTTCCCCAACAGTGGCATCATGAGCTAGGTCTATGCGTAGTTCTCTTTGCACGAGTAGAACACAATTTTGTTGTGGGCGTGGATTTTGTCATCTTACTTGCCTCTACTAGTCTTTTCTTGCTTCGGCGGTATTGTGGGATGAAGCGGCCCGGACCAACCTTACACGTAGGCTTACATGAGACCGGTTCCACCGACTGACATGCACTAGTTGCATAAGGTGGCTGGCGGGTGTCTGTCTCTCCCACTTTAGTTGGAGCGGATTCGATGAAAAGGGCCCTTATGAAGGGTAAATAGAAGTTGACAAAATCACGTTGTGGTTATTCGTAGGTAAGAAAACGTTCTTGCAAGAACCCAATTGCAGCCACGTAAAAGATGCAACAACAATTAGAGGACGTCTAACTTGTTTTTGCAGCGATTGATCATGTGATGTGATATGGCCAGAAGTTGTGATGAATGATGAATTGTGATGTATGAGATCATGTTCTTTGTAATAGGATTCACAACTTGCATGTCGATGAGTATGACAACCGGCAGGAGCCATAGGAGTTGTCTTTATTTTTTGTATGACCTGCGTGTCATTGAAGAACGCCATGTAACTCACTTTACTTTATTGCTAAACGCGTTAGCCATAGAAGTAGAAGTAGTCGTTGGCGTGACAACTTCATGAAGACACGATGATGGAGATCATGATGATGGAGATCATGGTGTCAAGCCGGTGACAAGATGATCATGGAGCCCCGAAGATGAAGATCAATGGAGCTATATGATATTGGCCATATCATGTCACAACTATATAATTGCATGTGATGTTTATTATGTTTATGCATCTTGTTTACTTAGGACGACAGTAGTAAATAAGATGATCCCTTACAAAAATTTCAAGAAGTGTTCTCCCCTAACTGTGCACCGTTGCTACAGTTCGTCGCTTCTAAGCACCACGTGATGATCGGGTGTGATGGATTCTTACGTTCACATACAACGGGTGTAAGACAGTTTTACACAGCGAAAACACTTAGGGTTAACTTGACGAGCCTAGCATGTGCAGACATGGCCTCGGAACACGGAGACCGAAAGGTCGAACACGAGTCGTATGGAAGATACGATCAACATGAGAATGTTCACCGACGATGACTAGCCCGTCTCACGTGATGATCGGACACGGCCTAGTCGACTCGGATCGTGTAACACTTAGATGACTAAAGGGATGTCTAATCTGAGTGGGAGTTCATAATTTGATTAGAACTTAATTATCATGAACTTAGTCTAAAACCTTTGCAAATATGTCTTGTAGATCAAATGGCCAACGCTCATGTCAACATGAACTTCAACGCGTTCCTAGAGAAAACCAAGCTGAAAGATGATGGCAGCAACTATACGGACTGGGTCCGGAACCTGAGGATCATCCTCATAGCTGCCAGGAAACAATATGTCCTAGAAGGACCGCTAGGTGACGCTCCCGTCCCAGAGAACCAAGACATTATGAATGCTTGGCAAACTCGCGCTGATGATTACTCCCTCGTTCAGTGCGGCATGCTTTACAGCTTAGAACCGGGGCTCCAAAAGCGTTTTGAGCATCACGGAGCATATGAGATGTTCGAAGAGCTGAAACTAGTTTTCCAAGCTCATGCCCGGGTCGAGAGATATGATGTCTCCGACAAGTTCTATAGTTGTAAGATGGAGGAAAACAGTTCTATCAGTGAGCACATCCTGAAGATGTCTGGGTTGCACAACCGTATGACCCAGCTGAACATTAACCTCCCAGATGAGGCGGTCATTGACAGAATCCTCCAGTCGCTCCCACCAAGCTACAAGAGCTTTGTGATGAACTACAACATGCAGGGGATGGAAAAGACCATTCCTGAAGTGTTCTCGATGCTGAAGTCAGCAGAGGCTGAAATCAAGAAAGAACATCAAGTGTTGATGGTCAATAAGACCACTAAGTTCAAGAAGGGCAAGGGTAAGAAGAACTTCAAGAAGGACGGCAAGGAGGTTGCCGCGCCTAGTAAGCCAGTTACCGGGAAGAAGTCAAAGAATGGACCTAAGCCTGAGACTGAGTGCTTTTATTGCAAGGGGAAGGGTCACTGGAAGCGGAACTGCCCCAAATACTTAGCAGATAAGAAGGCCGGCAAAACCAAAGGTATATTTGATATACATGTAATTGATGTGTACCTTACCAGTACTCGTAGTAACTCCTGGGTATTTGATACCGGTGCCGTTGCTCATATTTGTAACTCACAACAGGAGCTGCGGAATAAACGGAGACTGGCGAAGGACGAGGTGACGATGCGCGTCGGGAATGGTTCCAGAGTCGATGTGATCGCCGTCGGCACGCTGCCTCTACATTTACCTACGGGATTAGTTTTGAACCTTAATAATTGTTATTTAGTGCCAAGTTTGAGCATGAACATTGTATCTGGATCTCGTTTAATACGAGATGGCTACTCATTTAAGTCTGAGAATAATGGTTGTTCGATTTATATGAGAGATATGTTTTATGGTCATGCTCCGATGGTCAATGGTTTATTCTTAATGAATCTCGAGCGTAATATTACACATGTTCATAGTGTAGATGCCAAAAGATTTAATGTTGATAACGATAGTCCCACATACTTGTGGCACTGCCGCCTTGGTCACATTGGTGTCAAGCGCATGAAGAAGCTCCATGCCGATGGACTTTTAGAGTCTCTTGATTATGAATCGTTTGACACGTGCGAACCATGCCTTTTGGGCAAAATGACCAAGACTCCGTTCTCCGGAACAATGGAGCGAGCAACCAACTTGTTGGAAATCATACATACCGATGTGTGTGGTCCAATGAGCGTTGAGGCTCGCGGAGGATATCGTTATGTTCTCACTCTCACTGATGACTTGAGTAGATATGGGTATGTCTACTTAATGAAACACAAGTCTGAGACCTTTGAAAAGTTCAAGGAATTTCAGAATGAGGTAGAGAATCAACATGACCGAAAGATAAAATTCTTACGATCAGATCGTGGAGGAGAATACTTAAGTCACGAATTTGGTACACACTTAAGGAAATGTGGAATCGTTTCACAACTCACGCCGCCTGGAACACCTCAGCGAAACGGTGTGTCCGAACGTCGTAATCGCACCCTATTGGATATGGTGCGGTCTATGATGTCTCTTACCGATTTACCGCTATCATTTTGGGGATACGCTCTAGAGACAGCTACATTCACTTTAAATAGGGCACCGTCTAAATCCGTTGAGACGACACCGTATGAATTATGGTTTGGAAAGAAACCTAAGCTGTCGTTTCTAAAAGTTTGGGGATGCGATGCTTATGTCAAGAAACTTCAACCTAAAAAGCTCGAACCCAAGTCGGAAAAATGCGTATTCATAGGATACCCTAAGGAAACTGTAGGGTATACCTTCTACTTAAGATCCGAAGGCAAGATCTTTGTTGCCAAGAACGGATGCTTTCTGGAAAAAGAGTTTCTCTCGAAAGAAGTAAGTGGGAGGAAAGTAGAACTCGATGAAGTACTACCTCTTGAGCGGGAAAGTGGCGCAGCGCAGGAAACCGTTCCTGTGATGCCCACACCAACTGAAGAGGAAAACAACGATAATGATCAAGGTACTTCGGATCAAGTTACTGCTGAACTTCGTAGGTCCACAAGGACACGTTCCGCACCAGAGTGGTACGGCAACCCTGTCCTGGAAATCATGTTGTTAGACAACAATGAGCCTTCGAACTATGAAGAAGCGATGGCGGGCCCGGATTCCAACAAATGGCTTGAAGCCATGAAATCCGAGATAGAATCCATGTATGAAAACAAAGTATGGACTTTGACAGACTTGCCCGATGATCGGCGAGCGATAGAAAACAAATGGATCTTTAAGAAGAAGACGGACGCGGATGGTAATGTTACAATCTATAAGGCTCGACTTGTCGCTAAGGGTTATCGACAAGTTCAAGGGATTGACTACGACAAGACTTTCTCTCCCGTAGCGAAGCTGAAGTCCGTCCGAATCATGTTAGCAATTGCCGCATACTATGATTATGAAATATGGCAAATGGACGTCAAAACGGCATTCCTTAACGGGCATCTTAAGGAAGAATTGTATATGATGCAGCCAGAAGGTTTTGTCGATCCTCGGAACGCTAACAAAGTATGCAAGCTCCAGCGATCCATTTATGGACTGGTGCAAGCATCTCGGAGTTGGAACATTCGCTTTGATGAGATGATCAAAGCGTTTGGGTTTATGCAGACTTATGGAGAAGCCTGCGTTTACAAGAAAGTGAGTGGGAGCTCTGTAGCATTTCTCATATTATATGTAGATGACATACTCTTGATGGGAAATAATATAGAATTTCTGGACAGCATTAAGGCCTACTTGAATAAGTGTTTTTCAATGAAGGACCTTGGAGAAGCTGCTTATATATTAGGCATCAAGATCTATAGAGATAGATCGAGACGCCTCATAGGTCTTTCACAAAGCACATACCTTGATAAGATTTTGAAGAGGTTCAAAATGGATCAGTCCAAGAAGGGGTTCTTGCCTATGTTACAAGGTGTGAGATTGAGCTCGGCTCAGTCACCGACCACGGCAAAAGATAAAGAAGAGATGAGTGTCATCCCCTATGCTTCAGCCATAGGATCTATTATGTATGCCATGCTGTGTACCAGACCTGATGTAAACCTTGCCGTAAGTTTGGTAGCAAGATACCAAAGTAATCCCGGCAAGGAACACTGGACAGCGGTCAAGAATATCCTGAAGTACCTGAAAAGGACGAAGGACATGTTTCTCGTTTATGAAAGAGACGAAGAGCTCGTCGTAAAGGGTTACGTCGACGCTAGCTTCGACTCAGATCTGGATGACTCTAAGTCACAAACCGGATACGTGTATATGTTGAATGGTGGAGCAGTAAGCTGGTGCAGCTGCAAGCAGAGCGTCGTGGCGGGATCTACGTGTGAAGCGGAGTACATGGCAGCCTCGGAGGCAGCGCATGAAGCGATTTGGGTGAAGGAGTTCATCACCGACCTAGGAGTCATACCCAATGCGTCAGGGCCAATCAAACTCTTCTGTGACAACACTGGAGCTATTGCCCTTGCCAAGGAGCCCAGGTTTCACAAGAAGACCAGGCACATCAAGCGTCGTTTCAACTCCATCCGTGAAAATGTTCAAGATGGAGACATAGAAATTTGCAAAGTACATACGGATCTGAATGTCGCAGATCCGTTGACTAAACCTCTCTCGCGAGCTAAACATGATCAACACCAGAACTCTATGGGTGTTCGATTCATCACAATGTAACTAGATTGGTGACTCTAGTGCAAGTGGGAGACTGTTGGAAATATGCCCTAGAGGAAATAATAAAAGTATTATTATATTTCATTGTTCATGATAATTGTCTTTTATTCATGCTATAACTGTATTATCCGGAAATCGTAATACACGTGTGAATACATAGACATCAATATGTCCCTAGTGAGCCTCTAGTTGACTAGCTCGTTGTGATCAACAGATAGTCATGATTTCCTGGCTATGGACATTGGATGTCATTGATAACGGGATCACATCATTAGGAGAATGATGTGATGGACAAGACCCAATCCTAAGCATAGCACAAAGGTCGTTTAGTTCGTTTGCTAGAGCTTTGCCAATGTCAAGTATCTCTTCCTTAGACCATGAGATCGTGTAACTCCCGGATACCGTAGGAGTGCCTTGGGTGTATCAAACGTCACAACGTAACTGGGTGACTATAAAGGTGCATTACAGGTATCTCCGAAAGTAGCTGTTGGGTTGACACGGATCGAGACTGGGATTTGTCACTCCGTATGACGGAGAGGTATCTCTGGGCCCACTCGGTAATGCATCATCATAATGAGCTCAAGGTGACCAAAGTGTTGGCCACGAGATCATGCATTACGGTACGAGTAAAGTGACTTGCCGGTAACGAGACTGAACAAGGTATTGGGATACCGACGATCGAGTCACGGGCAAGTAACGTACCGATTGACAAAGGGAATTGTATACAGGGTTTGATCGAATCCTCGACATCGTGGTTCATCTGATGACAACATCGAGAAGCATGTGGGAGCCAACATGGGTATCCAGATCCCGCTGTTGGTTATTGACCGGAGAATGTCTCGGTCATGTCTACATGTCTCCCGAACCCGTAGGGTCTACACACTTAAGGTTCGATGACGCTAGGGTTATAAAGGAAGTTTGTATGTGGTTACCGAATGTTGTTCGGAGTCCCGGATGAGATCCCGGACGTCACGAGGAGTTCCGGAATGGTCCGGAGGTAAAGATTTAATTATGGGAAGTCCTATTTTGGCCACCGGAAAATGTTCGGGATTTTTCGGTATTGTACCGGGAAGGTTCTAGAAGGTTCCGGAGTGGGGCCCACCTGCATGGGGGGACCCACATGAACGTGAGTAGTGGGGGAAAGGCCCCACACCCCTGGTCAAGGCGCACCAAGATCCCCCCTTAGAAGGAATAAGATCATATCCCGAAGGGATAAGATCAAGATCCCTAAAAAGGGGGGATAACAATCGGTGGGGAAGGAAATGATGGGATTTCTTTCCTCCCACCTTGGCCAACGCCCCAATGGACTTGGAGGGCAAGAAACCAGCCCCTCCACCCCTATATATAGTGGGGAGGCGCATGGGAGCTCAACACAAGCCAAGGCGCAGCCCCTCCCCTCCCCAACACCTCTCCTCCTCCGTATATGCTTGGCGAAGCCCTGTCGGAGTACTGCTGCACCAACTACACCACGCCGTCGTGCTGCCGTTGGAGCAATCTTCCTCAACCTCTCCTTCCCCCTTGCTGGATCAAGAAGGAGGAGACGTCTCCCGTCCCGTACGTGTGTTGAACGTGGAGGTGCTGTCCGTTCAGCACTTGGACATCGGTGATCCGAATCACGTTCGAGTACGACTCCATCATCACCATCCCCTTGGCTAGCTTCCGCTCGTGATCTACAAGTGGTATGTAGATGCAAACTCTCTCCCTTGACTCGTTGCTTAGATGAACTCATAGATGGATCTTGGTGAAACCGTAGGAAAATTTTTAATTTTCTGCAACGTTCCCCAACAGTGGTATCAGAGCCAGGTTTATGCGTAGTTCTCTTTGCACGAGTAGAACACAATTTTGTTGTGGGCGTGGATTTTGTCATCTTACTTGCCTCTACTAGTCTTTTCTTGCTTCGGCGGTATTGTGGGATGAAGCGGCCCGGACCAACCTTACACGTACGCTTACGTGAGACCGGTTCCACCGACTGACATGCACTAGTTGCATAAGGTGGCTGGCGGGTGTCTGTCTCTCCCACTTTAGTTGGAGCGGATTCGATGAAAAGGGCCCTTATGAAGGGTAAATAGAAGTTGACAAAATCACGTTGTGGTTATTCGTAGGTAAGAAAACGTTCTTGCTAGAACCCAATTGCAGCCACGTAAAAGATGCAACAACAATTAGAGGACGTCTAACTTGTTTTTGCAGCGATTGATCATGTGATGTGATATGGCCAGAAGTTGTGATGAATGATGAATTGTGATGTATGAGATCATGTTCTTTGTAATAGGATTCACGACTTGCATGTCGATGAGTATGACAACCGGCAAGAGCCATATGAGTTGTCTTTATTTTTTGTATGACCTGCGTGTCATTGAAGAACGCCATGTAACTCACTTTACTTTATTGCTAAACGCGTTAGCCATAGAAGTAGAAGTAGTCGTTGGCGTGACAACTTCATGAAGACACGATGATGGAGATCATGGTGTCAAGCCGGTGACAAGATGATCATGGAGCCCCGAAGATGAAGATCAATGGAGCTATATGATATTGGCCATATCATGTCACAACTATATAATTGCATGTGATGTTTATTATGTTTATGCATCTTGTTTACTTAGGACGACGGTAGTAAATAAGATGATCCCTTACAAAAATTTCAAGAAGTGTTCTCCCCTAACTGTGCACCGTTGCTACAGTTCGTCGCTTCTAAGCACCACGTGATGATCGGGTGTGATGGATTCTTACGTTCACATACAACGGGTGTAAGACAGTTTTACACAGCGAAAACACTTAGGGTTAACTTGACGAGCCTAGCATGTGCAGACATGGCCTCGAAACACGGAGACTGAAAGGTCGAACACGAGTCGTATGGAAGATACGATCAACATGAGAATGTTCACCGACGATGACTAGTCCGTCTCACGTGATGATCGGACACGGCCTAGTCGACTCGGATCGTGTAACACTTAGATGACTAGAGGGATGTCTAATCTAAGTGGGAGTTCATAATTTGATTAGAACTTTATTATCATGAACTTAGTCTAAAACCTTTGCAAATATGTCTTGTAGATCAATGGCCAACGCTAATGTCAACATGAACTTCAACGTGTTCCTAGAGAAAACCAAGCTGAAAGATGATGGCAGCAACTATACGGACTGGGTCCGGAACCTGAGGATCATCCTCATAGCTGCCAGGAAACAATATGTCCTAGAAGGACCGCTAGGTGACGCTCCCGTCCCAGAGAACCAAGACATTATGAATGCTTGGCAGTCTCGTGCTGATGATTACTCCCTCGTTCAGTGCGGCATGCTTTACAGCTTAGAACCGGGGCTCCAAAAGCGTTTTGAGCACCACGGAGCATATGAGATGTTCGAAGAGCTGAAACTAGTTTTTCAAGCTCATGCCCGGGTCGAGAGATATGATGTCTGCGACAAGTTCTACAGTTGTAAGATGGAGGAAAACAGTTCTGTCAGTGAGCACATCCTGAAGATGTCTGGGTTGCACAACCGTATGACCCAGCTGAACATTAACCTCCCAGATGAGGCGGTCATTGACAGAATCCTCCAGTCGCTCCCACCAAGCTACAAGAGCTTTGTGATGAACTACAACATGCAGGGGATGGAAAAGACCATTCCTGAAGTGTTCTCGATGCTGAAGTCAGCAGAGGCTGAAATCAAGAAAGAACATCAAGTGTTGATGGTCAATAAGACCACTAAGTTCAAGAAGGGCAAGGGTAAGAAGAACTTCAAGAAGGACGGCAAAGATGTTGCCGCGCCTGGTAAGCCAGTTACCGGGAAGAAGTCAAAGAATGGACCCAAGCCTGAGACTGAGTGCTTTTATTGCAAGGGGAAGGGTCACTGGAAGCGGAACTGCCCCAAATACTTAGCGGATAAGAAGGCCGGCAACACCAAAGCAGGAGCTGCGGAATAAACGGAGACTGGCAAAGGACGAGGTGACGATGCGCGTCGGGAATGGTTCCAGAGTCGATGTGATCGCCGTCGGCACGCTGCCTCTACATTTACCTACGGGATTAGTTTTGAACCTTAATAATTGTTATTTAGTGCCAAGTTTGAGCATGAACATTGTATCAGGATCTCGTTTAATACGAGATGGCTACTCATTTAAGTCTGAGAATAATGGTTGTTCGATTTATATGAGAGATATGTTTTATGGTCATGCTCCGATGGTCAATGGTTTATTCTTAATGAATCTCGAGCGTAATATTACACATGTTCATAGTGTAGATGCCAAAAGATTTAAAGTTGATAACGATAGTCCCACATACTTGTGGCACTGCCGCCTTGGTCACATTGGTGTCAAGCGCATGAAGAAGCTCCATGCCGATGGACTTTTAGAGTCTCTTGATTATGAATCGTTTGACACGTGCGAACCATGCCTCTTAGGTAAAATGACCAAGACTCCGTTCTCCGGAACAATGGAGCGAGCAACCAACTTGTTGGAAATCATACATACCGATGTGTGCGGTCCAATGAGCGTTGAGGCTCACGGAGGATATCGTTATGTTCTCACTCTCACAGATGACTTGAGTAGATATGGGTATGTCTACTTAATGAAACACAAGTCTGAGACCTTTGAAAAGTTCAAGGAATTTCAGAATGAGGTGGAGAATCAACGTGACCGAAAGATAAAATTCTTACGATCAGATCGTGGAGGAGAATACTTAAGTCACGAATTTGGTACACACTTAAAGAAATGTGGAATCGTTTCACAGCTCACGCCGCCTGGAACACCTCAGCGAAACGGTGTGTCCGAACGTCGTAATCGCACTCTATTGGATATGGTGCGGTCTATGATGTCTCTTACTGATTTACCGCTATCATTTTGGGGATACGCTCTAGAGACAGCTACATTCACTTTAAATAGGGCACCGTCTAAATCCGTTGAGACGACACCGTATGAATTATGGTTTGGGAAGAAACCTAAGCTGTCGTTTCTAAAAGTTTGGGGATGCGATGCTTATGTCAAGAAACTTCAACCTGAAAAGCTCGAACCCAAGTCGGAAAAATGCGTCTTCATAGGATACCCTAAGGAAACTATCGGGTATACCTTCTACTTAAGATCCGAGGGCAAAATCTTTGTTGCCAAGAACGGATGCTTTCTGGAAAAAGAGTTTCTCTCGAAAGAAGTAAGTGGGAGGAAAGTAGAACTCGATGAAGTACTACCTCTCGAACGGGAAAGTGGTGCAGCTCAGGAAAATGTTCCTGTGATGCCCACACCAACTGAAGAGGAAACCAATGATGATGATCAAGGTACTTCGGATCAAGTTGCTACTGAACTTCGTAGGTCCACAAGGACACGTTCCGCACCAGAGTGGTACGGCAACCCCATCCTGGAAATCATGTTGTTAGACAACGGTGAACCTTCGAACTATGAAGAAGCGATGGCGGGCCCAGATTCCAACAAATGGCTTGAAGCCATGAAATCCGAGATAGAATCCATGTATGAAAACAAAGTATGGACTTTGACAGACTTGCCCGATGATCGGCGAGCGATAGAAAACAAATGGATCTTTAAGAAGAAGACAGACGCGGATGGTAATGTCACCATCTATAAAGCTCACCTTGTCGCTAAGGGTTATCGACAGGTTCAAGGGATTGACTACGACGAGACATTCTCTCCCGTAGTGAAGCTAAAGTCCGTCCGAATCATGTTAGCAATTGCCGCATACTATGATTATGAGATATGGCAGATGGACGTCAAAACAGCATTCCTTAATGGGCATCTTAAGGAAGAACTGTATATGATGCAGCCGGAAGGTTTTGTCGATCCTAAGAACGCTAACAAAGTATGCAAGCTCCAGTGATCCATTTATGGGCTGGTGCAAGCATCTCGGAGTTGGAATATTCGCTTTGATGAGATGATCAAAGCGTTTGGGTTTATGCAGACTTATGGAGAAGCCTGCGTTTACAAGAAAGTGAGTGGGAGCTCTGTAGCATTTCTCATATTATATGTAGATGACATACTCTTGATGGGAAATAATATAGAATTTCTGCACAGCATTAAGGCCTACTTGAATAAGTGTTTTTTAATGAAGGACCTTGGAGAAGCTGCTTACATATTAGGCATCAAGATCTATAGAGATAGATCGAGACACCTCATAGGTCTTTCACAAAGCACATACCTTGATAAGATTTTGAAGAGGTTCAAAATGGATCAGTCCAAGAAGGGGTTCTTGCCTATGTTACAAGGTGTGAGATTGAGCTCGGCTCAGTCACCGACCACGGCAAAAGATAAAGAAGAGATGAGTGTCATCCCCTATGCTTCAGCCATAGGATCTATTATGTATGCCATGCTGTGTACCAGACCTGATGTAAACCTTGCCATGAGTTTGGTAGCTAGATACCAAAGTCCCGGCAAGGAACACTGGACAACAGTCAAGAATATCTTGAAGTACCTGAAAAGGACAAAGGACATGTTTCTCGTTTATGGAGGAGACGAAGAGCTTGTCGTAAAGGGTTACGTCGACGCTAGCTTCGACTCAGATCCGGATGACTCTAAGTCACAAACTGGATACGTGTATATGTTGAATGGTGGAGCAGTAAGCTGGTGCAGCTGCAAGCAGAGCGTCGTGGCGGGATCTACGTGTGAAGCGGAGTACATGGCAGCCTCGGAGTCAGCGCATGAAGCGATTTGGGTGAGGTAGTTCCTCACCGACCTAGGAGTCATACCCAATGCGTCGGGGCCAATCAAACTCTTCTGTGACAACACTGGAGCTATTGCCCTTGCCAAGGAGCCCAGGTTTCACAAGAAGACCAGGCACATCAAGCGTCGTTTCAACTCCATCCGTGAAAATGTTCAAGATGGAGACATAGAAATTTGCAAAGTACATATGAATCTGAATGTCGCAGATCCGTTGACTAAACCTCTCTCGCGAGCTAAACATGATCAACACCAGAACTCTATGGGTGTTCGATTCATCACAATGTAACTAGATTGGTGACTCTAGTGCAAGTGGGAGACTGTTGGAAATATGCCCTAGAGGCAATAATAAAAGTATTATTATATTTCATTGTTCATGATAATTGTCTTTTATTCATGCTATAACTGTATTATCCGGAAATCGTAATACACGTGTGAATACATAGACCTCAATATGTCCCTAGTGAGCCTCTAGTTGACTAGCTCGTTGTGATCAACAGATAGTCATGATTTCCTGGCTGTGGACATTGGATGTCATTGATAACGGGATCACATCATTAGGAGAATGATGTGATGGACAAGACCCAATCCTAAGCATAGCACAAAGGTCGTTTAGTTCGTTTGCTAGAGCTTTGCCAATGTCAAGTATCTCTTCCTTAGACCATGAGATCGTGTAACTCCCGGATACCGTAGGAGTGCCTTGGGTGTATCAAACGTCACAACGTAACTGGGTGACTATAAAGGTGCATTACAGGTATCTCCGAAAGTAGCTGTTGGGTTGACACGGATCGAGACTGGGATTTGTCACTCCGTATGACGGAGAGGTATCTCTGGGCCCACTCGGTAATGCATCATCATAATGAGCTCAAGGTGACCAAAGTGTTGGCCACGAGATCATGCATTACGGTACGAGTAAAGTGACTTGCCGGTAACGAGACTGAACAAGGTATTGGGATACCGACGATCGAGTCACGGGCAAGTAACGTACCGATTGACAAAGGGAATTGTATACAGGGTTTGATCGAATCCTCGACATCGTGGTTCATCTGATGACAACATCGAGAAGCATGTGGGAGCCAACATGGGTATCCAGATCCCGCTGTTGGTTATTGACCGGAGAATGTCTCGGTCATGTCTACATGTCTCCCGAACCCGTAGGGTCTACACACTTAAGGTTCGATGACGCTAGGGTTATAAAGGAAGTTTGTATGTGGTTACCGAATGTTGTTCGGAGTCCCGGATGAGATCCCGGACGTCACGAGGAGTTCCGGAATGGTCCGGAGGTAAAGATTTAATTATGGGAAGTCCTATTTTGGCCACCGGAAAATGTTCGGGATTTTTCGGTATTGTACCGGGAAGGTTCTAGAAGGTTCCGGAGTGGGGCCCACCTGCATGGGGGGACCCACATGAACGTGAGTAGTGGGGGAAAGGCCCCACACCCCTGGTCAAGGCGCACCAAGATCCCCCCTTAGAAGGAATAAGATCATATCCCGAAGGGATAAGATCAAGATCCCTAAAAAGGGGGGATAACAATCGGTGGGGAAGGAAATGATGGGATTTCTTTCCTCCCACCTTGGCCAACGCCCCAATGGACTTGGAGGGCAAGAAACCAGCCCCTCCACCCCTATATATAGTGGGGAGGCGCATGGGAGCTCAACACAAGCCAAGGCGCAGCCCCTCCCCTCCCCAACACCTCTCCTCCTCCGTATATGCTTGGCGAAGCCCTGTCGGAGTACTGCTGCACCAACTACACCACGCCGTCGTGCTGCCGTTGGAGCAATCTTCCTCAACCTCTCCTTCCCCCTTGCTGGATCAAGAAGGAGGAGACGTCTCCCGTCCCGTACGTGTGTTGAACGCGGAGGTGCTGTCCGTTCAGCACTTGGACATCGGTGATCCGAATCACGTTCGAGTACGACTCCATCATCACCATCCCCTTGGCTAGCTTCCGCTCGTGATCTACAAGTGGTATGTAGATGCAAACTCTCTCCCTTGACTCGTTGCTTAGATGAACTCATAGATGGATCTTGGTGAAACCGTAGGAAAATTTTTAATTTTCTGCAACGTTCCCCAACAGGGTGATCCCGTGTTTGAGCTTAAACCATTACCTGATACTCTTAAATATGCTTATCTTGATGAGAAAAAGATATATCCTGTTATTATTAGTGCTAACCTTTCAGAGCATGAGGAAGAGAGATTATTGAAAACTCTGAAGAAGCATCGTGCTGCTATTGGGTATACTCTTGATGATCTTAAGGGCATTAGTCCCACTCTATGTCAACATAAAATTAATTTGGAAGAAGATGCTAAACCAGTTCGTGATCATCAACGCCGGCTGAATCCTAAAATGAAAGAAGTGGTAAGAAAAGAAATACTAAAGCTCCTTGAGGCAGGTATAATCTATCCCGTTGCTGATAGTCAGTGGGTAAGCCCTGTCCATTGTGTCCCTAAGAAGGGAGGTATTACTGTTGTTCCTAATGATGAAGATGAATTGATCCCTCAAAGAATTATTACAGGTTATAGGATGGTAATTGATTTCTGCAAATTAAATAAGGCTACTAAAAAGGATCATTACCCCTTACCTTTTATTGATCAAATGCTAGAAAGATTATCCAAACATACACATTTTTGCTTTCTAGATGGTTATTCTGGTTTCTCTCAAATACATGTGTCAGCCAAAGATCAATCAAAGACTACTTTTACATGCCCTTTTGGTACTTTTGCTTATAGACGTATGCCTTTTGGTTTATGTAATGCACCTGCTACCTTTCAAACATGCATGATGGCTATATTCTCTGACTTTTGTGAAAAGATTTGTGAGGTTTTCATGGACGACTTTTCCATCTATGGATCTTCTTTTGATGATTTCTTGAGCAACCTTGATTGAGTTTTGCAGAGATGTGAACAAACTAATCTTGTCTTGAATTGGGAAAAGTGCCACTTTATGGTCAATGAAGGTATTGTCTTGGGGCATAAAGTTTCTGAAAGAGGTATTGAAGTTGATAAAGCCAAAGTTGATGCTATTGAGAAGATGCCATGTCCCAAGGACATCAAAGGTATAAGAAGTTCCCTTGGCCATGCCGGATTTTATAGGAGGTTTATTAAGGACTTCTCAAAAATTTCTCGGCCTCTGAATAATTTATCACAAAAATATATACCATTTGTCTTTGATGATGATTGTGTAGAAGCATTTGAAATACTTAAGAAAGCATTGATCTCTGCACCTATTGCTCAGCCACCTGATTGGAATTTACCATTTGAAATTATGTGTGATGCTAGTGATTATGCTGTAGGTGTTGTTCTAGGACAAAGAGTTGATAAGAAATTAAATGTTATTCAATATGCTAGTAAAACCCTCGAAAATTCTCAAAGAAATTATGCTACCACTGAAAAAGAATTCTTAGCAGTTGTATTTGCTTGTGATAAGTTCAGACCTTATATTGTTGATTCTAAAGTAACTATTCACACTGATCATGCTGCTATTAAATATCTCATGGAAAAGAAAGATGCTAAACCTAGACTTATTAGATGGGTTCTCTTTCTACAAGAATTTGACTTACATATTGTTGATAGAAAGGGAGCTGAGAACCCCGTTGCAGACAACTTATCTATGTTAGAAAATGTACTTGATGACCCACTTCCTATTGATGATAGCTTTCCGGATGAGCAATTAAATGTCATAAATGCTTCTTATACTGCTCCATGGTATGCTGATTATGCTAATTACATTGTTGCTAAGTTTATACCACCTAGTTTCACATACCAGCAAAAGAAAAAGTTCTTCTATAATTTGAGGCATTACTTTTGGGATGACTCACATCTTTATAAAGAAGGAGTAGATGGTGTTATTAGACGTTGTGTACCTGAGCATGAACAGGAACAGATCCTATGCAAGTGTCACTCTGAAGCTTATGGAGGACACCATGCTGGAGATAGAACTGCACATAAGGTATTGCAATCTGGTTTTTATTGGCCTACTCTCTTCAAGGATGCCCGTAAGTTTGTCTTATCTTGTGATGAATGTCAAAGAATTGGTAATATTAGTAGACGTCAAGAAATGCCCATGAATTATTCACATGTTATTGAACCATTTGATGTTTGGGGCTTTTACTATATGGGACCCTTTCCTTCCTCTAATGGATATACACATATTTTAGTTGCTGTTGATTATGTTACTAAGTGGGTAGAAGCTATTCCAACTAGTAGTGATGATCATAACACTTCTATTAAAATGCTTAAAGAAGTTATTTTTCCAAGGTTTGGAGTCCCTAGATATTTAATGACTGATGGTGGTTCACATTTTATTCATGGTGCTTTCCGTAAAATGCTTGCTAAATATGATGTTAACCATAGAATTGCATCTCCTTATCACCCACAGTCTAGTGGTCAGGTAGAATTGAGTAATAGAGAGCTCAAATTAATTTTGCAAAAGACTGTTAATAGATCTAGAAAGAATTGGTCCAAGAAAGTTGATGATGTATTATGGGCCTATAGAACTGCATATAAAAATCCTATGGGTATGTCTCCGTATAAAATGGTCTATGGAAAAGCATGTCACTTACCTCTCGAACTAGAACACAAGGCTTATTGGGCTATTAAAGAACTCAATCATGATTTTAAACTTGCCGGTGAGAAGAGGTTATTTGATATTAGCTCACTTGATGAATGGAGAACCCAAGCCTATGAAAATGCCAAGTTGTTTAAAGAAAAAGTTAAAAGATGGCATGACAAAAGAATACAAAAGCGTGAGTTTAAATTAGTTGATTATGTATTGCTATACAACTCTCGTTTAAGATTTTTTGCAGGAAAACTTCTCTCTAAATGGGAAGGCCCTTACGTTATCGAGGAGGTCCATCGTTCCAGTGCCATAAAAATCAACAACTTCGAAGGCACAAATCTGAAGGTGGTGAACGATCAAAGAATAAAACACTATATCTCAGGTAATCCCATAAATGTTGAAACCAATGTTATTGAAACCGTAACCCCGGAGGAATACATAAGGGACACTTTCCGGAACGTTTCAGACTCCGAAAAGGAATAGGTATGTGGTACGGTAAGTAAACTGACTCCAAAACAGTTTTTAAGGCAATATTTCTCCGTTTTGGAATATTTAGAAAAATAGAAAAATAAGAAGCAGTCCGAGAAGGACACGAGGCCTCCACGAGGGTGGAGGGCGCACGCTACCCTATTGGGCGTGCCCCCCTACCTCTTGGGCACCCCGTGTGCTCTCCGGACTCCGTTTTCGTACACGACACGTATTTTGATCGGTAAAAATTCATTATATAATCTCCCGGAGGTTTTGACTCCTGTGTCACGCAAAAATCTACTGTTTTTGTTTCGAGCTATTTTTCTGACAGATCCAGGTCGTCATGTCGTCTTCAAGCGCCCCCAAGGGTCAGTTCTTCAAGAAGTTCATCAACCCCTACCTCGCAGAAGTGCTGCAACACCCTCAAACCATTGAGATGTGTGAGGGGTTGTTACACATCCGCGATGCTAAGGGACCAAGGAAGACCGGAAGCACGGAGGCAAGGCTCGAGGCATTGGAGCAAGAAGTTTTCAAGTGTCAGGAGATGGTGGAGTGTGGACTCGATTCCAAACACATCATGATCACGGAGTTCACCAACAACCACAAGCTGGACGTCAAGGACATTGGGGAGGCGATCTTCAACCTTCATGAGAAAAATGAGCACCTCCAAGCCCAGATCTATGACCTGCAAAAACAAAACTGTGAGTATGAATATAGATTCAAGAGGATGAGTTTGGCTGCAGATTTGAGGTTCCAGGAGACTCGGTCATCCTTCTATGATGGTGAGCCTATGCCTTGTAAGAAGGACGACAAGCCTACGCCATCAACAAAATCACCACCGTCTCCACCAACAAAGAAGAATTGAGTATCTGGTATGGGCAGTCCCCTTGGCAACTGCCAAGCTTGGGGGAGTGCCCCGGTAACGTATCACTATCACTTTTATCTTTACTATTTTTCCTTAGTTCGATCCTTTTGGTAATATCTTGATCTAGTAGAATAAAAGTTCTTAGTATGATCTAGTCGTGAGTTTTGCTTTATAATTCTTCTATGTAATCGAGTCCGTGAGCTATATAATAAATATTAGTGTTGAGTCAAGGGCTTGATTATTTTGCCATGATCTTAAGTGAATAAAAGAAAAGAGAAAGAAATAAAAAGAAACAAGGAGATCATGTTAGTCTTATGGAGAGTAATGAGCTCACATAGAAAAAGTATGATGAATAAAAGTTGTTGAGAGTTGACAAACATAGTTTTGGTCATCGTTGCAATTAATAGGAAGTAATAAAGACAGAGAGGTCTTCACATATAGATATACTATCTTGGACATCTTTTATGATTGTGAGCACTCATTAAAATATGACATGCTAAAGAGTTGACGTTGGACAAGGAAGACAACGTAATGGGTTATGTTTTCTTACATCTGAGATAAATTATATTGTCTTGGATCCTCCAACATGTTGAGCTTGCCTTTCCCCCTCATGCTAGCCAAATTCATCGCACCAAGTAGAGATACTACTTGTGCTTCCAAATACCCTTAAACCAGTCTTGCCATGAGAGTCCACCATACCTACCTATGGATTGAGTACGATCCTCCAAGTAAGTTGTCATTGGTGCAATCAATAAAAATTGCTCTCTGAATATGTATGAATTATTAGTGTGGGAGAAAATAAGTTTTATACGATTGTGTGATATGGAAGAAATAAAGGCGACAGATTGCATAATAAAAGTCTATATCACAAGTGGCAATATAAAGTGACGTTCTTTCGCATTAAGATTTTGTGCATTCAACCATAAAAGTGCATGACAACCTCTGCTTCCCTCTGCGAAGGGCCTATCTTTTACTTTTATCTCCCACTTTGCATAAGAGTCTGGGTGATCTTCACCTTTCCTTTTTACATTTTAATCCTTTGGCAAGCACAATATGTTGGAAAGATCCTGGTATATATGGCTAATTGGATGTGAGTTTTCATGAACTATTATTGTTGACATTACCCTTGAGGTAAGACATTGGGAGGCAAAACTATAAGCCCCTATCTTTCTCTGTGTTCGATTAAAACTCCATACCCATAAGTATTGCGCGAGTGTCAGCAATGGTGAAAGACTATATGATAGTTGAGTATGTGGACTTGCTGAAAAGCTCTTATATATTGACTCTTTCCTATGTTATGATAAATTGCAATTGCTCCAATGACTGAGATTATAGTTTGTTAGTTTTCAATGAAGTTTACTATTCATACTTGAAATTGTGATTGAATTATTACTCTAGCATAAGAAATCATATGACAAGAATTATGTAAGTTGTTGTTTTAAGAATGATCATGATGCCCTCATGTTCGTATTTTATTTTTATCGACACCTCTATCTCTAAACATGTGGACATATTTTTCGATTTCGGCTTTTCGCTTGAGGACAAGCGAGGTCTAAGCTTGGGGGAGTTGATACGTCCATTTTGCATCATGCTTTTATATAGATATTTATTGCATTATGGTCTGTTATTACACATATGTCACAATACTTATGTCTATTCTCTCTTATTTTACAAGGTTTACATGAAGAGGGAGAATGCCGGTAGCTGGGATTCTGGACTGGAAAAGGAGCAAATATTAGAGACCTACTCTGCACAGCTCCAAAAGTCCTGAAACTTCACGGAAGACGTTTTCATAATATATAAAAAATACTCAGTGGAAGAAACTCACCAGGGGGCCACACCCTGCCCACGAGGGTGGGGGCGCGCCCTACCCCCCTGGGCGCGCCCCCCTACCTCGTGGGCCCCCTGGTGGCCCTCCGGTGACCATCTTCTTCTATATGAAGTATTTCGATGGGAAAAAATAGGAAGCCATCTTCTTGGATGAAACTCTACCGCCACAAGGCGGAACCTTGGCGGAACCAATCTAGGGCTCTGGCGGAGCTGTTCTGCCAGGAAAACTTTCCTCCTGGAGGGGGAAATCATCGCCATCGTCATCACCAACGCTCCTCTCATTGGGAGAGGGAAATCTCCATCAACATCTTCATCAGCGTCATCTCCTCTCAAAACCCTAGTTCATCTCTTGTATCCAATTCTTGTCTCCAAGTTTGGGATTGGTGCTAGTAGTGTTAATTACTCCTTGTAGTTGATGCTAGTTGGTTTAATTGGTGGAAGATCATATGTTCAGATCCTATATGAATATTAATACGCCTCTGATTATGAACATGTTTATGCTTTGTGAGTAGTTACTTTTGTTCCTGGGGACATGGGAGAAGTCTTGCTATTAGTAGTCATGTGAATTTGGTATTCGTTCGATGTTTTGATGAGATGTATGTTGTCTCTCCTCTAGTGGTGTTATGTGAACGTCGACTACAGGACACTTCACCATTATTTGGGCCTAGAGGAAGGCATTGGTAAGTAATAAGTAGATGATGGGTTGCTAGAGTGACAGAATCTTAAACCCTAGTTTATGCGTTGCTTCGTAAGGGGCTGATTTGGATCCATATGTTTCATGCTATGGTTAGGTTTACCTTAATACTTTTGTTGTAGTTGTGGATGCTTGCAATAAAGGTTAATCATAAGTGGGATGCTTGTCCAAGTAAGGGCAGCACCCAAGCACCGGTCCACCCACATACCAAATTATCAAAGTACCGAATGCGAATCATATGAACGTGATGAAAACTAGCTTGACGATATACCCATGTGTCCTCGGGAGCGCTTTTCTCTATATAAGAGTTTGTCCAGGCTTGTCCTTTGCTACAAAAAGGATTGGGCCACCTTACTGCACTTTATTTACTTTTGTTACTTGTTGCTCGTTACAAATTATCCTATCACAAAACTATCTGTTACCACTTATTTCAGTACTTTTAGAGAATACCTTGCTGAAAACCGCTTATCATTTCCTTCTGCTCCTCGTTGGGTTCGACACTCTTACTTATCGAAAGGACTACGATAGATCCCCTGCACTTGTGGGTTATCATCCTCCCGGGTGGTGCACACATATATTCTTCCTTGCCGAGACATGGGACACCCTACCGCGCATTTTCTTGGTCCTCCTCGGTCGTAGCACTGAAGCAAGTAAAAGAGTCGTCAAATCACGAAAGACCAGCTTTCCCGCCGAGTACATTAGTGAAGCACGGTAGCTAGCTAGTTGGGCTAGTGCGACCTTTTAGCTAGGCCGCCGCCACATTTGTTTTTTAACCCCTTTTTATCTCCTTGTCGGTAGGTAAATATAAATATCCACCACGGCGTTGCTCTAGTCTTTGGGTGCGGCAGGCGTGGCAGAATTTTTAATTTTTTGATTGAAGGGATCAGGCATGGCAGGATTTTCATTTTTTTATTAACGGGAGTAGGCGTGGCAGCAATTAGTCACGATGACTCCGCCTGTAAGACCCACTGCTCCCTGATGTGAAAAGTTGTCGACTGGTGTTTTCCCGTGGTGAAAACCAAAAGATTCACCCTGCTCCTCGGCTGGCTCCCTCCGCCTTCCTGTAGATTGCATTGCCTTTCAACCGTTTCACCCCATTTGCTTCCTCTCCCCATTGCTTCTACCTGGTGCCATGGCGGCGCAGCAGATCACGGAGTCTGAGGTGAGGCGCCTGACACAGGAGCTCCAGGCCAAGGATGTAGATCTCGGGGCCAAGGACATGGAGCTCCGTGAGCTCAAGGAGGAGAGGAGTGCCATGCTCGTCCTTTATGTGCGGGAGTTCACGGAGCTACAAAAGCGGTAGGCATCCACCACAAAGATGCTCGAGGTGTCGGCGGCGTTGCTGCAGAAAGCGGGAGATACGATAGGTCGTCAGGCGAGCCGGCTGGAGCGCAAGCGGGCTGATCGTGACGAGCTCCAGGATCGCCTCAGTCACTTGGTGGACCATGTTGCCACGCACGTGTTGTGGCTGCGCGATGCCTACCGTCGTGCTAGCGCGACCATGTCGTCCGTCGGGCTAAACCCGTTCAACCATCTCGTCGACTTCAACAAGCTGTGGCTTCCTGACCTGGTCTCCTTCTTCACCTATACCTTCGAGGAGCTGAGTCGTCTCCGCGTGATGGTGGGAGCGGAGTTGGACAAGGAGGGGTTGCGAGCTGCCGTCGTCGTTGCTGGCGAGTCCTCTCGGGGATCCGTCACCAGAATCCATTCGTGCCATCGGACGCCGTCTTTGACGAGCTGGCTCCCGTAGACCGGGAGCGGGCTCTGCGGGCGGTTGCACCCTACATCACCAACGTCATGCGCCTCAAGAAGTAGAGGGACTTCGTTGGTGTTTAGGCATCCTATGCATGGGCATGTCCATGTCTTGGCGCAACATGACCGTTGGATCAAACTCAGACGATGCAGATCAGTCACTGTAGCAGAAAGCGTGTGGGTGTGTTTGGTTGCATTATCATCTCAATATAGTTGTTCCCTCTTTGTTCATGTTCATCTCAACACCCCTCTTCATGCATGCTCCCAGTGTATTTGTGTTAACCTACTAGTGGGGACTCATGCACCCTTCATGCACTCTGCCAAACACCCAATAGTGGGTCGAGAAGGGAACTTTTGCTCCCATCTCGTGCACCCTTCATACACCCTGCCTAACACTGATTTGTGCTTCATATGGTTCATGTTCCGTGGAGTACTATAGCACCGTACTCTCCGTGCGTTGTAGACCTAGTTCTATTAACATTGATTTCACCATTCATTCTTGAATGGGCAGTCAAAAAAGGGGTACTATGTTACATTAATGTTCATATAGTTGACATGCGCACAACATCATTTTTATCGTCATATCTTACTACACTAGCAACAAGATTATGTAGTACTAACGTATGAACCACTGCACATGCCTAGTAGTAGGAGCACTGTGTAAGTTCAAGTGGCTGCCATGTTTCGTACTCCTCCATCATAAGAGTGGAAATGCTTGGTATAATCATTTTTTCTAGAAAAACAGTGGACACGCTCTACCGTGCGGATCCTCCTCGACGGTCGTCGGGAACCTTGCTACTCACTTTCACCGACATGTGGGACAGCCAGCATCGGGGTCCACTAGCCATGCACTAAATTACTCCGTAGTAGAGTGCCCAACTACACGGTAGACTACCCCGATCGAAGCGCCGCAGTAATGCCCAATGAGCAGTCAAATCACAAAACCCCCTCCTTTCCAGCAGTAAGTTGGATGGACGAAGCAACCATCATTTCACTCTTCTCCCTTAGCTTCCTCTCTTGAAGAAAACCCCAACTCGCTTCTCCCTCATCTTGTTCCTCATTTCTTCAAGAAAACCCCAACCTGCTTCTACCATTGTTCTTCTCTCCCAAAGAAGGAAAGGTGAGCACATCAATGGTGTTGATTCTGTCCAAGGCCTGGTCTTGCAACCCCGAGACTAATCCTATAACTCCCTCTTTGTTCTTCTTTTGGGTTTGTTATTATGGTTTCTTTTCTTTTATTTCTATTAGTCAGTTTCTTGATGGATGTTGGAGCACCGGCAGAAGTGATGTCTATGGCTCTAGCCAAAATCGTTGAGTCTCATGGTACGAAGAAGCGCAAGCACCCCACCGAGACTACCATAGACAAGCTCAAAGCCATTGCCCTGTCCAAGCCCCCCTCTCCGGGATCCCTCATTAAGCAAGTCCAGGTAATATCTCTTCTTGATGATCTTTTTCTCGATCGTGATCATGTTTTTTCATCTAACACGCAGTACTAGTACTCATAGCACAACTTTCTAGGTGATCTCGCATGTGATTTTTGTGTGCCAAATGACAGTTCTAAATTCCTCTTTTGACCAAAACATGCAAGAGGTTGACACTGATTTCTTATAGATTACTTTCAACTACTTTATGAACATCAATGCTACCTTTGAAGAGAGTATATTTGCCTTAGTAACTTGTGTTATGGATATTGCAAGTAATCCCTCTGCTCTCATGCCTTTGAAGACATGTTCTAGTGTCTTTGTTCATTCATTTATGTGCGTATATTTAGTCATATATGGAGTAAAATATCAAAAATCATCTTATATTTCTGAACGGAGGTAGTAATAACATATTTGGTTTCTGTTTGAATTAGAACCAGGTCCGCGGTGGAGATGAAGTTCTCAAAGTCATGTCGTGTGAACTGGAAGACCTAAGGATGAGTTCTACTGCTAAACTATCCAGCTGATGTGTCCTGAACTAGTGTTTTCCTATAGCATTGTTGTCATGCGTGTTCTCGAGGCTATACTTGACCACAACAATTTCCTGGCTATGCCTTCAATTATGAAGGGTGTGGTTCTTGTAAAGCTTCCCGACAAATCTAATGTGGCGTGTCTTCATCGTCATGTTTATGAGTGGAAAGACCACTCTGTTAGGTTCTCCAAGGTTGAAGGGATGGTGATGGTGCATGTAGACATCTCTCATGAAGTCCATGGCCTAGTAAGTTATGTGGGGTTCATCCCATAGGTAGGTGGCAAGGAATAGTCTGTAGGGTTTAATTAGTGTAACTTTGCTTGTCTGTAGTAAGTACTATTGTTCAGTACTTGATTTTTGTGTGTGAACCATGTATTGTTTAGTAATGCCACTTTTGGTGTGTGGTGAGTCCTAAGAAGTGTCTATGTTAATGTCTATCAACTCAATTCAATCGGTATATTTTGACATATCCAGATCATCTTTTTTGTGAGGATGGTTTATCAATTATGGTTACACTCCAATATCCGTATGCATTGCAGAGTTTATCGCACCCACCGGGATTTCCAGTCCCATGGATGTTCGGTCCATACAATTTGTAACGACCATTGGATTGTCCTGCTTGTGGGAGTAGGCGGGGGAGCTGCATGCCACACGTAGTTGGACGATCAATCTTCTATGTAGTACATCAACATAGTGTTTTCCTGGTAAGGATTCACTCGTGTCACATCAAGTAAATCTTATTGACTTACTGTCTAAATCTTATTGATTTAATGTCATGTTTTCTTACTTTTGCTGCAATTTTACGATGCAGGTTTTTCCATGTGACATTCATCACAGAATAAACCGTTTGTTTTGCTCTATGATGGTTATTTTTGCAGGTTTCACTTCTTATGTCATGTCACTAACGAAGGCACTGTCCATCAATTATATTACTAGAAACAATTGGATTAGTCTGTTGTCTGAGTACAAGCTGAAGCTCTATGATGAACTACAGTTTGGTTTAACAAACATGCCACAATTAGTACTTCTCGCATTTAAAAGAAATGAAGAAAAATACTAGATCATGGTCACGGAGACTAGTCAAGTTAGAAAGTTGATCATAGCAGACCAGAAACGATCGCTGTTGTCTCGCACACCATCATCACCAACTATTTTTATAATTATATATGTTATATATATTCCCCTTGATTTTTCTTATGTATAAAGTTGTGATATAAAAGATTTTTATATTTCTTTATAGAGGAAGTATCTCTCTATCAAAAATATATTTATGTGTAACTAGTTACTCCTTCCTTTCTACTTTCTTTCGCTGATATGTGGGGCATCCGGCAATGGGGTCCACGTGCCATGCACCAAATTAGAGTGCACAACTGCACGGTACATGTACTCACCCCGGTCGTAGCGTCGCAGTAATGCCCAATGAGCCGTCAAATCACAACCCCCCCCCCCACCTTTCCAGGTTTAGCAGTAAGCTGGACGGACGAAGCAGCAATATTTCACTGGGCCTGAATCCCCTTCTCCCTCGTCTGCTTGTTCAGAGAAAACCCCCTCTTCGTGATTGCATAGGGTTTTCTCATGGAGAACCTGGTACGAATTCTTCATCCATCCCCGATAAATCCAAGTCCCTTGGTCGCGGGAAATCCTAGGATGGCAGCCGCCGCCTTTGATGCATTTTTCTTCCTACTGAATCTAGTGTGTTTCATTTACAGTGCCCAAAGGGCGAGGACCCTACAGGTTATTGTGCCCTCGACAAGACGCCACACTTGTTCCTTCTCATCCTAACACAAGATTTTAAAACATGCACAGTATGTTCCTAGAATACTCTTTCCTATCCGGGAGGGTGGGGTTTTTCAAACATGATGTCGACTAATCTGGAAATTTGGATTGCTATATTTGGATGAAAGGTACTAGTACCATCGTCAACACTGACGCAAAGGAGGAAATAATTTCTAGATTTGGATAGGGAATACATTGTGTTCTCATATTATTTTTCCTGCAGTGCATTCCTTGCTCTGCCAGAACACATGTACTCAAGATGATCGGCCTTGCCATAACTAAATACACCAGCTTAATGGTCACATTGAAGACAAACCATGGATATTGATACGTCTCCAACATATCTATAATATTTTATTGTTCCATGCTATTATATTATCTGTTTTGGATGTTTAATGGGCTTTAATATGCACTTTCATATTATTTTTGGGACTAACCTATTAACTTAAGGCCCAGTGCAAATTGTTGCCTATTTCAGTGTTTGCCAGAAAAGGAATATCAAACGGAATCCAAACGGAACGAAACCTTCGCGAGGATCTTTCTTGGAACAAACGCAACCCAGGAGACTTGGAGTACAAGTCTGGAAGTCACAATGGCTCAAGATAATACTAAATTATGTGACTTTTCCAATACCAACAACAATGATTTTATTAGCACTCCGATTGCTCCTAGTATCAATGTTGAATCTTGTGAAATTAATGCTGCTTTGTTGAATCTTGTCATGAAAGATCAATTTTCCGGCCTTCCTAGTGAAGATGTCGCTACCCATCTAAACAACTTTGTTGATTTGTGCGATATGCAAAATAAGAAAGATGTGGACAATGATATTGTTAAATTGAAGCTATTTCTGTTTTCACTTAGAGATCGTGCTAAAACTTGGTTTTCTTCTTTGCCAAAAAATAGTATTGATTCATGGAATAAGTGCAAAGATGCTTTTATCTCTAAGTATTTTCCTCCCGCTAAGATCATCTCTCTTAGAAATGATATTATGAATTTTAAGCAACTTGATCATGAGCATGTTACACAATCTTGGGAGAGGATGAAATTAATGATACGTAATTGCCCTACACATGGTTTGAATTTATGCATGATTACAGAGAATTTTTATGCTGGATTGAATTTTGCTTCTAGAAATCTTTTAGATTTAGCCGCGGGAGGCACTTTTATGGGAATCACTTTAGCATAAGCTACTAAACTCCTCGACAATATTATGGTTAATTATTCTTAATGGCGCGCCGAAAGATCCACTAGTAAAAAAGTTCATGCTATTGAAGAGATTAATGTGTTGAGTGGAAGGCTGGATGAACTTATGAAATTGCTTGCTAATAAGAGTGTTTATTCTGATCCTGATGATATGCCTTTGTCCACTTTGATTGAGAATAATAATGAATCTATGGATGTGAATTTTGCTGGTAGGAACAATTTTGGTAACAATGCGTATAGAGGAAATTTTTATTCTAGGCCGTTTCCTAGTAATTCCTCTAATAATTATGGTAATTCCTACAAAAACTCTTATGGAAATTTTAATAAGATTCCCTCTTAATTTTAGACTAGTGTTAAAGAATTTATGAATTCGCAAAAGAATTTCAATGCTTTGATTGAAGAAAAATTGCTTAAGATTGATGAGTTGGCTAGGAACGTGGATAGAATTTCTCTTGATGTTGATTCTTTGAAACTTAGATCTATCCCACCTAATCATGACATCAATGAGTCTCTCAAAGCTATGAGAATTTCCATTGATGAGTGCAAAGAAAGAACCGCTAGGATGCATGCTAAAAAACATTGCTTTGTGAAAGCGTGTTCTTCTAGTTTTCATGATAATAATGATGTAGGTCTAAAAGTGATTGATGTGTCTCCTATTAAATCTTTGTTTGCCAATATGAATCTTTATAAATATGGGACTGGAGATGAGTCAACTTTATTTAGAAGGTGTCCCAATGATTCAGAGTTTTTAGATCTTGATGCTAAAATTGATAAAAGTGGGATTGAAGAGGTCAAAACTTTACATAGCAATGAACCCACTATTTTGGATTTCAAGGAATTTAATTATGATAATTTCTCATTGATAGATTGTATTTCCTTGCTGCAATCCGTGTTAAATTCTCCTAATGCTTATGACCAAAATAAGGCTTTTACTAAACATATTGTTGATGCTTTAATGCAATCTTATGAAGAAAAGCTTGAACTCGAAGTTTCTTTCCCTAGAAAACTTTATGATGAGTGGGAACCTACTATTAAAATTAAGATCAAAGATCATGAATGCTATGCTTTATGTGATTTGGGTGCTAGTGTTTCCACGATTCGAAAAACTTTGTGTGATGTGTTAGGTTTCCATGAATTTGATGATTGTTCTTTAAATTTTCATCTTGCAGATTCCACCATTAAGAAACCTATGGGAAGAATTAATGATGTTCTTATTGTTGCAAAAAGGAATTATGTGCCCATAGATTTCATTGTTCTTGATATAGATTGCAATCCTACATGTCCTATTATTCTTGGTAGACCTTTCCTTAGAACGATTGATGCAATTATTGACATGAAAGAAGGAAATGTTAGATTCCAATTTCCATTAAGGAAAGGTATGGAACACTTTCCTAGAAAGAAAATGAAATTACCTTATGAACCTATTATGAGAGCCACATATGGATTGCATACCAAAGATGACAATACCTAGATCTATCCTTGCCTTTATGCCTAGCTAGGGGCATTAAACGATAGCGCTTGTTGGGAGGCAACCCAATTTTATTTTTGTTCCTTGCTTTTTGTTCCTGTTTAGTAATAAATAAATCATCTATCCTCTGTTATGATTGTGTTTTTATGTTTTAATTAGTGTTTGTGCCAAGTAAAGCCTTTAGGGTCTTCTTGGGTGATTGTTGTTTGATCTTGCTGGAAAAAACAGAAAGTATGCCCTCACGAGAATAATTTTCATTTTTTACCAGAGAGTGATGAAATGCCAATTCCAACTGCATTAGATCAATATACAAATTATTTAGGTCCTCCTAATGTTTCAGAATTTTTGGAGTTCCAGAAGTATTCGAAACCTCCAGATTGCTACAGACTGTTCTGTTTTTGATAGATTCTGTTTTTCGTGTGTTGTTTGCTTATTTTAATGAATCTATGGCTAGTATCGGGGGCTATGAACCATAGAGAAGTTGGAATACAGTAGGTTTAACACCAATATAAATAAAGAATAAGTTCATTACAGTACCATAAAGTGGTGATTTATTTTCTTATACTAACGAACCTCATGAGATTTTCTGTTTAAGTTTTGTGTTGTGAAGTTTTCAAGTTTTTGGGTAAAGATTTGATGGATTTTGGAATAAGGAGTGGCAAGAGCTTAATCTTGGGGATGCCCAAGGCACCCCAAGGTAAAATTCAAGGACAACCAAAAGGCTAATCTTGGGGATGCCCCGAAAGGCATCCCCTCTTTCGTCTTCGTCTATCGGTAACTCTACTTGAGGCTATATTTTTATTCACCACATGATATGTGTTTTGCTTGGAGCGTCTTGTATGATTTTGAGTCTTTGCTTTTTAGTTTACCACAATCATACTTGCTGTACACACCTTTTGGGAGAGACACACATGAATCGGGATTTATTAGAATACTCTATGTGCTTCACTTATATCTTTTGAGCTAGATAATTTTTGCTCTAGTGCTTCACTTATATCTTTTTAGAGCACGGTGGTGGTTTTATTTTATAGAAATTATTGATCTCTCATGCTTCATTTATATTATTTTGAGAGTCTTTTAGAACAGCATGGTAATTTTCTTTGGCTATAAAATTAGTACTAATATGATAGGCATCCAAGATGGGTATAATAAAAACTTCCATATAGAGTGCATTGAATACTATGAGAAGTTTGATACTTGATGATTGTTTTGAGATATGAAGATGGTGATATTAGAGTGATGCTAGTTAAGTAATTGTGAAATTGATAAATACTTGTGTTGAGGTTTGCAAGTACCGTAGCATGCATGTATGGTAACCGTTGTGTGACAAATTTGAAGCATGAGATGTTCTTTGATTGCCTTCCTTATGAGTGGCGGTCGGGGATGAGCGATGTCCTTTTCCTACCAATATATACCCCTAAGAGCATGCGCGTAGTGCTTGGTTTTGATGACTTGTAGATTTTTGCAATAAGTATGTGAGTTCTTTATGACTAATGTTGAGTCCATGGATTATACGCACTCTCACCCTTCCATCATTGCTAGCCTCTTTGGTACCATGCATTGCCCTTTCTCACCTCGAGAGTTGGTGCAAACTTCGCCGGTGCATCCAAACCCCGTGATATGATATGCTCTTTCACACATAAACCTCCTTATATCTTCCTCAAAACAGCCACCATACCTACCTATTATGGTATTTCCATAGCCATTACGAGATATATTGCCATGCAACTTTCCACCGTTCTGTTTTTATGACACACTCCATCATTGTCATATTGCCTTGCATGATCATGTAGTTGATATCGTATTTGTGGCAAATCCACCGCTCATAATTTTTCATACATGTCACTCTTGAATCATTGCACATCCCGATACACCGCCGGAGGCATTCATATAGAGTCATATTTTGTTCTAGTATCGAGTTGTAATTTTTGAGTTGTAAATAAATAGAAGTGTGATGATCATCATTTTTAGAGCATTGTCCCGTGTGAGGAAATAAAAAAAGGAGAGAAAGGCCAAATAGAAAAAGCCCAAAAAATGAGAGAAAAAGAGAGAAGGGGCAATGTTACTATTCTTTTTCCACACTTGTGCTTCAAAGTAGCACCATAATTTTTGTGACAGAGAGTCTCTTATTTTGTCAGTTTCATATACTAGTAGGAATTTTCATTATAGAACTTGGCTTGTATATTCCAACAATGGGCTTCCTCAAAATGCCCTAGGTCTTTGTGAGCAAGCAAGTTGGATGCACACCCACTTAGTTTCTTTTGTTGAGCTTTCATACATTTATAGCTCTAGTGCATCTGTTGCATGGAAATCCCTACTCCTCGCATTGACATCAATTGATGGGCATCTCCATAGCCCGTTGATTAGCTGCGTCAATGTGTGACTTTCTCCTTTTTTGTCTTCTTCACACAACCTCCATCATCATATTCTATTCCACCCATAATGCTATGTCCATGGCTCGCGCTCATGTATTGCGTGAAAGTTGAAAAAGTTTGAGAATACTAAAGTATGAAACAATTGCTTGGCTTGTCATCAGGGTTGTGCATGAGGGGTGCATTTTGTGTGACGAAAATGAAGCATGGCCAAACTATATGATTTTGTAAGGATGAGCTTTCTTTGGCTATGTTATTTTGAGAAGACATAATTGCTTTGTTAGTATGATTGAAGTATTATTGTTTTTATGTCAATATTAAACTTTTGTCTTGAATCTTTCGGATCTGAATATTCATGCCACAATAAAGATAATTACAATGAAAATTATGTTAGGTAGCATTCCACATCAAAAATTCTATATTTATCATTTACCTACTCGAGGACGAGCAGGAATTAAGCTTGGGGATGCTTGATATGTCTCCGACGTATCTATAATTTTTTATCTTTCCATGATATTATATTATCTATTTTGGATGTTTAATGGGCTTTACTATGCACTTTTATATTATTTTTGGGACTAACCTATTAACCGAAGGCCCAGTGCAAATTGTTGTTTTTGCCTATTTCAGTGTTTCGCGGAAAGGAATATCAAACGGAATCCAAATGGAATGAAACCTTCGCGAGGATCTTTCTTGGAACAAACGCAACCCAGGAGACTTGGAGTACAAGTCTGGAAGTCCATGAAGCTTCCACGAGGCAGGGGGCGCGCCCAGGGGGTAGGCGCCCCCCACCCTCGTGGGCTCCACGGAGCTCCACCGACCTAGTTCTTTCGCCTATATATACTCTTATACCGTGGAAACATCAAGGAGAGCCACGAAACCACTTTTCCACTGCCGCAACCTTCTGTGCCCGTGAGATCCCATCAGGGGACCTTTTCCGGCGATCCACCGGAGGGGGATTCGATCACGGAGGGCTTCTACATCAACACCATAGCCTCTCCGATGATGTGTGAGTACTTTACCACAGACCTTCGGGCCCATACTTATTAGCTAGATGGCTTCTTCTCTCTCTTTGGTTCTCAATACAAAGTTCTCCTCGATGTTCTTGGAGATCTATTTGATGTAATATTCTTTTGTGGTGTGTTTGCCAAGATCCGATGAATTGTGGGTTTATGAATTTGATTATCTATGAATATTATTTGATTCTTCTCTGAATTCTTATATGCATGATGTGATATCTTTGCAAGTCTCTTAGAATTATCGGTTTAGTTTAGCCTACTAGATTGATCTTTCTTGCAATGGGAGAAGTGCTTAGCTTTGGGTTCAATCTTCCGGTGTCCTTTCCCAGTGACAACAGGGGAAGCAAGGCACGTATTGTATTGTTGCCATCGAGGATAAAAAGATGGGGTTTATATCATATTGCTTGAGTTTATCCCTCTACATCATGTCATCTTGCCTAATGCGTTACTCTGTTCTTATGAACTTAATACTCTAGATGCATGCTGGATAGCAGTCGATGTGTGGAGTAATAGTAGTAGATGGAGAATCTTTTTGGTCTACTTGACATGGACGTGATGCCTATATTCAAGATCATTACCTTAGATATCATCATAACTATGCGCTTTTATATCAATTGCTCGGCAGTAATTTGTTCACCCACCGTAATATATGCTATCATGAGAGAAGCCACTAGTGAAACCTATGGCCCCAGGGTCTACTTTACATCATATAAGTTTCCGATCTATAATTCTAGTTTACTATTTATTTTGCAATCTTTATTTTCCAATCTATACAACAAAAATACCAAAAATATTTATCTTATTATCTTTATCATATCTCACTTTTGCAAGTGGCCATGAAGGGATTGACAACCCCTTTATCGTGTTGGTTGCAAGGTTCTTGATTGTTTGTGCAGGTACTAGGCGACTTGCGTATAGTCTCCTACTGGATTGATACCTTGGTTCTCAAAAACTGAGGGAAATACTTACGCTACTTTGCTGCATCACCCTTTCCTCTTCAAGGGAAAACCAATGCATGCTCAAGAGGTAGCAGATATAAGTTCCGAGTTGGGTTCATGAACCAAGAAGATTGCTGCTTTTTATGGCCAAACTTGGATAAACTTTCTCAAGTGTTACGGACTAAAAGTTGGCGCACGAATGTTGATGGAAATAGCAGAACCTGGTCTCATCTTCACTACGATCTTCCACCCTAGCATCGTTAAAATTGTTCATCAATGTTAGTTTTGTATCTGGTTCTTGCTTGTTGCCTCGATTACTTCTTAATCCACTTATTCTATCTAACTAATCACAATTTAACTTTAGAAGTAGCAACAAATCTCTCACGAAGATGCTACTTCTAACTAATATTTCTTATAATTGGTGGCACGTGTAGGTTTTTTCAAAGTTAAGCAGGCTACTCGTTTGTTATTCTATAAGAACTCGGCTGTTACTAATGGCACTGAAGTTGACTAGGACGACATCCACAAGTTCCTACACTTTATTGATCGTCTTGAGGTCCTTGTGGGGCATTTCAATGGTGGAAGGCCACATGGGATATGTGTGCTACTGCTGCACTCGTTGAACAGGTCCAACTGTGTCGAGAAACTTATGGTAAGATATTTTTTGTTATATATGTTGTTCATAAACTCTTGCTTATACACAGTTTTACAGTTGTGATCTTCTTGAAACAGAAACTGCCCAGTTCTATTGTTCCTATATAGATGCCTGACCATGGTCGGGTCGGACTTGCGCTTGGTCACAACATGATATTTATGTCGACCTACTCCATTCCCCTTGGAGGTGGAAAGATACTTATTCATGGGTGGTCTCAAATAATGAAGGCCCGTCCATCTTGGAGAATAGGATAGAAGATTATGTTCATGCTTTACCATGGCTCTAAAGCGAACATCCTGTTTATTGACCACATTGCGAGATGAAGCCACTTTCAAAAGGTTGTGGATGCGCGGGGTGGCGCCTGGGCCTTGTCCTGGGGCTTGGCGGCCTCACCCTTGGTTAACTGTAGGCAAAGTAGCATTGTTCGAGGCGTGCTTTGTACGGTTGAACCTGTATAAGTAATCATACTACTTTTAGCTATGGTTGTTAAGTGCCCCTTCTGGTTTCGATTAAGGTTGTTAAGTACTCCTGCTACTTTTACAGTCTGTCATGTTTCTTCAGTCTTGTCTTCCTCCAGCCGCCAAAACCAAACCAGCACCGACGGGGCCGCCTGCTTCCGCCTCCCCTGGCTGGCTACGCCTCAGCGCACGCATTGTCGCCCCACCATCTCCTAAATCGTTAACGCCGACGTCTGAGGCCTCGCCGTCGTCCTCCGCGCGCTTTGGTGCGCTCGCCACGGTGTCGCCCTCTCGCGTTGTCAACATGGTCAACAAACAAGAGGAATCGGGGGAGGACTGTACATGGAGAGGATGACAGTAGGGGCCCACCATGTCCATGGCCGGACGCAAGGAAGTTCCTCATTTTTTGTTATATATACTCCATTGTCAGCGTATGGAAAAACAAAATGCTTCCTCCTAGTGGTTTCCTGACATCTGAGACCCACGACATTGTCAGCGTATATAGTCAATAGACAAGAGAACAACACAAGATTGGCTGACACCAGGGACGTAGCTCCTCGAGCAGTATTTTTTTTGTTATTGTTGAGACGGAGCAGGGTTTCAACCATCGAGCCCAGGCTTATATTTTATGTTCACCATATGACCAGCCAGGCTATTTTTTCTTTGTCAAAATGAGCTTAGTTTATTTTATGCTCACCATATGCAACTCTTTGAAGACGCCTGCAAATCTTGAAAGTAATATGAAATGGGCTATAAATATAAAAAATTGATGACAAATTGGCAATTACTTTATAATTTCTAAAAAAAATCACATTTTCAGATTCCAATTTCACTGGGCTTTAACCTAATTTAAATATATCTTCAAAGTACTTTAAATCTGGCTTGACATTTCGGTATTAAAAATAGTTTGGAACCCACAGAAATATGCAAAATTTCGTTTAAATTTTTAACCCTGGCCCTGGCCAACAACAAAACGGACTGCAATAAATTGCATAAGAAGTTGCAATGAGCTATATATAAATTATTAAAAAAATAGAGGAATGGTCTGACTTGTGGGCCTATTAAGTTGATGCGTATGCAATATTTTTTTATTTATTATATACGTTAATAAACGATTCTAGCAACGTAACTGTTGGATGTCAATCCAACGGCCGTCGCGTTTCTTCAATCTCTGATCTTCTTCCTCCAGCCGCCAAATCCAGCGCCTGCAGGACCGCCTGCTCCCGCCTCCCATTGCCAAATGTGCTGCCACGCAGGCCTCACCGCCCCTACTACTCCCACCACTAGCCAGGTCATCCCTCTACTCATCCACATCCCTCCATTGTTGTGGCTTCGCCGCCTCCGGGTCATTCCCTTCCTGGGTCTCACCGTCGTCCATCGCGCTGGTGTTCTCGGCACGGCGTGGTCAACATTGTCAACAAACAACAACATCAAAAGAGGGATGTACATGGAGAGGCTGACAATTGGGACCCAGATGGTCCATGGCCGCACGCAAGCAAGTACCTCCTTATTACGCCACAAAGAATGAATACTCCTGTAACACCCCGAGAATCATCCTACAGCAATCTCCCCCTAATGGTGTAATCTCCCCCTAATGGTGTAATCTCCCCCTAATGGTGTAATCTCCCACTAAGTCAATTTACTACTTGAGAAAAATCAAAGTCAAATTCAAATTTAATTTCCAAGTTAAAATAATATTTCGTTAAATGGTAAAACAAAAATGTTCGTTGGGTTGAAATTAATCACTAAGTAATTTTCATGGAGAATCCAACCCAAATGGAATTATTAGAAGGCCTCTAACCTATTTAAAACGGTGCAAACAACATTTAAAATTAACCGTTTAAATGTAAATAAATAGTTAATCTTTCCAAAATAATTGGTAACTCTGTGTGCTAACTCAAATCATTGCCTAGTAATTATGGGACACGTATCATAGTCATCTAAATTTGTTTAACAACAAAAGTAATACAAAGTAGTAACTAAAATATAAAGGAGAAATAGTAAAAAATGGAAAAGGGGATCCCCCTGCCCCTGGGCCTTGCCACCGAAACCCCCCCCCCCACTAGCAACTTTACCCTAGCCCGCTGCCCAACCCTCCCGATCGACGCACTCCCTCCCTGCTCGATCCCCTTGTTCCTTCACCCGCCGCCGCCACACAACACGCACGGCGAGGAGAGAAGCTCCCGATCCCCACCTCAGCGCCATCGGGAGTCCCCCGCCTCTACTTCGCTGAGCGCCACCCTCCCGACATCCGTCCTCGTGCGGTCGTCGCCTCATCTGGCTGCCACTCCGGCGATACACCGCTGACGTGCCACCATCTCCGGTTCCCTTCCTCTGCACCTCGCCGTCGGCCACCTCTCTGACCCGCCGGACTCCCCGAGCGCTCCCCCATTCCCCCCCCTCACCATGAGCACTCTCTCGGAACCCCTCTCCACCCCGTTCGATTTGGTGCCCGTAGCCACCGACGCCATCAGAGCCGAAGCTCCTCGCTGCCGGGCATGGCGCAGCCACGGCCACAGCCACTACTGCTTGCGTCCGAGCACGGCGTTGTGCTCATCGCTTTCCCTGCCTTACAACACGACCCCTACCTCCTCTACCCATGCCCTACATCGTCGATGGCCAAGCGCGCCCGAAGCTGCAGTCGCTCCACCTCGTCGCCGGCATCAAACCCGGCCATCTCGCGGCCAGCCAACACCACAACTGGATGCGCGCGAACCTCACGAAGCCGTAGGTGCAAACCGCGTTCGAAATGAGCCACTATAGACGAATTTCGACACCTCCCATGCGCACCGCCGTCGTTGTGGTTGCCAGCGATTAGCCGCCGGCGCGCTGACGTGGCACCACTAACCCAGCCACTAACCCCTCTCTCTGTTCCGCTGACCGATGGGCCCCACGCGCTAAGTAATTATTAGTTACTTAAACTACCTAATTAACTAACCTAAACAGTCACTAACAGTCAGCCCCACACCCTTAATTAACCATCCTTTTTATTAACCCATAGATTAAGACCAATATCACTGACAAGTGGGGCCCTATCACTGTTCCAGTGGATAGGGCCGGCCCAGTCACCCTGTTGAGTTAGTAGCTTGGGCCACCAGTCAGCCTCTGCTGACTGGGTAGTTGACCCAGTCAACTGGGCCCACTGCCAGCTATGTATGCACCTCTCTGGGTACACTCTCTGTGTAACCATAGCACTTTATTCTTTTATTTCAAAATAATATTAATTTCAGAAAATGAATTAAAACTTTGGAAATTAATATAAAATAAATCGTATCTCAGATGAAAATACTTTGTACATGAAAGTTGCTCAGAACGACGAGATGAATCCGAATACATAGTCAGTTCATTCACCACGCATCCCTTGCATAGCGAACTTGCAACCTTCCCCCTCCGTTTCATCTGCCCGAAAACATCAAACATCGGAAATACTTTCCGGAATGTTTCCCCCCTTCGCCGGTATCGCCTACTACTGCGTTAGGTCACCCCTAGCACCGCGTATTGCCATAATGTTATGCTTTGTGGTACTTTGATTGCTCTATTATTTATTGTGTTCCCCCTCCGTTACATCTTTCCGGTAGACCCCGAGATTACGGGCGACCCCCAGTTTGACTACGGTGTTGACGAACCTTCTTTCCAGAGCAACCAAGCAAGCCCCTCGCCCCCTTGATCACCAGATATCGCCTATTCCTTCTCTCTACTGCTTGCATTAGAGTAGTGTAGCATGTTAATGCTTTCGGTTAATCATATTCTGTTGCATAGCCTGTCATAGTTGCTACAGTTGTTACCCTTACCTGCAATCCTAAATGCTTAGTATAGGATGCTAGTATTTCATCAGTGGCCCTACATTCTTGTCCATCTGCCATGCTATACTATCGGGCCGTGATCACTCAGGAGGTGATCACGGGTATATACATACATACATACTATACAGGTGGTGACTAAAGTTGGGTCGGCTCGTAGAGTACCCTCATGTGATTCCGATGTGGGGGCTGAAAGGACAGCTGGCTCCATCCAGGTAGAGGTGGGCCTGAGTTCCCGACGTCCCCCGACGGTTACTTTGTGGCAGAGCGACAGGGTAGGTTGAGACCACCTAGAAGAGAGGTGGGCCTGGCCCAGGTCGGCGTCCGCTGTTGGGGATATACATAACAGGTAGGCCCACGAAGGGTCGAAATATCATGAAGCATGGGGCCCACACAACATGTGGGTCCAGGTCAATTTCATACAGACACACTATCCACTCGGACAAGCAGCATACTATCCACTCGACCAAGCAACATACCATCCACTCGGATGACGGTTCACCACTCGACCGTACGACTCACTCGGATATACGAAGACCAGCAGGCAGCAAGGCAGTCGGCATCTTTCTAATAGTGAGGGCTTAATAGCGGGCTGGCATTATGGCATTCATACCCCACTTTATAACATAGGAGGTGAGGGGGTGGCGCACTCTATATAAGCCACCCCCACCACTAGACAAGGGGGCTTCTTCTTCCACCTCTCTCTCTTTTCACCATTAGTCTCGGGACTTAGCTCAGGCATGGGGATCCGTTCCTCTCTCTCACACACATATTGTAATCTCCGGATATATACTCAGATAAAACAAAGCCTCTCCGGAGCACGAGACGTAGGGTTGTTATCTCCACCGTGAGAGGCCCGAACTCGCTAAAACCACCGTGTCACCCATATGCATCTCGATAGATCATGCTCCGTTCTCCTACCCCTCTCTTACTGTCAGACTTAGAACCACGACAGTTGGCGCCCACCTTGGGGCATGGCGTCTATCGAGCCATGATGCAGATGGTTTTTTCATTATCTACACTTAGTTTCCTGTTCGTACAGTTCATCTCCACAACTAGTACTAAAGCATCGCAGAAAGGAGGAGAAAAGATCTACATCTCTATTCGGTGTCTCGGAGGCACTGTCCTAGCCAGATGCACAGGGCTCCTCCGGCTGGTCGCCTTGCCCGACAACGGCTTCCACGCCACGGAGGCACTGGCCTAGCCAGCTGCATAGGGCTCGTCCGCCCAGTTGCCTGCCCGACGACGACTTCCTACGCATGGGGCTTCCCCAGCCGATCGCGGGCTCGACAGCGACATCCGTGCCGTGGAGGCGTAGGCCCGACGGGCACCGCGAGGCACCTCCCTTTCTGCTCCCTGGCCGGCAACGCGGAGCTCCTCGGCCCGGTCGTCTGCTCGGCAGTGATCTTCATAGTGGAGGCACCCCTCCCGCCGACGCCGCGGGCGCGGTACACTCCTTCCTTCAGCGGCAGCCGCCCGACGCTGCGAGTGCGCGCTGTGGCTCCCCTCGCTGGTACTGCCAGCTCGACGACGGAGCACCTCCGTCTGGAGTCGACTGCACAAGCCCGAAGCGTGGCAATAAATCGCATGCAGAAAACGATCCACGGAAGAAGGAAACTTCCATCACATGCAGAACGGTATTAACTCTTGCTTAATTACCGCTAATTACCGCTTTCTTGCATGCAGATCCTGGACGGGAGCAATTCCTTTCTTCAATGCGTTAGTTAGCCAGGCAATCACACCTACTCATTTATTGCTAATTACTAATCATTTATTGCTAATTTTGATCTGTTTTGGAGCAAGAGTCCGTCTCTCTGCTCAGGCTTGAGCTGCAGGTCAGACGCCCGCTAGATCCGGTCCACCTGCAAGCCGGATAGACTCGCCCACCTCGAGCAAAAAGAACAGCGCTCGGGCGCTCATGAGCACGTCCACGCCGAACCTCACCAGCGCCTCCGAGCCTGGCCCTCCAGGTTGGCCTGCCTAGCCAGCTCCACAACGACCGGATCCCAGCCCAGCTGCGGTTCACTCGGACGGGCGGAAGCACTCGGATCACGCGTCCGCTCGGAGAAGGCTCACTCGGCCGTGAGGTTGCTGGGTTCACTCGGCCGGCCCTCCACAGCAACGACCATGACCACCGCATTCAACTTGCCTGTGGTTCGACTCCATGTGGCGAACACACTGGTGGACTCGTTTCCATTCAGTGAACGTGACGACAAGTCAGGGCGACCATCGACTACGACAACTGCTTTCACTGGCTCAAGCTTCCCATGGAGGTTCACTCGACCGCCACATGCTTCATCATCCCGTGGAGGTTCACTCGGGACGCGTCTATATCTTCCGGATGCCCCGCGCATCGTCACTCCGCGGGACGCGTCTATTTCACTCGGACACCACGTGCATCGTCACTTTGCGGGACGCGTCTACCTCGCTCTGACGCCCGCGCACCGTCACTCCACGGGACGTGTCTACATCACCCAGACATCCCGCGCGTCGCCAGTCCGCGGGACGCGTCTATATCATCCGGACGCCCGGTGCATCGTCACTCTGTGGGACGCGTCTACCTCGCTCTGACGCCCACGCACCGTCACTCGGTGGGACGCCTCTACTTCACCAGGATGCCCCACGCATCATCACTCCGCGCCACGCGCCTCTACTTCATCAGGACGCCCCGCGCATCGCCGCTCCGCGGGATGCATCTACATCATCCGGACGCCCGCGCGTCATCATTCCGCGGGACGCTTCTACTTCACTCGGATGCCCCGCATCGGTTGGTCACCTCATCACCACTCGGCCGCTCCGCGCGTCGCCACTCGGTTGGTCACCTCATCACCACTCGGCCGCTCCGCGCGTCGCCACTCGGTTGGTCACCTCATCACCACTCGGCCGCTCCGCGCGTCGCCACTCGGTTGGTCACCTCATCACCACTCGGCCGCTCCGCGCGTCGCCACTCGGTTGGTCACCTCATCACCACTCGGCCGCTCCGCGCGTCGCCACTCGGTTGGTCACCTCATCACCACTCGGCCGCTCCGCGCGTCGCCACTCGGTTGGTCACCTCATCACCACTCGGCCGCCGCGCGTCGCCACTCGGTTGGTCACCTCATCACCACTCGGCCGCCCCGCGTCGCCACTCGGTTGGTCACCTCATCACCACTCGGCCGCTCCCGCGTCGCCACTCGGTTGGTCACCTCATCACCACTCGGCCGCTCCGCGCGTCGCCACTCGGTTGGTCACCTCATCACCACTCGGCCGCTCCGCGCGTCGCCACTCGGTTGGTCACCTCATCACCACTCGGCCGCTCCCGCGTCGCCACTCGGTTGGTCACCTCATCACCACTCGGCCGCTCCGCGTGTCGCCACTCGGGTTGGTCACCTCATCACCACTCGGCCGCTCCGCGCGTCGCCACTCGGTTTGGTCACCTCATCACCACTCGGCCGCTCCGCGCGTCGCCACTCGGTTGGTCACCTCATCACCACTCGGCCCGCTCCGCGCGTCGCCATTCGGTTGGTCACCTCATCACCACTGCGGCCGCTCCGCGCGTCGCCACTCGGTTGGTCACCTCATCACCACTCGGCCGCTCCGCGCGTCGCCACTCGGTTGGTCACCTCATAACCACTCGGCCGCCCCGCGCGTCGCCATCGGTTGATCACCTCATCACCATTCGACCGCCCTGCGCGCCTTCAGACGGCTAAGTCATTTTACATTCTGTTATTTCGTCTTCCCGAGTATTCCATAATTCACACATCAGGTTCACTCGGAGGCCACACCACCGAGTGTACCTCTACGCTCGACTGCTTATTTTCACATACTTGCTTAGTACTGGTTATGTGACTCCGAAGTCCAACTTCCTTTTTTCGCATATATCATTCACGAACGCCATGTGTCGTTCTTCATTTCGAGTTTGCATCGGTCCTCCGGGGCTGCAACTCAGTCAAAACACTACACTTCCGTTTTATTTTAGCCAGTATTCCAACAAGTTCAGTAGGATTTCTCGCTTCGACAAGTGCGAACGAATCCTTCGCTCTTTTAAACTTTTGCTGGTCAACCAGCAAGCCCCTTGCACTCCCAGCGGGTGTCTATGGGTGTTATTCACACAAATCATTTCAGCACACATCAAATTTCCTCAAGAAATTATTGTGTTAACTTGTGCCATTTTTTACACAAGTTACCGCGATCACTCGACGGTCCTACGCGCCAACTTCATCGCTGCTCGGACTCGGTCTCCATACTGGTCCTAGCGCACCACAACACTGACTTTGTCGCCCTGTTGATTTCAAACACGTCCGGCCAACCCCTCTATGGAATTCTCTTCATCGTATCAATGATATAGACCTCGTCGGGCATGAGACAGATAAGTCCCTTTCATAATTAAACTTCACACTTCACTCTTTTGCGAGTTTGCTTCTTCCGAGCATCACTCGGAAGTTTCTCCTCATCTTTACCCAAATCCGACTCGATGAATTACAAATCATCCATTCAAAACTATATTTCTCATATTCCGACATGTCCGTTGTCGAAGCCTGTAGTATGCTCGGGGGCTACGCCGCACTCGGGGGCTGCATCTCATTTGGAATGACACTCTCCTAAGTGGTCGAGTACTTCATCACCAATCAGACCCTTCACTTCAACAAGTACATTCGATCCATCACTTTGACAAATTTCATAATCACCCAGACACTCTGCGTGCCATCTTCGTTCCTACTCAAATTCAGTTGTCGCACCGGTCTTGTTGCGCCACAGCCACACTACACTGACCTTGTCGCTACATCAGCTTCAAAAGCATCTGGCTAACTCCTTCAAGGACCATTTTTGCCACTCAGCTGGACACTTAGTCCTTCACTCGGCCGCCCCGCGCGTCGCCACTCGGTTGTGCACGTCTTCACCACTCGCCCGCCCCGCGCGGCGCCACTCGGTTGTGCACGTCTTCACCACTCGCCCGCCCCGCGCGGCGCCACTCGGTTTTGCACGTCTTCACCACTCGGCCGCCCCACGCGTCGCCACTCGGTTGCGCACGTCTTCATCACTCGTCCGCCCCGCGCGTCTCCACTCGGTTGTGTGCGTCTTCACCACTCGGCCGCCCCGCGCATCGCCACTTGGTTCTGCACGTCTTCACCACTCGCCCGCCCCGCGCGGCGCCACTCGGTTTTGCACGTCTTCACCACTCGGCCGCCCCGCGCGTCGCCACTCGGTTGCGCACGTCTTCATCACTCGTCCGCACCGCACGTCTCCACTCGGTTGTGTGCGTCTTCACCACTTGGCCGCCCCGCGCATCGCCACTTGGTTCTGCACGTCTTCACCACTCGCCCGCCCCGCGCGGCGCCACTCGGTTTTGCACGTCTTCACCACTCGCCGCCCGCGCGTCGCCACTCGGTTATACACGTCTCGCCCTCGGCCCCCGCGCGTCGCCACTCGGTTATACACGTCCTCGCCCCTCGGCCGCCCCGCGCGTCACCATCAGTTGGACATGTCTTTACCTCTACACCCCCAGCACGGGAACGGCTAAGTTACTCATATGGTCAAACCTCATATCACACTCTGTAGCAAGCTTACCTCCTTCGAGCATCACTCGGGGGCTACGCGCGGCAGTTGGCCACGTCACCCTCAGGGGTTACGCCCATTTGGTCAACCTGTTGATCACATCAAGATATTCTTCTGACCATACATGCTCGGTTCGCCGAAGATCTATAAGTGAAGCACGTCCACTTGGATAAATACCCCTTTTCATGCAAAAGGGTAAAAATGAAGCGCCATCGCTGAATCGTACAGGCGACCTTACTCATCGTTCGTACAACCACCTCGTTACGCATCCATCCGATTGATTCAATTCCAGACAAAGATATTTGCCATGCCAACTGCATGGAGGTTTACCGAGAGACTTAAACCCTCTGCCAGACTCATCTAGTCCGACAGAGGCTCGGGGACTACACCCAGTGGGTGCACTCAGCGTGCCCCCACTGGAAGAGGACTCAGAAAGAAACATTTTGCTCGATGCAAACCCATCTCCAGTATTACTCGACCTCCGAGTCAGAGAAGAACAAGTTCGATCAGTACCAGCTAAGAAGAGTTTTAGTTCTCTCATACTCCCGCCGACTGCCCGCAGTCGACAGCAGTCTCGGGGACTACACCCAGTGGGTGCACTCAGCGTGCCCCCACTGGAATGGTATCCACTCGGAACGGTCCGCCCAACCCGAGTGACGGCCAAACAACAACAAAAAGACAGGCTCTAAGACTCCCGCCGACTGCCCGCAGTCGACAGCAGTCTCGGGGACTACACCCAGTGGGTGCACTCAGCGTGCCCCCACTGGAATGGTATCCACTCGGAACGGTCCGCCCAACCCGAGTGACGGCCAAACAACAACAAAAAGACAGGCTCTAAGACTCCCGCCGACTGCCCGCAGTCGACAGCAGTCTCGGGGACTACACCCAGTGGGTGCACTCAGCGTGCCCCCACTGGAATGGTATCCACTCGGAACGGTCCGCCCAACCCGAGTGACGGCCAAACAACAAAAAAGACACGTTCCAGGCGTGAAGAAATTCCGAGTAATCAGTTACTCGATGTAGGCCCAGCTCCAAATCACTCCAAAAAATTCTATAAGGCGAGTTTAACGCTCCTCCATGGACCTGTTTTGAACCTTCTTCTAGGACTCAAAGCGTGAAACTCACAAGTGTGGATCTGAAACCGACTCGTATTGGCGTTCCTCCGGGATAAGAATGGCATCTCTCTAAAAGAGCAGTCCATGTGTCAATCTGGTTGCACGGATTTAATGACACGCCCATACTCAGATCACGAGTTAAACCTCTCCCGAGAGATGAACGAATGTCACCAAGTTGCTCCTCACAGACGCTTACCTCGATTAGTCGGGAAGCATGGTGCCGGAATCCATTGAGATTTTGTTCAAACCTTGGTTGTCTGAAAGCGCGGCGACATGTACCGAGTATTTCTGTAATCACTCGGACCAAACTGTGTCTTACACCAACTCGTTCTGCAAAATCGCAATCGATTCGGGGGCTAATGTTGGGGATATACATAACAGGTAGGCCCACGAAGGGTCGAAATATCATGAAGCATGGGGCCCACACAACATGTGGGTCCAGGTCAATTTCATACAGACACACTATCCACTCGGACAAGCAGCATACTATCCACTCGACCAAGCAACATACCATCCACTCGGATGACGGTTCACCACTCGACTGTACGACTCACTCGGATATATGAAGACCAGCAGGCAGCAAGGCAGTCGGCATCTTTCTAATAGTGAGGGCTTAATAGCGGGCTGGCATTATGGCATTCATACCCCACTTTGTAACATAGGAGGTGAGGGGGTGGCGCACTCTATATAAGCCACCCCCCACCACTAGACGAGGGGGCTTCTTCTTCCACCTCTCTCTCTTTTCACCATTAGTCTCAGGACTTAGCTCAGGCATGGGGATCCGTTCCTCTCTCTCACACACATATTGTAATCTCCGGATATATACTCAGATAAAACAAAACCTCTCCGGAGCACGAGACGTAGGGTTGTTATCTCCACCGTGAGAGGCCCGAACTCGCTAAAACCACCGTGTCACCCATATGCATCTCGATAGATCATGCTCCGTTCTCCTACCCCTCTCTTACTGTCAGACTTAGAACCACGACATCCGCAGTCCCATCAATTAACACACTTAACAAGATCTTGGCATTTGATCTGAGTCTGACCACTGGCCTATACGCACTAACCAACTACGTGGGAACAGTTATGGGCACTCGACGTCATGGTATCAGCCGAAGCCTTCTTGACATCAATGACTGAGCGGCGCGCGCCTGGTTGGACCGCGTAACGCGACTGACTTTGTAATGGAGGTTGCTAGGTCTGCTCTACGGTCGCGTTCGCAACGTGCATGTGTGCGATGGGCGATGGGCCCAGACCCCTGCGCGCATAGGATTTAGACCGGCGTGCTGACCTTTTTGTTGTGCCTAGGTAGGGTTGCGACGTGTTGATCTTCCGAGGCCGGGCATGACCCAGGAAAGTGTGTCCGTCCAAAGGGGATCGAGCGTGTTGGGAAATGTGGTGCACCCCTACAGGGAAGTTTATCTATTTGAATAGTCGTGTCCCTCAATAAAAGGACGACCCGGAGTTGTACCTTGACCTTATGGCAACTAGAACCGGATACTTAATAAAACACACCCTTTCAAGTGCGAGATACAACCCGGTAATCGCTCTCTCAAAGGGCGACGAGGGGAGGATCGCCGGGTAGGATTATGCTATATGAAGCTACTTGGTGAACTTACCATCTACTCTCTCCTATATGCTTCAATATGGAGGTTGCCAGAAGCGTAGTCGTCGATAGGACTAGCTATCCCCCTCTTATTCTAACATTCTGCATTTCAGTCCACAGATAATGCCCATTTCATTGATATCAATGCATATGTAGTGTATATCCTTTCTTGCGAGTACTTTGGATGAGTACTCACGGTTGCTTTGCTATTTATTTTTCCCCTTTTCCCGGTTATTGTGATCATATGATGGAGTCTAGGAGCCAGAGGATCTCGAGGATGTTTTTACGTGGAGTTCGGCTTCGACGAGTAGTTAGGAGGTCCCAGGCAGGACGCCTCGCCTTTTCGATCGTTGCAACTTTTATGCTAGCCTTCTTAAGGCAAACTTGTTTAACTTATGTATGTACTCAGATATTGCTGCTTTCGCTGACTCATGTGTATTTGAGCTATGTATTCGAGCCCTCAAGGCCCCTGGCTTGTAATATAAAGCTTGTATTATTTTTAATTTGTGTCTAGAGTTGTGTTGTGATATCTTCCCGTGAATCCTTGATCTTGATCGTACACATTTGCGTGTATGATTAGTGTATGCTCAAATCGAGGGCATCACAACTACCAATGACAGCTCAGACCCACCAGCTATATCTTCGCACGCAAGGAAGTGCCTCCTTATTACGCACAAAAAATGAATACTCCCCCTGCTAGCTGGGACCCACCATAGTGGGAGGCTGACTTGTGGGCCTACTAAGTTGACGCGGATGGAGGGCTTTGTCAACTTAGTCAACAAACGATTCTATCACCAGTGACCGTTGGATTGTTAACATCCAACGGTCGTCCTGCTTCTTCAACATCTGATTTTCTTGCTCCAGTCATCCAAAGCACCGCGTGCTCGTGCCTCCCGTGGCCGGCTGTGCTACCACGGAGGCTTCACCGCCCCCTACAACTCCCACCGCTGGCCAGGCCATCCCTCTACTCTCCCACACCCTATGTTATTCTGCGATGATCGCATCCTCACACTGTAGTCGAACCAGTGAACCCTCATACTCCTCTCCGCGTGGGCAGCCACTGCCACGTCTTCCCTGGCTCCGCGTCATCCCCTTCCAAGGCCTTGTCGTCGTTCACCGCCTTGGTGCTCTTGGCATGGCGTGGTCAATGTGGTCAAGGAACGACTTCCATCGGAAGAGTACTGTACGTGGAGAGCCTGACAACTGGGTCCACGGCCGCAGCAATGAAGTTCCTCCATATTACCCGCAAAATAATGATCCTCCACCGGACAGTAGGGATCCATCGGACGGGCCTGATACGTCTCCAACGTATCTATAATTTATGAAGTATTCATGCCAATATATTATAATTCTTGGATGTTTTACAATCATTTTATAGAAACTCTATATCATTTTTGGGACTAACCTATTGACCCAGTGCCTAGTGCCAGTTGATGTTTTTTGCTTGTTTTTTACATCGCAGAAAATAAATATCAAACGGAGTCCAAACACCGTGAAACTTTTTGTGGATTTTTTATGGACCAGAAACCCCCGATGGGACAGAGCAGCACCTGGGGGTGCCCTGAGGGGGGGCACAACCCACCAGGGCACGATAGGGCACCCTGGCGCGCCTAGGTGGGTTGTGCCCACCTCGGTGGCCTCCCGCACCCCTTATTTGCACTATAAATTCCCAAATATTCCGAAACCCTTTGAGATTAACCTAGATCAGAAGTTCCGCCGCCGCAGGGCTCCGTAGCCACCGAAAACCAATCTAGACTCGTTCCGGCACCCTGCCGAAGGGGGGAATCATCTCCGGTGGCCATCTTCATCATCCCGGCGGCCACCACGATGAGGAGGGAGTAGTCCACCCTCGGGGCTGATGGTTTGTACCAATAGCTATGTGTTTAATCTCTCTCTCTCGTGTGATCTATATCATGGGCTTTATTGATATAGTCGGATCATATGATGTTTCCCCCTCTCTATCTTGTTGTGATGAATTGAGTTTTTCCCTTTGAGATTTCGTGGTTATCGGATTGAATACTTTTACGGATTTGAGAACACTTGATATATATCTTGCAATTGAATACTCGTGGTGACAATGGGGTATCGTATTGATTCACTTGATATATGTTTTGGCACTCAACTTGTGGATTCTCGCGGTGACATTGGGGTAATCTATGCATAGGGGTTGATGCACGTTCTTGTCCTTGTTTCTCTGGTAGAAATCTTGGGGCACTCATGTAGTTCTTTGTGTGGATTGAGTATTATGAATATGCTTTGGTGTTATTCTAGTATGAACTCTAGGATAGATCGAACGTAAAAAATAGCTTTGCGTTATTTTAGTACGAACTCTTGAATAGATCGATCAGAAAGAATAGCTTTGAGGTGGCTTCGCACCCTACAAACAATTCCTACCTTTTGTTCTCCGCTAATAGGAACTCGGGAGTGATTCTTTGCTGCACTTTGAGGGATAATCATATGATCCAACTATGTTAGCACTGTTGGGAGATTGCACTAGCGAAAGTGCGGACCCTAGGCCTTGTTTTTAAGCATTGCAACAAAGTTTTGTGCCCGTTTACTATTAGTTACCTTGCTGTTTTTATAATTTTAGATTACAAAAACCAATATCTACTATCCATATTACACTTTTATCACTGTATCTTCGCCGAACTAGTGCACCTATACAATTTGCCATTGTATTGGCTGTGTTGGGGACACAAGAGATTTCTTGTATTTGGTTACATGGTCGTTTGAGAGAGACCACCTTCACCTACACCTCTCACGGATTGATAAACCTTAGGTCATCCACTTGTGGGAAAATTGCTACTGTCCTACAAAACTCTGCGCTTGGAGGCCCAACACGTGTCTATAAGAATAAAGTTGCGTACTAGACATCAAGCTCTTTTCTGGCGCCGTTGCCGGGGAGGTGAGTGCTTGAAGGTATATCTTAGATCTTGCAATTGAATCTTTTAGTTTCTTGTTTTATCACTAGTTTGGTTTATAAAAGAAAACTACATAAAAATGGAATTGAGGTTGCATCATATTATTGATCATCTTTATAATATCTTTCTTGAAAATGATGGTTCGGAAAATTGTGATCAATTGTTAGAAGAAGAAGTCAATAAAATGTTTGGCACAAAATATTTGAATGATGAGCATGATTGCAATGTTGTTAGTATGAATCCTTTGAATATCCATGATGCTAATGATATGCAAAGACATAAGCTTGGGGATGGTATATTTGATGAATATGATATTTTTAGTCCCCCAAGTTTTGATGAGAAAATTTATTATGATGATTGCATGCCTCCTATTTATGATGATTGTATTGATGAAAGTGGATTTGGAGAGGTCGTGACTTTACTTAATGATGAATCCACTATTTTGGAGGAGGTTGCAATTGACTATGATAACAAAGTTGCTATCTATGATGATTATAGTGATGACATGTATGCTATATTGAATAATGATAACCATGAAACTTGTCATCATGATTTTAAATTTCAATCATGTGATAGTTATTTTGTTGAGTTTGCTCCCACCACTATTGATGAGAATAAATTTGCTTATGTGGAGATTAATAAGTTTTCTATGCTTTTGTGTCATGAAAATAATGATTTATGTGATGGTTATATTGTTGAATTTCTTCATTATGCTACTGAAAATTATTATGAGGGGGGAACTTATGCTTGTAAGAATTGCAATGATATATATCAAGTTTCCTCTCTCTGTGTTGAAATTTTTGAAGTTATGCTTGTTTTGCCTTCCTATGCTAGTTGATTCTTATTCCCATAAGTTGTTTGCTCACAAAATCCCTATGCATAGTAAGTGGGTTAGACTTAAATGTTCTAGTCATATGTTTCATGATGCTCTTGTTATGTTTCAATTCATATCTTTTATGCGAGCATCATTGAAATCATCATGCCTAGCTAAAAGGCATTAAAGAAAAGTGCTTGTTGGGAGACAACCTAACACTTTTACCTAATGTTTTTGCGTGTTCACATGACTAGACTAGTGTAGTAATCATGTTTTATTGTTTTTGTTTCAATAAAGTGCCAAGTAAGACATTTGGGATGGCTTACGGTGATAGTTGATTTGATCTTGCAGAAAAACAGAAATGTTTGCACTCAGGAAAACAATTCTCATTTCTAATAGGAGCGTGATAAAATGCTTATTAGTTTTTCAGAAGATTAATAGACAAATTTTGCAGGTTTTCCTAATTTTTAAGAATTTTTGGAGTAGCAGAAGTATGGTTTGAGTACAGATTACTACAGACTGTTCTGTTTTTGACAGATTCTGTTTTCTATGCACAGTTTGCTTGTTTTCTAGTTTCTATGGCTTATATTGCTCAAATATAAATTGTAGAAATGATATGATATAGTAGGCATTGTGTGAGAAAAATTATGAATATTTTCTTTGGCAGTACCAAAAGTGGAATGGTTTGCTCTTTATCATACTAACCTATCTCACAAAGTTCCGTTAAGTTTTGTGTGATTCAAGTTTTCATGTTTTGGGTGAGATATCAATATGAGGAGAATAAGGAGTGAAAAGAACATAAGCTTTGGGATGACCAAGGCACCCCTAAGGAAATATTCAAGGAATATCCAAGCAATTAGGCTTGGGGATGCCTCGGAAGGGATCCCCTCTTTCGTCTCCCACATTATCGGTAACCTCACTTGGAGCTATGTTTTGATTCATCACATGATATATGTTTTTCTTGGAGCATCAATTTATTTTTTTAGGATGTGCTTGATGTTATTTAGAATAATGTTTTGCATATTTTATTTCAATAAAAGTGGCAATGATAGCCTTTGTCATGCTTATTTTGCAAGTATACTTGTTGCTGTTTGAAAATAGAAAGTTTACCTCTGTTACAAAAATTCCCTAGAAAAGTTAGAATGTGATAAAATGTTGAAATTTTTTGCAAAATGAGTTCTGATAAATTTTCTAAAGTATGGCAAATTTTGATAATTTTTGTAGTTAGGGAAGTATTGATACTCTTGCATTCTTTACAGACTGTACTGTTTTGGCAGATTGCTGTTATGTTTGCATTGTTTGCATATGTTTGCTTGTTTAATGATCCTATTTGAGAATAGGAGTATTAAATATGCAGAGGCATTTAGTATGCAATGTTGAATAATAATTTTAGTGATTTTCTACAGTAGAGAATGATAAGGTTTCTTCATTGGTTTATACTAACTTATCTCACGAGTTCTTGTTGAGTTTTGTGTGGATGAAGCTTTTGAGATTTAGGAAAACCGTGATATGAGAGGAATTAAGGAGACACAAAAGCTCAAGCTCGGGGATGCCCAAGGTATCCCAAGATAATATTTCAAGAAGTCTCAAGCATCTAAGCTTGGGGATGCCATGGTAGGCATCCCACCTTTCTTCTTCAACAATTATCGGTTAGTATCGGTTGAGCCTAAGTTTTTGCTTCTTCACATGAGTTGTGATATTCTTAGAATGTCATTTTACTTTCATTTTTTTCTTGGTGTTTTAATTAGATACTTAGATCTGAAAGTTTTTAAATAAAATAGAGTCCTCAGATAGTTGCCAGAGAGGCAACTAAGCGGCATTCACATCCCGCCAACAAAGCTCTTTTCTATGTCATTTACTCTTGTGCTTCACTTATATCCTATGAGTAAATTGTTGAATAAATTGAATGTCATGAAGTTGAAATCATATCATGCCTAGTGGTAGCTTCACATTGGGTTTAGAAAGTGAAATCTTTTGAGGCTTGACAATCACAATATTGGTCATACAAGCAATTCACGAATAATTAGTATAAGGAAGAGAACTTTCACATGTAAATACACTATCATGGAAACCTTTTGTGATTGTGAGCCCCCATCAAAATATTATATGCCAAAATTTTTGACGTTGGACAAGGAATACAACATAATGATTTATGTTTGTTCATATTCACAAAGAAGTTATTGTCATAGATCCTTTAACATGTGGTCCTTGCCCCCCTTTCTTTGCTAGCCAAAAATTCCGCACTAAGTAGAGATACTACTTGTGCATCCAAAAACCCTTAAACCCAAATCTTATTTTCAAGAGCCCACTATATCTACCTATATGCGGTATTCTTTTTCCGTTCTAAGAAAATTTGCATGTGACATCTCTAATTTTGAAAATAAACTTCTCTTTTGTGTGTTTGTTTCGCTCGCGGAGCGTTGAGGGGTGGCTAATATTTTCAATGCTATATGTGTTATTCTCAAGACGAGTGTTTATTCACTTGTCATTGCATGAGAGTAAGGCAAAGGTATTAGGGATGCCCAGTCCCGAAATGTAAAAATGAATTTACTTTATGTTGTCAAATAATAAATTCCTTGGAAAGTGTTGGTATGGAGGGCACCGTGGATACGGTTATCCATGGAAAGTGAAAGTATGCTGGAAAAAGGAATAAACTTTATTTTATGTTTGGGAACCTCCTATGATATATCTAGCATGGAAAATGTTGGGAACTCTAAGTCGTTTTAGTTGGTGGGATGGATACACCTTCCAAAATGTTTTTATCTCTAAGTTTTTCGCTTTGAGCTCTGGCACCTCTACAAATCCCTACTTCCCTCTATGAAGGGTCTATCTTTTACTTTTTAGTATTTACTTTTATGCAAAGAGTCAAAGTATTCCTCCCTATTCCTTTTTATGTTATATTTTGGTAGCATCATGTGGTGAGGAAAGATCTAGGCACATATGTCCAGTTGAATATGGGTAGCATGAGTTATTATTGTTGACATCACCCTTGAGGTGAATACGCTGGGAGGCAAAATTATAAGCCCCTATCTTTCTATGTGTCTGGTTGAAACGTTTTGCTCATGTGTACAAGGTGAGTGTTAGCAACCATAGAAGACTATATGATGGTTGAGTATGTGGAGCTCTTACTTAAACTCTGTTGAATAAGTTGAATTGCAATTGCTTGGTGACTAAAAACATAGGTTGTTGGGTTTCAAGAGAATTCATTGTTTGAGATCAATGTGAATTGGTTGCCACTATAACATGAGAAGTTTCATAAGAAAGAATTGTTGTTATGATTCTAGGAAAAGTGATTGAAATTATCATTGATCAAACTTGTGCACTTTGCTAGCATTCACACTTCATAAATTATTTCTTTTGTCATCTTACCTACTCGAGGACGAGTAGGAATTAAGCTTAGGGATGTTGATACGTCTCCAATGTATCTATAATTTATGAAGTATCCATGCCAATATATTATCATTCTTGGATGTTTTACAATCATTTTATAGCAACTTTATATCATTTTTTGGACTAGCCTATTGATCCAGTGCCAGTTGCTGTTTTTTGCTTGTTTTTTACATCGCAGAAAATCAATATCAAGCGGAGTCCAAACACCATGAAACTTCTTGTGGAATTTTTATGGACCAGGAGACTCCTGATGGGCCAGAGCAGCACCTGGGGGGTGCCCTGAGGGGGGCCCAACCCACCAGGGTGCGCCAGGGCCCCTTGGCGTGCCTAGGTGGGTTGTGCCCACCTCGGTGGCCTCCTGTATGCCTTCTTTGCACTATAAAGTCCCAAATATTCCGAAACCCTTTGGGTTAACCTAAATCAGAAGTTCCGCCACCGCAGGGCTCCGTAGCCACCGAAAACCAATCTAGACCCGTTCTGGCACCCTGCCGGAGGGGGGAATCGTCTCCGGTGGCCATCTTCATCATCCCGGCGGCCACCACGATGAGGAGGGAGTAGTCCACCCTCAGGGCTGAGGGTTTGTACCAGTAGCTATGTGTTTAATCTCTCTCTCTCTCTCTCTCTCTCTCTCTCTCTCTCGTGATCTATACCATGGGCTTTGTTAATATAGTCAGATCATATGATGTTTTTCCCCTCTCTATCTTGTTGTGATGAATTGAGTTTTTCCTTTTGAGATTTCGTGGTTATAGGATTGAATACTTTGATGGATTTGAGAACACTTGATATATGTCTTGCAATTGAATACTCGTGGTGACAATGGGGTATCGTATCGATTTACTTGATATATGTTTTGGCACTCAACTTCCGGATTCCCGCGGTGACATAGGGGTAATCTATGCATAGGGGTTGATGCACGTTCTTGTCCTTGTTTCTCTGGTAGAAATCTTGGGGCACTCATGTAGTTCTTTGTGTGGATTGAGTATTATGAATAGGAATATGCTTTGGTGTTATTCTAGTATGAACTCTAGGATAGATCGAACGAAAAAAATAGCTTTGCATTATTTTAGTACGAACTCTTGAATAGATCGAATGGAAAGAATAGCTTTGAGGTGGTTTAGTACCCTACAAACAATTCCTATCTATTGTTCTCCGCTAATAGGAACTCGGGTTTGATTCTTCGTTACAATTTGAGGGATAATCATATGATCCAACTATGTTAGCATTGTTGAGAGATTGCACTAGCGAAAGTACAGACCCTAGGCCTTGTTTTTAAGCATTGCAACACCGTTTTTGTGCCCGTTCACAATTAGTTACCTTGCTGTTTTTATAATTTCAGATTACAAAAACCAATATCTACTATCCATATTACACTTTTGTCACCATCTCTTTGTCGAACTAGTGCACCTATACAATTTGCCATTTTATTAGGTGTGTTGGGGACACAAGAGATTGCTTGTATTTGGTTGCAGGGTCGTTTGAGAGAGACCATCTTCATCCTACACCTCTCACGGATTGATAAACCTTAGGTCATCCGCTTGACGGAAAATTGCTACTGTCCTACAAAACTCTGTGCTTGGAGGCCCAACACGTGTCTACAAGAATAAAGTTGCATAGTAGACATCAGGGCCACCGTATTTCGTGAAAAAGCATTCCCTCCCTGATGGCTGGGACCCACCAGCTACATCTTCGCACGCAAGGAAGTGCCTCCTATCTTCCCTGACAGTCGGGACCCACCTGGTCAAAGCGTACGTAGCATTGTGTTTGGTCGCGAACGTGTACGTACATACTGGTCGATCAATATGTCTGCAGGCTGCAGTGATGAACCATGGCCGAGTAAGGAAGGGCACGTGTCGTAGTAGAGGCGTGGAAGTAGCATGTACACGTACGTACAGCTAGGGTGCAAGAAAGTAAATACGGCCACATACGTACATACGGGCAAGGTCACGAACGCCTACTCGCGCATACGTATGGCCAGGGCTCGTGTACATGGAGAGGCAGCAACGGCGTCTTGTTCATCTGCAGCCAACTGGCTGGGTCGTGTGACGCCCTCGATTCAATCGTACTCTAATCATACACGCAAATGTGTACGATCAAGATCAGGGACTCACGGGAAGATATCACAACACAACTCTAGACACAAATTAAAATAATACAAGCTTTATATTACAAGCCAGGGGCCTCGAGGGCTCGAATACATAAGCTCGAATACAAACGAGTCAGCGGAAGCAACAATATCTGAGTACAGACATGAGTTAAACAAGTTTGCCTTAAGAAGGCTAGCACAAAAGCATCTACGATCGAAAAGGCAAGGCCTCCTGCCTGGGAGCCTCCTAACTACTCTTGGTCGTCGGCGTCCGTCACGTGGTAGTAGGCACCCTCGGGGCAGCAGCAGTCGTCAAAGGTGGCATCTGGCTCCTGGACTCCACCATCTGGTTGCAACAACCAGAAAGAAGAAAGAAGGGGGAAAAGGGGGAGCAAAGCAACCGTGAGTACTCATCCAAAGTACTCGCAAGCAAGGATCTACACTACATATGCAACATTATCAAAGGAAGACTGTATATGTGGACTGGGCTGCAGAAATGCCAGAATAGAGAGAAGGTCTAGTCCTATCGAAGACTAGCATCTTCTGGAAACCACCATCTTGCAGCAAACAAGAGGGAGTAGAGTAGCATAAAGTAAAGTAGCAGTGGTGTTATCAACCTCGGCCGGAGATCCTTTCTCCACTCCCTGCGAGAAAGAAATCCCAGAGCCATACTATCCAGTTATCATCACAATCAAATCCTCATCACCATCCAGTTCTCATCACAAGTATCCAGTTCTAGTTGTATCGATCGGGATACAACTCCAAGTGTCCATTACCGTAGGACAGGCTATCGATAGATGTTTTCTTCCCTGCAGGGGTGCACCAACTTACCCACCACGCTCGCTTAACTCCGGCCAGACACACTTTCCAGGGTCATGCCCGGCCTCGGCCAAACAATACGCCGCAACCCGACCTAGGCTTAATAGAGAGGCCAGCACGCCGGACTAAACCTATGCCCCCAGGGGTCATGGGCCATCTCCCCGGAAACTCCTGCACGTTGCGAACGCGGCCGGTGAGCAGACCTAGCTACCTCCTTAAAAAGGTAGGTGCTTACCAGTCCAACCCGGCGCGCGCCGCTCAGTCGCTGACGTCTATTAAGCTTCGGCTGATGCATACGACGCAGAACGCCCATACTATGCCCACGTGATGGTTAGTGCTATCAGGCCAGAGGCCCCTCGGATCAAATATCCAAATCGTAGTGGATTAGGAACGCGCGGTAACAAGCAGAGACTCACGAAAGAGGTGACCCCATTGCCCCGTCTCGAGGACTTGCGGCAAGGGCTAAGAATGCCCGGCCACGCCTCGTAATTATCTCACGGGCACCTTCCAGGTCAACCCGACTCCTCATCACTCGCAATTATGCTCGCGCGGGCACCCCTCAGGGTCGACCCGTCTTTAGTAACATGGTTTAGTGTAAAGTCATAGTAACCATAGTAACTGTGTGTTTAAACATCAAGGGGAAAACCCGAGGAATCACCCCGGTGAATTCCACTCAATGTACTCATCAAGGTGAACGTAAGAGGAATCACCCCCGAGGTTCACACTTGAGGGGTTGCACGACAGAGTCATATTGGAAGTGGTTAAGGTGGAATCACCCTCGATGACCACGACCGAATAGCTATACTACAGGGTTAACATCAGAAGTGCTGTAGAGGTCTCACCCTCGACACTCGATAGTAACCCAGCAGTGTCGAACAACTAAGGGGAAAGTGATGTGCGGTGCCGGGGCCTGGTCTTCAATCCCGTTGATCAGGTATTCAATGATGAAGCAGGGGCAACAAGGACAAGGTGGGGTCACTGATGGATCACTAACCAACCTATACTAAGCAGATTAGGATAAGCAGGTAAGGTACAACAGTAGATACAAAAGCAGGCTATGCATCAGAATAGGAGCAAACAATAATAGTAGTAAAATCTAATGCAAGCATGAGAGAAAGGAATGGGCGATATCGGGATGATCAAAGGGAGGGCTTGCCTGGTTGCTCTGGCAAGAAGGGGTCGTTGTCGACGACGTAGTCGATCACCGGGGCATCAGCGGCCTCGGGGTCTACCGGAGAGAAAAGGGGGAAGAAAATAGTAAATACATAGCAAACAGAGGTAACACTAAGCATGACATGACGATACGTAGCGCTAAGCGTGCTCTAACGCGGTACTACACGTTGCAGACGAAGGGGGGAAACATCCAAGGGTGAATTCTCGACGTTAGGTGAATTCTGGACAAAGGAAAAGAGGGGGAATGTTCCATGTTCAGCATGCTAGGGGCATGTGACAGATGAACGTACCACGTATTCGGATTCGTTGGATTTTTCTGGGCAACTTTCATATAGAAAACATTTTCATCGGAGTTACGGTTTATTTTCTATGAATTTTCAAAGATTAAACCATTTTCTGGATTTATTTATATTAACAAAAAAAGATAAGATGACGTCAGCATGACGTGCTGATGACGTCAGCAGTCAACAGACTCGCTGACCAGGTCAAACTGACCAACGGGTCCCACATGTCATAGACAAAGGGCTAACAGTGGGTTATGTTAAATTAACAGGGTGTTAATTAGCAGTTGGGCCCCACATGTCAGTGACTAATTAGCTAAACTAATTACTTTTAATTATAAAACCATTTTAATTAGCTTAATTATGTGGTGGGGCCTACACGTCAGTGGTACTGGGCTGCCTAGTCAGCAGTTGACTGGGTCAACCCGGTCAACTGGGCGCCATGGGGCCCGCTGGCAGCGACCCTGGGGGTGGCCCCCGGGTCGGCCACATTGGCAACGCCGGAAACGGAGCCGGAGTTGCTCCGGTGGCCTTCCGTGGCGGCGAGCTCGCCGGAGATGCTCGGAAAATCGCTGCGGGGCACCGTTTCGCGCGGTTTTGCTTGCGTTCGAATGAGGGCTCAACACCGCGTCGCGTGGTGTGGTCGGTTGGGCTCGCTGCTGGCCGGAACTACGTCGGCATCAAGTGGAGGCGGCGGTGGGATTCGGGACCTCGTCGGGATCGCGCTACGGGGGTCGACGAGGTCGGCAAGCGGCACGGGAGGCCTCAGCGGGCTGCACTGAGCACGTCCCCGTGCTCAGCCGAGCATGGCAACGATGGCGGCCAGCTGCTCGGCGGAGCCGAGCTCGGCCATGGCGGCGCGGTGGCTATGGTAGCGCAAGAGGCTAGGGGAGCAAGGGGAGGAGAAGCGGGGCTCACCGGGCGGCACACATGGTGGCCCTCGGAGGTTTAGGAGCTGCAGAACATCGTCGGGGAAGAAGGGGATCGCCAGCGGCCGTCAAGGAAGAAGACGATGCGTGCGGCGATAGTGGAGCTCCCCCCGCTCCGATCCAAGGGCATAGGTAACATAGGTGAAGGCGCCAGTGCTACTTGACATGCGCAGACGACGCGGGGTGGCCGGTGGCCGCGGCTATGGCGCAGCCATGGCGACGACGGCGCTCGGTGAGGTGAGGAGGGGATCTGGAGAGCGAGGAAGAGAGCGAGGGAGTGCAAGGGGGAGTGGGCGACCAAGTGGGGAGGGCAAGTGGGTGAGGGGAGATGAGGGGAGCCTGAGGCGTCGCCCTTATCCTCTCCCAGTGAGGCCGGCGAGGTGGTCGGGGTCGACCTTGCCCCTGTAGCGACACGGAGCAGAGGAACGGGAAGGGGAGGGAGCGACCGGTGGGGGGGGGGGGTCGGTCGGCCTGCTGGGCCAGTTGGCTCGGGTGGGCCGAAGCCCAAGTGGTGCAGGGCTTTCTCTCTCTCCCCTCTACTTCTCCTTTTCTTTTCTTTAATTACCAGAGAAGGAAAAAGATTATCTAGGGACCTTAATGGTTCAGGAAAAATGTGAAACTGGATCATAAAAGTCCAGTGCATTTTTAGGCACTGCCACAATTATTTTTGGGAGAGGTTTAGATCCATTTGGAATTTTCATAAATGAATTTGCATTTTAAATTGCTGGAATGGACTGTTATAAATGTTAGTGTCCATTTTAGCATAGGAGTGATGTTGTTTTTAATTACATCAAATTGCATTGGAATATTTGCTAAATGATGAACATTTTTCCAGCAACTTTTGTGCAACTTCAAGTTTCACTTATGATTTGAATTTGAATTCAGATGGGAGTTGAAAAGAGATATTGAACAGATGTGATTAAGCATTCTTTAGCCAAAAGATTAGGCTTAATCACAGAGGGTTACTGTAGCATGACACTAGGGGTGTTACAAATCTCCTCCACTACAAGAAATCTCGTCCCGAGATTTTAAGAGGTGGAGTAAGGGGAAGCTATAAGGACGAATGTCTGAAAGGATCAACATCCGGTAGTTATCTCAAGGAAGGAGATTTTAGAAGCACCAGGACGTATCGAGAGTGCTACACGGAGATTCAACAAGTTTTAACCAGGTAGGCATCTAGTTGATGCCTAAAATAGGTGATGAAGAGGTTCAGAGCAAAGAAGAATAATGCTGCCTCTGATACCGAAATGAAACATGGTGAGGAGGTTAGCTCGTGTATTACATACGAAGCCGAGTGCCAAGAATATTTCGGAATCAAGGTTGTACAGGAGAGTCAGGTTTCGATCCTGTGGAACTGTGGGTTATGGGCCCACCTTGTGGTCCTAAAGTAGGAAGGGCGTTGACATATTGCACGGTCATGGTAGCAAGGCATGTCGGGGGATAGCCTGTCAGTTATGTTGGCAACCACATTGGTACCAAGGGCGAGGGATGAAGAGAACCCTTTTCCTGCTTGTTAAGACGAGACGGACCAATAGGCAAAGTTCTCGTCCATCGGTGGTTACCGGAATGTCAGCAACATTAGTAACAGGGTCTCACTGACAAGGTTGTACATCAGGGTGTTTTATAAGCAGAGAATTATTTCTGCTTATATCATATAGATCACAAGAAGGTTAAACAAGACAATGGAAAGGAAAATGTGTTTAAACGCATATTTCCGGGGTATATCCTTCCCAAGGACAAGCAGAGCATGATATCCATGATAAGACAACAAGTTCAAAAGCATTTGGATAAAGGGGGCGAGGGAACAATCATGATATTTACCCATACATCGGTGTTAGGATAATTGATCAAGAAATATTTAGCATTGCGCCTCCAATGCTCTTAATGATGTTTGGAGTAACACAGTCATACTTTTGGATAGCATTGACATGGTCATCAGGTAAAGGTTAGTCTTTGGATACTCAAGGGATCCATCGCAAATTTTTAGAACATCTCATGCCATTTTACCAGGAAAAAGATGAGGATGTGGCCGATGGGTTCAGCAGCAATCCATCGACATGTCAAAAATGATGTATTTCCAAAATTGTATGAACTAGTTTGTTTTGGGGGAGGCAAGAATGTTTTCGATGATAACATAAATCATCAAGGGGCAAGGGTGGTATTTTCTCATCATGAATTTGATTGATATCCTGGAAGAGCTCGGAATGTTGATGATGATCACGACACATTTGTCGAGAGATTTCATGAAGATGTAATCGATCGGCGATGACATCCAGTCAAAGGAATGATGAAGCAAAAGGTTATTGGAACCACGGGTACGACACAAACTCAAAATCAAGCTTGTTGTTCAAGGCAAAAAGATATGACGAGGAAGATCGACGTAAGCTTCGCTCATCATCGAAAAGCCATGCTCCAGGAATAAGGGCCAGGTGGAACAGTTAAAATTAGCACGATAATGATATACCCGACCATGCTAGGAATAACTTGAAGAATTAAACTCGTAAGCAATGAAAATAGCTTAGAGCTATTGAATCAAAGTGCGGAATCAATTCACTTATCGGTGTTCTGGAGTGACCAATAATTCGGAACCCAGGGCAATCTGAAATCGCTGAGGAGTAATACTAGATGAAGACTCATATGAAGCAACACAGTTCTTTGTTATTCTCGAGATACTGGAGGGTAACACTCGAAGAAAGATCAAAATAGAGGTTGCGGAGATGCACTGATCCGCAGAAGACAAGTGCTTTAACTTGTCTGAGAAATGGAATTAAAAAGGGGAACAATCATGGTCCGAACCACGGTTGCAAAGGACCAAACATAGATACCATAAGAACTAATAATAAGGGGATTATTATATCACAAGAAGCTTCCATGATAAGATCTACATCGTATCCATGGGCATGAACACAAAGTTCAAGGTCGACTCCCACTTCTACAATGCATAACCTTTCATTCACTTCTCGCTTTCGAAGAAGTTGTAGTGTTGGAATGTTATCTGGGAAAACACCAGAAGAGTATGACTCGTGAAAACTCTCGGGTCCACATGGATTAAGGAAGGCATAGGTTCAACCCATAGGGGCATCTTAGGAACATATACCACAAACCCCAAGAGTAAATAACACATGTTCGAAGGTAGAGCATGGTTGACAAAAGCAGAGGGTACAAATTGTCAAAGACATTATGTATCCTGGGAATAACTCACAAGAATTTTGAATGCTAAGGGTACTATCGGATAATAAACCAGCAATGGGCCTGCCGGTCCAAAATGGAGCTGATGTGAGTATCGGTACTCAATCAAAGGAAGAAAGAATGCAAAGGCATCGGGTTATAGAACATCTGAATAATTCGATGCTTAGATAACAAAGGAATTATGATTTCCAAAATGAAGGATCAGAAGCAGACGCTCTGATCAAGGATGGATAAGTATAATAGACCCATGGGCACAATTGACGACAAATAGATTGGTCAAGAACCAGCTCATGTTCGAAATGACGTCTGAGCCAGAAAGATAATTTAGAAGGATCAAGTGATGATTGCGTGCTTTCACACACATGTTGAATCGATAGGATCAAAATGATGGTGTCAAAGGATACTAATGAATATTGCTACACATATGGAAAGCATCCATAATGCAAGCAGGCAAGTATTTGCAGAGCAATAGTTTGAAGAGGATTCTTGGAAGATCGGATAAGTATTTCAAAGCATCTTGTGAATCACTTGATCAACTAGGAATGAATAAATCCTCGATAAGTGTGAGGAATTATCCTTAGATGTATTCATATGGAAAAGGAGCTGCAAGGCAGCAGGCACAATGGATTCTCGAAACATCAGAGTGTATTTCGATGCATCTTGTAATAACAAGAGCAACTAGAAAAATGATGTATTAACGACAGGTGTATGTAGCTATCCCTAGGGATTTATCGATGGAAGGGAATTTCAAAAAGCGATGGTACAAGTCTCGAGAGAACATCGGAGAGTAACTTCGAAGTCTTATGGTGAAGCAGGCGATCATCGGTAATGTCGGGGCTCTCCGGGAGGAAGTGGGTACGAGAACCTAATGTCAGAGTTAGCAAAATTGTTTAACCTGAATGGAAGAGAGATCAGAATCCCAGAATATAGACGAGGAATAAAAGATCCTAATACCACCCAATGGCGACGTGGGCCCGTAAGACACACAGCCATGTTAGTAAAAGTTTTTCAGTGACTAGACTCAACTTCGGCCAAGGAGTTGGAAAGGGGGCTACCTACAGGCAGTCGGCTCTGATACCAACTTGTGATGCTCTCGATTCAATCGTACACTAATCATACACGCAAATGTGTACGATCAAGATCAGGGACTCACGGGAAGATATCACAACACAACTCTAGACACAAATTAAAATAATACAAGCTTTATATTACAAGCCAGGGGCCTCGAGGGCTCGAATACATAAGCTCGAATACACAAGAGTCAGCGGAAGCAACAATATCTGAGTACAGACATGAGTTAAACAAGTTTGCCTTAAGAAGGCTAGCACAAAAGCATCTACGATCGAAAAGGCAAGGCCTCCTGCCTGGGAGCCTCCTAACTACTCTTGGTCGTCGGCGTCCGTCACGTGGTAGTAGGCACCCTCGGGGTAGCAGCAGTCGTCAAAGGTGGCATCTGGCTCCTGGACTCCACCATCTGGTTGCAACAACCAGAAAGAAGAAAGAAGGGGGAAAAGGGGGAGCAAAGCAACCGTGAGCACTCATCCAAAGTACTCGCAAGCAAGGATCTACACTACATATGCAACATTATCAAAGGAAGACTGTATATGTGGACTGGGCTGCAGAAATGCCAGAATAGAGAGAAGGTCTAGTCCTATCGAAGACTAGCATCTTCTGGAAACCACCATCTTGCAGCAAACAAGAGGGAGTAGAGTAGCATAAAGTAAAGTAGCAGTGGTGTTATCAACCTCGACCGGAGATCCTTTCTCGACTCCCTGCGAGAAAGAAATCCCAGAGCCATACTATCCAGTTATCATCACAATCAAATCCTCATCACCATCCAGTTCTCATCACAAGTATCCAGTTCTAGTTGTATCGATCGGGATACAACTCCAAGTGTCCGTTACCGTAGGACAGGCTATCGATAGATGTTTTCTTCCCTGCAGGGGTGCACCAACTTACCCACCACGCTCTGATTAACTCCGGCCGGACACACTTTCCTGGGTCATGCCCGGCCTCGGCCAAACAATACGCCGCAACCCGACCTAGGCTTAATAGAGAGGCCAGCACGCCGGACTAAACCTATGCCCCCAGGGGTCATGGGCCATCTCCCCGGAAACTCCTGCACGTTGCGAACGCAGCCGGTGAGCAGACCTAGCTACCTCCTTAAAAAGGTAGGTTCTTACTAGTCCAACCCGGCACGCGCCGCTCAGTCGCTGACGTCTATTAAGCTTCGGCTGATGCATACGACGCAGAACGCCCATACTATGCCCACGTGATGGTTAGTGCTATCAGGCCAGAGGCCCCTCGGATCAAATATCCAAATCGTAGTGGATTAGGAACGCGCGGTAACAAGCAGAGACTCACGAAAGATGTGACCCCGTTGCCCCGTCTCGAGGACTTGCGGCAAGGGCTAAGAATGCCCGGCCACGCCTCGTAATTATCTCACGGGCACCTTCTAGGTCAACCCGACTCCTCATCACTCGCAATTATGCTCGCGCGGGCACCCCTCAGGGTCGACCCGTCTTTAGTAACATGGTTCAGTGTAAAGTCATAGTAACCATAGTAACTGTGTGTTTAAACATCAAGGGGAAAACCCGAGGAATCACCCCCGGTGAATTCCACTCAATGTAATCATCAAGGTGAACGTAAGAGGAATCACCCCCGAGGTTCACACTTGAGGGGTTGCACGACAGAGTCATATCGGAAGTGGTTAAGGTGGAATCACCCTCGATGACCACGACCGAATAGCTACACTACAGGGTTAACATCAGAAGTGCTGTAGAGGTCTCACCCTCGGCACTCGATAGTAACCCAGCAGTGTCGAGCAACTAAGGGGAAAGTGATGTGCGGTGCCGGGGCCTGGTCTTCATCCCGTTGATCGGGTCTTCAATGATGAAGCAGGGGCAACAAGGACAAGGTGGGGGTCACTGATGGATCACTAACCAACCTATACTAAGCAGATTAGGATAAGCAGGTAAGGTACAACAGTAGATACAAAAGCAGGCTATGCATCAGAATAGGAGCAAACAATAATAGTAGTAAAATCTAATGCAAGCATGAGAGAAAGGAATGGGCGATATCGGGATGATCAAAGGGAGGGCTTGCCTGGTTGCTCTGGCAAGGAGGGGTCGTTGTCGACGACGTAGTCGATCACCGGAGCATCAGCAGCCTCGGGGTCTACCGGAGAGAAGAGGGGGAAGAAAATAGTAAATACATAGCAAACAGAGGTAACACTAAGCATGACATGACGATACGTAGCGCTAAGCATGCTCTAACATGGTACTACACGTTGCAGACGAAGGGGGGAAACATCCGAGGGTGAATTCCCGATGTTAGGTGAATTCCGGACAAAGGAAAAGAGGGGGAAAGTTCCATGTTCAGCATGCTAGGGGCATGTGACAGATGAACGGACCACGTATTCGGATTCGTTGGATTTTTCTGGGCAACTTTCATATAGAAAACATTTTCATCGGAGTTACGGTTTATTTTCTATGAATTTTCAAAGATTAAACCATTTTCTGGATTTATTTATATTAACAAAAAAAGATAAGATGACGTCAGCATGACGTGCTGATGACGTCAGCAGTCAACAGACTCGCTGACCAGGTCAAACTGACCAACGGGTCCCACATGTCATAGACAAAGGGCTAACAGTGGGTTATGTTAAATTAACAGGGTGTTAATTAGCAGTTGGGCCCCACATGTCAGTGACTAATTAGCTAAACTAATTACTTTTAATTATAAAACCATTTTAATTAGCTTAATTATGTGGTGGGGCCTACATGTCAGTGGTACTGGGCTGCCTAGTCAGCAGTTGACTGGGTCAACCCGGTCAACTAGGGGCCATGGGGCCCGCTGGCAGCGACCCTGGGGGTGGCCCCCAGGTCGGCCACGTTGGCAACGCCGGAAACGGAGCCGGAGTTGCTCCGGTGGCCTTCCGCGGCGGCGAGCTCGCCGGAGATGCTCGGAAAATCGCTGCGGGGCACCGTTTCGTGCGGTTTTGCTTGTGTTCGAACGAGGGCTCAACGCCGCGTCGCGTGGTGTGGTCGGTTGGGCTCGCGGCTGGCCGGAACTACGTCGGCATCGAGTGGAGGCGGCGGTGGGATTCGGGACCTCGTCGGGATCACGCTACGGGGGTCGACGAGGTCGGCAAGCGGCATGGGAGGCCTCGGCGGGCTGCACTGAGCACGTCCCCGTGCTCAGCCGAGCATGGCAACGATGGCGGCCAGCTGCTCGGCGGAGCCGAGCTCGGCCATGGCGGCGCGGTGGCTACGGTAGCGCAAGAGGCTAGGGGAGCAAGGGGAGGAGAAGCGGGGCTCACCGGGCGGCACACACGGTGGCCCTCGGAGGTTTAGGAGCTGCAGAACATCGTCGGGGAAGAAGGGGATCGCCAGCGGCCGTCGAGGAAGAAGACGATGCGTGCGGCGACAGTGGAGCTCCCCCCGCTCCGATCCAAGGGCATAGGCAACATAGGTGAAGGCGCCGGTGCTACTTGACATGCGCAGACGACGCGGGGTGGCCGGTGGCCGCGGCTATGGCGCAGCCATGGCGACGACGGCGCTCGGTGAGGTGAGGAGGGGATCTGGAGAGCGAGGGAGAGAGCGGAGAGGGCGAGGGAGTGCAAGGGGGAGTGGGCGACCAAGTGGGGAGGGCAAGTGGGTGAGGGGAGATGAGGGGATCCTGAGGCGTCGCCCTTATCCTCTCCCGCTGAGGCCGGCGAGGTGGTCGGGGTCGACCTTGCCCCTGTAGCCACACGGAGCAGAGGAACAGGAAGGGGAGGGAGCGACCGGTGAGGGGGGGGTCGGTCGGCCTGCTGGGCCAGTTGGCTCGGGTGGGCTGAAGCCCAAGTGGTGCAGGGCTTTCTCTCTCTCCCCTCTACTTCTCCTTTTCTTTTCTTTAATTACCAGAGAAGGAAAAAGATTATCTGGGGACCTTAATGGTTCAGGAAAAATGTGAAACTGGATCATAAAAGTCCAGTGCATTTTTAGGCACTGCCACAATTATTTTTGGGAGAGGTTTAGATCCATTTGGAATTTTCATAAATGAATTTGCATTTTAAATTGCTGGAATGGACTGTTATAAATGTTAGTGTCCATTTTAGCATAGGAGTGATGTTGTTTTTAATTACATCAAATTGCATTGGAATATTTGCTAAATGATGAACATTTTTCCAGCAACTTTTGTGCAACTTCAAGTTTCACTTATGATTTGAATTTGAATTCATATGGGAGTTGAAAAGAGATATTGAACAAATGTGATTAAGCATTCTTTAGCCAAAAGATTAGGCTTAATCATAGAGGGTTACTGTAGCATGACACTAGGGGTGTTACAGGTCGGAACAGAGAAATTGCGTCATCGTGTTCATCGGGAAGCAACGAAATGCATCGTGTTCATCGGGAGCCAACCGGCTTGGACGGAACAGCTGATCGAAACGAGGCCTGGCGTACCGCAAAACGAAGGAAATGGCCTTAGGTTCTACCGCCTACGGTCGAAACGGGATCCTGTTCACCGGGAGGGGTGTGGCGTATCGCAAAATGGAGGAAACAGACTTCTCTTCGACCTCCTACGGTCGAAACAGGGTCATGTTGATCGGGAGGGGTGTGGCATACCGCAAAACAGAGGAAACGGACTTGTGTTGGAGCTCTACGGTCGAAACGGGGGTCCTGTTCATTGGGAGGGGTGTGGCGTACCGCAAAACGGGACTCCACGGGCTACTGTTCATCTCCACCGTCGACCTCCTTCAGCCTCCACAGGCTACTGTTCATCCACCGTCGACCTCCTCTAACCTCCACCTGCAACTGTTCATCCACGGCGTTTCCCCTCCTGCCTCCACCAGCTACTGTTCATCCACGGGCTCCTGTTCATCCAGCCTCCACCGCTCCTCCACCGGCTACTGTTCAGCCAACCCTCTCCATGGGTTCCTATTCAACCACCCCTCCATGGGCTACTGTTCATCCAGCCCTCAGCCAGCTAATGTTCAACCAGCCCTCCACGGGGTCCTGTTCATCTAGCCCTCCACGGGGTCCTGTCCATCCACCCCCAACCAGCTTGATCGGGAACCTATTCATCCAACGTCAACGACCTCTACTACCACGGGGTCCTGTTCATCCAACCCCCCACCGGGAACTATTCATCCAACCCCCAACAACGCTCATTGTTCATCAAGAGGTGGAAGATTTGATCGGCTTCAGTTAGCAGCAGTAGCGAAGGAATCGCTCGATCGGGTTCAATTAACAGCCAGATCGATCGATCGCTCGGGTTCAGTAACGCATAGCCTGCAGTGAAATCGCTTGGATTCAGTAGGCGAATGCCTCGCTCGGGTTCAGTTAGAGCCCAACGCCTCGCACCCACACGCGTACGTGTATGAGAGAAATGTGCATCGCTCTGCCCCGACCACCCACCATAACCGGGAACTCCCCGATATTTTCCTCGCCCTCGCTTCTACCATGGATTTTTTCCATCATGGACGGCCCAAAGAATGTCATGCAGCTGCGTCTCCGGCTCGCCCAGGACGAAAAGCCCATTTTCTATCATGATTTTTTTCATAGAAGTAGGAGCCCACCACTTCTATGATGATACTAGGTTTTGTCACAATTATCGTCATAGAAGTGTCATAAGCATGACAGGAAAAAACCGTTTGGCCCAAAATGTCGCGGATGTGTCTTTTTTTGTAGTGATAGCCTCCACGATATTTATGTTCATGGCAATTTATATCCTACTCATGCTTGCATTCAATGTTGGTTAATCTCAATGCATGTTTATGACTGGTGTCGCTCTCTAGTTGGTCGCTCCCCAGTCTTTTTCTAGCCTTCACTTGTACTAAGCGGGAATACAGCTTGTGCATCCACTTCCATACACCCAAAGTTGTTCCATATGTGTCCACCATACCTTCCTATATGCGGTATTTACTTGCCGTTCCAAGTAAATTTGCATGTGCCAAAGTCTAAACCTTCAAATGATAATTTGTTTTGTATGCTCGAATCTCTCATGTAGCAACTAGGGCTGTCAATATCTTCCATGCTGGGTGGGTTATTCTCACAATGAGTGGACTCCGCTCATCATTCAAGAGAAAATGGCTGGTAACCAGGATGCCCAGTCCCATGATCAAATCAAATCAATATAATTGCAAACAAAACTCCCCTAGGATCGTTGTTAGTTGGACGGTACCCGTTGTTTCAGACCAGCCGTGGAGTGTGCTTGTTGGTGGTGGGGGAGTATAAACTTCACCATTCTGTTTGGGAAACACCTATAATGTATCTAGTATGGAAGATACCGAGATCTCTTGGTTGTTATGTTGACAATAAAAGCATACCGCTCAAAATATTATTCATCTCTGTTTCAAAAACTCGAGCACTGGCACCTCTGCAAATCCCTGCTTCCCTCTGCGAAGGGCCTATCTATTTACTTTTATTGCTGAGTCATCATCCTCTTATAAAAAGCACCAGTTAGAGAGCACCGTTGTCATTTGTATGTGTTGTTATTAATTGATATTGAGTATGACTGTGACTGGATCTCTTTTACAATGGATTACAATGTCTAGTCAGTCCTTGATCTTCAGGGGTGCTCTGCATTTATGTTTTGCGGTCTCAGAAAGGGCCAACGAGATACCATCTTGTTATATCATATCAAGATTGTTTTGAGAAAGTGTTGTCATCCGACATTTATTATTGTTGCTCGCTAGTTGATTATGCCATTAATATGAGTAAATGTGAGACCTGAGTGTTCTTGTGAATATGGTTACTTCATAATCTTTGCTGAAAACTTGAATGCCGGCTTTACATATTTGCAACAACAAGATCAAACAAAGTTTGTAAAAAAAATTCTTTATCACTTTCAGTTCGTCAACTAAATTGCTTGAGGACAAGCAATGGGTTAACCTTGGGGAAGTTGATACGTCTCCATCGTATCTACTTTTCCAAACTCTTTTGCGCTTGTTTTGGACTCTAGTTTGCATGATTTGAATGGAACTAAATCGGACTAGCGTTGTTTTCAGCAGAATTGCCATGGTGTTATTTTTGTGCAGAAATAAAAGTTCTCGGAATGACCTGAAACTTCACAGAGATCATTTTTGGAATAAATAAAAAAATATTGGCGAAAGAATCAACTGAAGGGGGCCCACACCCTGTCCACATGGGTGGAGGGCGTGCCCACCCCCCTGGGGGGCGCCCTCTGTCCTTGTGGGCCCCATAGACCTCCACCGACCTCAACTCCAACTCCATATATTCACGTTCAGGGAGAAAAAATCAGAGAGAAGGATTCATCATGTTTTACGATACGGAGCCGCCATCACCCCCTGTTCTTCATCGAGAGGACAGATCTGGAGTCTGTTCGGGGCTCCGGAGAGGGGAAATCGTCACCATCATCATCACCAACCTTCCTCCATCACCAATTTCATGATGCTCACCACTGTGCGTGAGTAATTTCATCGTAGGCTTGCTGGACGGTGATGGGTTGGATGAGATTTACCATGTAATTGAGTTAGTTTTGTTAGGTTTTGATCCCTAGTATCCACTATGTTCTAAGATTGATGTTGCTATGACTTTGCTATGCTTAATGCTTGTCACTAGGGCCTGAGTGCCATGATTGCAGATCTGAACCTATTATGTTTTCATGAATATATTTGTGTTCTTGATCCTATCTTGCAAGTTATAGTCACCGACTACGTGTTATGATCTGGCAACCCTGGAGTGACAATAGTCGGGACACTTCCTGATGATGACCGTAGTTTGAGGAGTTCATGTATTCACTAAGTGCTAATGCTTTGGTCCGGTTCTCTATTAAAAGGAGGCCTTAATATCCCTTTGTTTCCAATAGGACCCCACTGCCACGGGAGGGTAGGACAAAATATGTCATGCAAGTTCTTTCCCATAAGCATGTATGACTATATTCGGAATACATGCCTACATTAAATTGATTAATTGGAGCTAGTTCTGCGTCACCCTATGTTATAACTGTTACACGATGAATGCCATCCGACATAATTATCCATCATTGATGCATTGCCTATGAGCTCATTTCATATTGATATTTGCTAAGTTACTTTTCCGTTGCCACTGTTACAATTGCTACAAAACTGCTACTGTTACTTTTTCCACCATTACTATTACTTCCATACTACTTTGCTACTAAATACTTTGTTGTCGATATTAAGTCTTTCAGGTGTTGTTGAATTGACAACTCAGCTGCTAATACTTGAGAATATTCTTTGGCTCCCCTTGTGTCGAATCAATAAATTTGGGTTGAATACTCTACCCTTGAAAATTGTTGCGATCCCCTATACTTGTGGATTATCAGAAAGATTGTCAAAGCACACACACTTTTTTCTTGATGGATATTCAGGTTTTTCTCAAATACCTGTTTCACAACCTGATCGAGAGAAAACCACCTTTACTTGCCCTTTTGGAACTTATGCTTATAGACGTATGCCCTTTGGTTTATGTAACGCACGTGCTACTTTTCAAAGATGTATGGCTGCTATATTGTCTGATTTTTGTGAAAAGATTGTCGAGGTTTTCATGGATGATTTCTCCGTTTACAGAGCTTCTTTTGATGATTGCTTAAGCAACCTTGATCGAGTTTTGGAGAGATGTGAACAAACTAATCTTGTCTTGAATTGGGAGAAGTGCCACTTTATGGTTAATGAATGCATTGTCTTGGGGCATAAAATTTCTAAACAAGGTATTGAGGTGGATAAATATAAAGTTGATGCAATTGAGAAAATGGCATGTCCTAAAGACATTAAAGGTGTTCGTAGTTTCCGTGGTCATGCTGGTTCTATAGGAGGTTAATTAAAGACTTCTCTAAAATTTCTAGGCCTCTTACTAATATTTTATAAAAGGATGTTCCATTTGTTTTTTATGATGATTGTTTAGAAGCTTTTGAAACACTAAAGAAAGCCTTAACTTCTGCACCTATTGTTCAACCACCTGATTGGAACTTGCCGAAACACTTAAGAAATCCTTAACTTCTGCACCTATTGTTCAACCACCTGATTGGAATTGCCGAAACACTTAAGAAAGCCTTAAATTCTGCACCTATTGTTCAACCACCTGATTGGAACTTGCCCTTTGAAATTATGTGTGATGCTAGTGATTATGCCGTTGGTGCTGTTCTAGGACAAAGAGTTGATAAAAAATTAAATGTTATCCATTATGCTAGTAAAGTTCTAGACAGTGCCCAAAGAAATTATGCTACTACTGAAAAAGAATTTTAGTTGTTGTGTTTGCCTATGATAAATTCAGAACTTAGATTGTTGATTCCAAAGTAATTGTTCACATTGATTGTGCTGATATAGAATATCTTATGGAAAAGAAAGATGCCAAACCTAGACACATTAGGTGGATTCTCTTGCTACAAGAATTTGATTTACATATCACTAATAGGAAAGGAGCTGAGAACCCTGTAGCTAAAAACTTGTCTAGGTTAGAAAATATTCTTGATGACCCACTACCTATGGATGATATCTTCCCTGATGAGCAACTAGTTGTCATAAATGCTTCTCATAATACTCTTTGGTATGCTGACTATGCTAATTATATTGTTGCTACATTTATACCACCTAGTTTCACTTGTCAACAAAAGAAAAATAATCCTTCTATGACTTAAGACATTACTTTTGGGATGACCCACATCTTTATAAAGAAGGAGTAGATGGTGTTATTAGATGTTGTATACATGAGCATGAACAAGAACAAATCCTACGGAATGTCACTCCAAAGCTTATGCAGGGCATCATGCGGGAGATAGAACTGCACACAAGGTATTACAATCTGGTTTTTATTGGCCTACTCTTTTCAAAGATGCCCGTAAGTTTGTCTTGTCTTGTGATGAATGTCAAAGAATTGGTAATATTGGTAAGCGTCAGGAAATGCCTATGAATTATTCACTTGTTGTTGAACCATTTGATGTTTGGGCTTTGACTATATGGGACCTTTTCCTTCTCTAATGGGTATACACATATTTTCGTTGATGTTGATCATGTCACTAAGTGGGTAGAAGCTATTCCAACTAGTAGTGTTGATCATAACACCTCCATTAAAATGCTCAAAGAAATTATCTTCCCAAGGTTTGGAGTCCCTAGATATTCAATGATGGATGGTGGTTCACACTTTATTCATGGTGCTTTTGGTAAAATGCTTGCTAATTATGATGTCAACCATAGAATTGCATCACTCTATCATCCTCAATCTAGTGGTCAAGTTGAACTTAGCAATAGAGAAATAAAATTAATATTACAAAACACTGTGAATAGGTCCTGAAAGAATTGGTCTAAGATACTTGATGATGCACTTTGTGAAGGAAATATGCCCTAGAGGCAATAATAAAGTTGTTATTTATATTTCCTTATATCATGATAAATGTTTATTATTCATGCTAGAATTGTATTAACCAGAAACTTAGTACATGTGTGAATACATAGAGAAAACAGAGTATCCCTAGTATGCCTCTACTTGACTAGCTTGTTAATCAAAGATGGTTAAGTTTCCTGACCATAGACATGTCTTGTCATTTGATGAACGGGATCACATCATTAGAGAATTATGTGATGGACAAGACCCATCCATTAACTTAGCATAATGATCATTAAGTTTTATTGCTATTGCTTTCTTCATGACTTATACATATTCATGTGACTATGAGATTATGCAACTCCCGAATACCAGAGGAACACCTTGTGTGCTATCAAATGTCACAACATAACTGGGTGATTATAAAGATGCTCTACAGGTGTCTCCAAAGGTGTTTGTTGGGTTGGCATAAATCGAGATTAGGATTTGTCACTCCGAGTATCGGAGAGGTAGCTCCAGGCCCTCTCGGTAATGCACATCACTATAAGCCTTGCAAGCAATGTGACTAATGAGTTAGTTACGGGATGATGCATTACGGAACGAATAAAGAGACTTGCCGGTAACGAGATAGAACTAGGTATGATGATATCGACGATCGAATCTCGGGCAAGTAACATACTGTCGGGAATATACCCCGCGATATGACCTGGCTGGAGATATGACTCGGCTCGGACTTGGTATTTCATTGGTATGACCCGGCAGATTGCTTACTATAAGCCGGCAGATTGTTTAAGCCAGATGTTAAGCTGGCAGATTGTAAGCCAGTAGATTGTTTACTGTAAGCCGGCAGATTGTTTAAACCAGACTGTTAAGTATGGCAGTTAAAGCCAGACAGTTAAGAAGCCCAAGACGTTAAGAAAACCATGGTGAGAAGCCCATGGAGAGAAGCCCATGGAGAGAAGCATGTGAAGAGGAGTTAGAGTAGTTTAAGTCTTAAGTCCGAGTTGGGCTCTACATGTAACCCGCCCCTTCAGCTTATATAAGAAGGGGCAGGGCACCCCAAAAGGGACGGGTTAAATAATCGTTTAGCCTAGACACAAAGAGGACAGCCGGAGTTACAGCGACTCCCTCATGAGCATAATGAGACCTAGCCACAAACAACATGTAGGGTTGTTACCTGATGATGTTTTCCGGGGCCCGAAGCTATCTAAACCCTTGTCTTGTGTTGCGTCTCTCGATTCCGATCAACCCCTCTCAAGCTACCACATAGATGCTTTGGCCTCACAAATAAGTCCTCACACTAGGACATCTGCCGTGACAATTCCACGACAGTTGGCGCCCACCGTGGGGCCCGTGCACGGTGGTGTTGAGTTCTTGGAGGGATTTTCGCCAAAGATCGAGAAGTTCGCAGTTTTTCGTGGTTATCCCATGTCTCGAGAAAGTTTTATAGGATGAAGAAGAAGACTATAGCAAAAAGATCTACAACGTTGACGAGCAGTCAAAACAATATGTTCAGATTTGATCCAGACAGATTAGGGTTTTGTAAGTCGCCAAACCAAGTCAAGTCGCCCTGACAATGGACTCGTTGAACAATGGAAAGTGTGGTTAACAATTGACCATGGAACCAGCTTGGAAGGGTTTGCGTCAGAATCATATTCATTAGACCGTATTGACGGCCGATGAGATTTGAAGGATGTGAGGATTTGGCATGTTCTTTGTGCGTCACCGAGGCAACGTTGATCCGCCGAGTCCGAGACTAAGACGGAGATATTTTGTGGTGTTAGCCTTAGGTGATTCGCCAAGTCGCAGGCTGATGGACAGATGATTTCCGCTACAACACTACAAATTCAGAAGAATTCTACAACGGTAGGAGCTAGCAGAACCAAAAGTGTTTCTTGGCTGTGACTACTTTTTATGTAAAGGCAAGGTTGACCAGTCAATATGGGAAGGAGGGCAAATCCCACGTGAGACCATCCAAAACTGATTGACTGCAACCCGGAAATGGAGAAGGCAGCAAACCGGCCTCCTCCGGAGCCTGCGACCTTGGTTAGTAGGCGCCGCTAGCTCCGGCTCACCATCTCTCTGTTTTACGCCTTGCACCCGGCTGGGTCTAGATCCGCGGCACCATCTCCCGAGTGTCCCTGCTTCTGCTGAGTCGTCCGCGCCCGTGAGCCACCTTCTCCATCATGGCATGAGCCGCCTCAAAACTCTCTCGCGCGGACCTCGTGTCAAGTCGTTGGCCACCTTTATCGATACAGCCGCAGGCCCTGCTTCCACGATCCGCCTCAGCCTCCGCCAACGCGCCTACATCCGCGTCGACTTACCTCTATAAACACCACTGTGAGCCGCTGCGAGTCACTGTCGATCTGAGTGGTCAGACGCATAGTGATTTACCTCACTTCTGACCCGCCGCTGCCACCACACCTCACCGGCGTCGTCTAAGAGCCGGCCTCGCCTCACGGCTGGTCTGTTCCCTCTACTTCGTGGCCGGGTCACCTGCGGTGCACAAGCTCTCGTCATTCCGTCTCTTCTATGGCACGACTGAATCACCCCTTCGATTTTGAGCCGGCCAAGTTCCGTCATGGCCGATTTTCTCAACTCGCCTTGCTCCTGAGTCGCCCCGGCTAAGCAAGCTCATCATCATGAGTCGCTGGACCTCAAAACCACTACATCACTGAGCGGGGACAACTGCAACCCGGACTCCTCCGCCCTGACGGTTGCGGACCCGCTCGCAAGTCGGCCCCGGTTATGCCGCCGTCTCCACGACCCTGCTGTCGCCGGTCGGCGTCATGACTTCCGCGGCTGTTGCCGCCATGTCGTGCTGTACCAAGCCATCGCCGGCGGGCCCGCCTCACTCTGAGCTGCTGGGCCTCGTTGTCCGCCCCTTTGTCGCGGACGCCGTCTATGCTGGCCATCTGTGCCTTCCTGCATGGCTCTGCCCGTCGTCTCCCCTGGCAAGTCGGCTGATGTCGCCGCCTCGTCGGGGACTTTCATGAGCGGAGGAAGGCGAGGGCCCCGTCGCCTCCCTTCAAGTCGCCAAATTGACCCTGAGCCATCTGCGATGTCCATCTTCAACTCGGCCTCGACAAGCCGCCGCCTCGTTTTTGATCGGGTTGGACCTCCCCTGCTACGAGCCGGCCTTGACACTGTTCCACTCGCCCACGGCCTCAGCAGTCGCCGCTATCAAGCCTCCCTCGTTCGGCCTTGCTTTCACCAGTCACCTCCGTCCATGTGACCCGGACCGAACGACCACCACGACCTGGAACGAATGGCTACCACGAGCCGCCAAGTCTCCGCCACTTCTATGTCACGCCGGCTTTGTTGTCTACGGCTTCACCTCCAAGCTGTTGAGCTGTCGCTTGCAAACCAGCGTCGGTCCATCGTCGCCTTTACTACAACCCGGAAATAGAGACAACGGCGACCCGGACTCGCCGCCGCAGGGCCTCATCCGCCGCGGTTCCGAACTTTCAGTGCCCACGGGCCGACTCCGCCTCACTGCCTAGCACGTTGCTCTTCCGCATGACCTGTCTCTAGCCGCACCCCGAGCCGCCGGCCTTATTCCATCAAACTCCGTCGAGCCAGCCCTGAGCCATTGTCGTTCTCCGCTGGCTCGCACTCCGCCTATGTCAAGTGGCTCCGTCGTGCCTTGGGCTTCAAATCGCCACTGCCTTCATCCGTCTTGGAACTGTTGGGCGGCGCCGTCTGACCTTCCGCGCTGCCGCTCCACCCTTGGGTGTGAGTCGCCGGCCTGGGCCGCACGCTGATGTCTACTACACAACCTTCTTCTTGTAGACGTTGTTGGACCTCCAAGTGCAGAGATTTGTATGACAGTAGCAAATTTCCCTCAAGTGGATGACCTAAGGTTTATCAATTCGTAGGAGCCGTAGGATGAAGATGGTCTCTCTCAAGCAACCCTGCAACCAAATAACAAAGAGTCTATTGTGTCCCCAACACACCCAATACAATGGTAACTTGTATAGGTGCACTAGTTCGGCGAAGAGATGGTGATACAAGTAGTATATGGATAGTAGATAATAGTTTTTGTAATCTGAAAATATAAAAACAGCAAGGTAACTAATGATAAAAGTGAGTGTAAACGGTATTGCAATGCTAGGAAACAAAGCCTAGGGTTCATACTTTCACTAGTGCAAGTCCTCTCAACAATAATAACATAATTGGATCACATAACTATCCCTCAACATGCAACAAAGAGTCACTCCAAAGTCACTAATAGAGGAGAACAAACGAAGAGATTATGGTAGGGTACGAAACCGCCTCAAAGTTATTCTTTCCAATCAATCCGTTGGGCTATTCCTATAAGTGTCACAAACAGCCCTAGAGTTCGTACTAGAATAACACCTTAAGACACAAATCAACCAAAACCCTAATGTCACCTAGATACTCCAATGTCACCTCAAGTATCCGTGGCTATGATTATACGATATGCATCACACAATCCCATATTCATCTATTCAACCACCACATAGAACCTCAAAGAGTGCCCCAAAGTTCCTACCGGAGAATCATGACGAAAACATGTGCCAACCCCAATGCATAGGTTCATGGGCGGAACCCGCAAGTTGATCACCAAAACATACATCAAGTGAATCACGTGGTATCCCATTGTCACCACAGATACGCACGGCAAGACATACATCAAGTGTTCTCAAATCTTTAAAGACTCAATCCGATAAGATAACTTCAAAGGGGAAACTCAATCCATTACAAGAGAGTAGAGGGGGGAGAAAACATCATAAGATCCAACTATAATAGCAAAGCTCGCGATACATCAAGATCGTACCACCTCAAGAACACGAGAGAGAGAGAGAGAGAGAGAGAGAGAGAGATCAAACACATAGCTACTGGTACATACCCTCGGCGCCGAGGGAGAACTACTCCCTCCTCGACATGGAGAGCACCGGGATGATGAAGATGGCCACCGGAGAGGGATTCCCCCTCTAGCAGGGTGCCGGAACGGGTCTAGATTGGCTTTAAATGGCTACGGAGGCTTCTGGCTGCGGAACTCCCGATCTATTGTGCTCCCCGATCGTTTTAGGGTATATGGAGATATATAGGCAGAAGAAGTATGCCAGGGGGGCCACGAGGGGCCCACGAGGGTGGAGGGCGCGCCCAGGGGAGTGGGCGCGCCCCCCTACCTTGTGGCCTCCTCGAGGCATCCCTTACGTGGACTCCAAGTCTCCCGGGTTGCTTTCCTTCCAAAAATAAGTTCCGTGAAGTTTCAGGTCAATTGGACTCCATTTGATTTTCCTTTTTCTACGATATTCTAAAACAAGGTAAAAACAGAAACTGGCACTGGGCTCTGGGTTAATAGGTTAGTCCCAAAAATGATATAGAAGTGTATAATAAAGCCCATAAACATCCAAAACAGTAGATAATATAGCATGGAGCAATCAAAAATTATAGATACGTTGGAGAAGTATCAGCATCCCCAAGCTTAATTCCTTCTCATCCTCGAGTAGGTAAATGATAAAAACAGAATTTTTGATGCGGAGTGCTACTTGGAATAATTTCAATGTAATTCTTCTTAATTGTGGTATGAATATTCAGATCCATAAGATTCAAGACAAAAGTTTAATATTGACATAGAAACAATAATACTTCAACTATACTAACTAAGCAATTATGACTTCTCAAAATAACATGGCCAAAGAAAGTTCATCCCTACAAAATCATATAGTTTGGTCATGCTCCATTTTTGTCACACAAGAATGCTCTCATCATGCACAACCCCGATGACAAGCCAAGCAATTGTTTCATACTTTAGTAATCTCAAACCTATAAACTTTCACGCAATATATGAGCGCGAGCCATGGACATAGCACTATGGGTGGAATAGAATATGATGATGGGGGTTATGTGGAGAAGACAAAAAAGGAGAAAGTCTCACATCAACGAGGCTAATCAATGAGCTATGGAGATGCCCATCGATTGATGTTAATGCAAGGAGTAGGGATTGCCATGCAACGGATGCACTAGAGTAATAAATGTATGAAAGCTCAACAAAAGAAACTAGTGGGTGTGCACAACTTGCTTGCTCACGAAGACCTAGGGCACTTGAGGAGGCCCATTGTTGGAATATACAAGCCAAGTTCTATAATGAAAAATTCCCACTAGTATATGAAAGTGACAAAACAAGAGGCTCTTTATCATGAAGATTATGGTGCTACTTTGAAGCACAAGTGTGGCAAAGGATAGTATCATTGTCCCTTCTCTCTTTTTCTCTCATTTTTTTGGGGCCTTCTCTTTTTTATGGCCTTTCTCTTTTTTTGGGCCTTCTCTTTTTTTATGGCCTTTCTCTTCTTCTTTTTTATTCCTCACTTGGGACAATGCTCTAGAAAATGATGATCATCACACTTCTATTTATTTACAACTCAATGATTACAACTCGATACTAGAACAAAAGATGACTCTATATGAATGCCTCCGGCGGTGTACCGGGATGTGCAATGACTCATGAGTGACATGTATGAAAGAATTATGAATGGTGGCTTTGCCACAAATACGATGTCAACTACATGATCATGCAAGGCAATATGACAATGATGAATGTGTCATGATAAACGGAATGGTGGAAAGTTGCATGGCAATATATCTCGGAATGGCTATGGAAATGCCATAATAGGTAGGTATGGTGGTTGTTTTGAGGATGATATAAGGAGGTTTATGTGTGAAAGAGCATATCATATCACGGGGTTTGGATGCACCGGCGAAGTTTGCACCAACTCTCAATGTGAGAAAGGGCAATCCACGGTGCCGAAGAGGCTAGCAATGATGGAAGGGTGAGAGTGTGTATAATCCATGGAATCAACATTAGTCATAAAGAACTCACATACTTATTGCAAAAATCTACAAATCATCAAAAACCTCAGCACTACGCACATGCTCCTAGGGGGATAGATTGGTAGGAAAAGACCATCGCTCGTCCCCGACCGCCACTCATAAGGAAGACAATCAAAAAACACCTCATTTTTCAAATTTGTTACATAACGTTTACCATACGTGCATGCTACGGGACTTGCAAACTTAAACACAAGCACTTCTCAAATTCACAACTACTCAACTAGCATGACTTTGATATTATTACCTCCATATCTCAAAACAATCATCAAGCATCAAACTTCTCTTAGTATTCAAAACACTCATAAGAAATTTTTTACTAGTCTTGAATACCTAGCGTATTAGGATTAAGCACATTACCATGCTGTTAAGACTCTCAAAATAATCTAAGTGAAGAATGAGAGTTCATCTATTTCTTCAAAATAAAACTACCACCGTGCTCTAAAAGGATATAAGTGAAGCACTAGAGCAATTGACAAACTACTCCGCAAGATATAAGTGAAGATTAATGAGTAGTCGAATAATTATGCAACTATGTGAAGACTCTCTAACATTTAATAATTTCAGATCTTGGTAGTTTTTTTCAAACAGCAAGCAAAACTAAATAAACTAAAATGATGCTCCAAGCAAAACACATATCATGTGGCGAATAAAAATATAGCTCCAAGTAAAGTTACCGATGAACGAAGACGAAGGAGCAGATGCCTTCCGTGGCATCCCCAAGCTTATGCTCATGGTTGTCCTTGAATATTACCTTGGGGTGCCTTGGGCATCCCCAAGCTTAGGCTCTTTCCACTCCTTATTCCATAGTCCATCGAATCTTTACCCAAAACTTGAAAACTTCACAACACAAAACTTAACAGAAAACTCGTGAGCTCCGTTAGTGAAAGAAAGCAAAACACCACTTCAAGGTACTGTAATGAACTCATTCTTTATTTATATTGGTGTTAAAACTACTGTATTACAACTTCTCTATGGTTTATAAACTATTTTACTAGCCATAGATTCATCAAAACAAGCAAACAACACACGAAAAACAGAATCTGTCAAAAACAGAACAGTCTGTAGTAATCTGTAACTAACGCAAACTTCTGGAACCCCAAAATTCTAAAATAAATTGATGGACCTGCGTAATTTATCTATTAAACATCTGAAAAAAGAATTAACTAAATATCACTCTCCAATAAAAAATGGCAGCAATTCTCGTGAGCACTAAAGTTTTTGTTTTTTACAGCAAGATCAACAAGACTTTCCCCAAGTCTTCCCAACGGTTCTACTTGGCACGAACACTAATTAAAACATAAAAAACTCAATAATAAAAGAGGCTAGATAAATTATTTATTACTAAATAGGATCAAAAAGTAAGGAACAAAAATAAAGTTGGGTTGCCTCCCAACAAGCACTATCGTTTAACGCCCCTAGCTAGGCATGATGATTTCAATGATGCTCACATAAAGGATAAGAATTGAAACATAAAGAGAACATCATGAAGAATATGACTAGCACATTTAAGTCTAACCCTCTTCCTATGCATAGGGATTTTGTGAGCAAACAACTTGTGGGAACAAGAATCAACTAGCATAGGAAGGTAAAGCAAGCAAAACTTCAAAATTTTAAGCACATAGAGAGGAAACTTGATATTATTGCAATTCCTACAAGCATATATTCCTCCCTCATAATAATTTTCAGTAGCATCATGAATGAATTAAACAATATAACTATCAATAAAGCATTCTTTTCATGATCTACAAGCATAGAAATTTTATTACTCTCCACATAAGCAAAATACTTCTCATGGATAGTAGTGGGAGCAAACTCAACAAAATAACTATCATGTGAAGCATAATCCAATTGAAAACTAAAATCATGATGACAAGCTTCATGGTTATAATTATTCTTAATAACAGAAAAGTCATCACAATAATCATCATAGATAGCAATTTTGTTCTCATAATCAATTGGAACCTCCTACGGAATAGTGGATTCATCACAAAATAAAGTCATGACCTCTCCAAATCCACTTTCATCAATATAATCATCATAAATAGGAGGCATGATTTCATCATAATAAATTTGCTCATCAAAACTGGGGGACAAAAAATATCATCTTCATCAGACATAGCTTCCCCAAGCTTGTGGCTTTGCATATCATTACCATCATGGATATTCAAGAAATTCATACTAACAACATTGCAATCATGCTCATCATTCAAATGTTTAGTGCCAAACATTCTAATGCATTATTCTTCTAGAACTTGAGCACAATTATCGGAATCCTTATTCTCACGAAAGACATTAAAAAGATGAAGCATATGAGGTAAACTTAATTCCATTTTTTTGTAATTTTCTTTTATAAACTAAACTAGTGATAAAACAAGAAACTAAAAGACTCGATTGCAAGATCTAAAGATATACCTTCAAGCGCTAACCTCCTTGGAAACGGCGCCAGAAAAGAGCTTGATGTCTACTACACAACCTTCTTCTTGTATACGTTGTTGGGACTCCAAGTGCAGAGGTTTGTAGGACAGTAGCAAATTTCCCTCAAGTGGATAACCTAAGGTTTATCAATCCGTAGGAGGCATAGGATGAACATGGTCTCTCTCAAGCAACCCTGCAACCAAATAACAAAGAGTCTCTTGTGTCCCCAACACACCCAATACAATGGTAAATTGTATAGGTGCACTAGTTCGGCGAAGAGATGGTAATACAAGTAGTATATGGATAGTAGATAATAGTTTTTGTAATCTGAAAATATAAAAACAGCAAGGTAACTAATGATAAAAGTGAGCGTAAACGGTATTGCAATGCTAGGAAACAAGGCCTAGGGTTCATACTTTCACTACTGCAAGTCCTCTCAACAATAATACTCCCTCCGTTCCTTGATATAAGGTGTATAGATTGTTTAGAAAAAGTTCGAAATATAAGGTGTCTTGCGTTGCACCACTCATTTGAATATTTTTTTTAGGGATTTGATTACATTTACTTATATTAGGCAAACTCCTCCATTTTCTCATGTCAATTAGTCAAGTGTAACCTCGCCCAAAACTTGTGAAATTTTCACTCCACGTGTGTTCTTTAATTTTCGTGCCAAAAACTATACACCCTGTATTTAGGAATGGAGGGAGTAACATAATTGGATCACATAACTATCCCTCAACATGCAACAAAGAGTCACTCCAAAGTCACTAATAGCGGAGAACAAACGAAGAGATTATGGTAGGGTACGAAACCGCCTCAAAGTTATTCTTTCCAATCAATCCGTTGGGCTATTCCTATAAGTGTCACAAACAGCCCTAGAGTTCATAATAGAATAACACCTTAAGACACAAATCAACCAAAACCCTAATGTCACCTAGATACTCCAATGTCACCTCAAGTATCCGTGGGTATGATTATACGATATGCATCACACTATCTCAGATTCAACTATTCAACCAACACATAGAACCTCAAAGAGTATCCCAAAGTTCCTACCGGAGAATCACGATGAAAACGTGTGCCAACCCCTATGCATAGGTTCATGGGCGGAACCCGCAAGTTGATCACCAAAACATACATCAAGTGAATCACGTGGTATCCCATTGTCACCACAGATACACACGGCAAGACATACATAAGGTGTTCTCAAATCTTTAAAGACTCAATCCGATAAGATAACTTCAAAGGGGAAACTCAATCCATTACAAGAGAGTAGAGGGGGGAGAAAACATCATAAGATCCAACTATAATAGCAAAGCTTGCGATACATCAAGATCGTACCACCTCAAGAACATGAGAGAGAGAGAGAGAGATCAAACACATAGCTACGGGTACATACCCTCAGCCCCGAGGGAGAACTACTCCCTCCTCGTCATGGAGAGCACCGGGATGATGAAGATGGCCACCGGAGAGGGATTCCCCCTCCAGCAGGGTGCCGGAACGGGTCTAGATTGGCTTTCGGTGGCTACGGAGGCTTCTGGCGGCGAAACTCCCGATCTATTGTGCTCCCCGATCGTTTTAGGGTATATGGAGATATATAGGCGGAAGAAGTACGTCAGGGGGGCCATGAGGGGCCCATGAGGATGGAGGGCGCGCCCAGGGGGGTGGGTGCGCCCCCTACCTCGTGGCTTCCTCGAGGCTTCCCTTACGTGGACTTCAAGTCTCCCGGGTTGCTTTCCTTCCAAAAATAGGTTTCGTGAAGTTTCAGGTCAATTGGACTCCGTTTGATTTTCCTTTTCTGTGATATTTTAAAACAAGGTAAAAACAGAAGCTGGCACTTGGCTCTGGGTTAATAGGTTAGTCCCAAAAATGATATAAAAGTGTATAATAAAGCCCATAAACATCCAAAACAGTAGATAATATACCATGGAGCAATCAAAAATTATAGATACATTAGAGACGTATCACGCGCCTCCGCTGCTGAGTCGCCTCGCTGCGGACCAACTTCGCTGCGGCTAGACCAGGTCGCCGCCGCGTCACACTGCCTATGGTTCCAACCTGGCACCCACGCATTAATGCGTGCCCACCTCTGTGTTGCCTTGCGCCGACCCCGCGGGACTGCGTCAAGCCGGCTGCCCGCCTCTGCCGCTGTTGGCGGGTCACCACCATCTTTAACCATTACAGCAAAAGGGCAGCCATCCTGTCGACCCTGCAGGCGCGCCCTTGTTTCTGCTGCACTTCACCCCGAGCTGCTGGCTGTCTTTGCCTCGCACCGTTAAAGCTGGCGCTGTGAACCACTCCTCTAACCTCGCCGATGAACCCATGTCTCTGTGGCCTTGTTGAAACGCCATTACCGACTGTGACTCCATTTCAGGTTAGCGTTGTTAACCCGTCGTCGCGGGCTGGTCGGAGTCAAGCCGGATCTCTGCCGTAGTCCTTGACTTGCGTGCCCTCTGAAGAAATACAAATAGGGGATGGGTGATAACCAGCCAGGGTGGAATTTTGTTGACTCACCACAACAGACCAGAAAGTGCCTCACGTTCTATGAGCCAAGTGCAACAACAACTTGAGGTTGAAGTGAACCAACTAATTGATGTGATGTACAAGAATGACACAAGCATGGGAATTAAGATGCATGCAGATACCAAAGAAGATAAGCTGGTATGCGTAGAGGAACAAAACAGCTTGGACGGTGCATATAGGAATCAGTCAAAGCTAAACATGATTAGCCAAGGCCAAAGCAATCATGTATTGGTGTCCAAAAGGTGATATCCATCTGAGTCTATTATTTAGTATATATTGTTTTTTGTCAAAGAACAATTACTTTGGTCTATATATTTTCATGTGCAGGACAAAATTGATTACTGCAAACGTGACTGTCATGTCACGGAGTTTTGTTGAATAACTCATGCTGGGATATACAATGAGTGTTGCGAAGATCATCAACTCGCCACCTTACCTCCAGCTTCAACATATTACAGCGTTCTGTTGTTCAATTATATGCCAGGTCATATCTCCAGTAAATATCACGGTCAAAGTATGGAGAGTCTCAAGCCAGCTCCTCGAGTTATCTTAAGACTCTGGGGCTACAATGACATGACTTAGCAAACATGGTGAGATTCAAGACCCCAGGGCGATGGAGGGAAAGATAACCCGGTCCTGGAGGCTACTGCTATATTGATGAAAATCTAAAGGCCGTCAGAAAATTTCCGGCTTAAAAAGTATATGACAACTATAAAATCCCGGCTCAATGAAGGAGTTCCGGGTCATCAGAAAGGATTCTGGTTTAAAATCGAACTCAAGGGAAATCAGTCCTACTGAAGCTCTCAAATATCCGGTTTACAAGCCAACTCAAGGGAAAACCGTTTATCATAAAGCTCTAAAGCTCTTAAATCCAGTTCAAAATCTGGTTTAAGAGGAATATGTCTCCCACATAGCTTTGAAGCTCTCAATATTCGGTTCAAAATCTCGGTTCAAGAAGAATTTATCTCTTGCAAAAAAGTTAAAGGTTGCCGAAGAGGACCTGTTGCCATGAAGCGCAGTTCAAATATGGGTATCCCGCCTTATTGGCTTATCATATTATTGATCACATGGGGGCTTCCTGCTCATTGAAGCAAAGTTATGATTACCCTTTGATCCGGCTTATTGGCCACAAAAAAAGAGCTTGGGGGCTTCTACCCAGGTTAAAGGGACCAAAGAGAGTCTGTTGCAAAAGCACAACTCAAACATAGGTACCCCTTGAGCACCGCTCAAAATATTGCTTGGGGGCTCTTTTGTTCTAAAGAACAAAGAGTCGGTAACCTTGTGTTAGGCTATAAAAAGCCAGGCTTGGAAGCTAGGTGTATTCACCTAAAACCCCGGGTTATCCTGCCTGTATGCCAGATGCTTCTCCATCAGGTAATCCTGATTGACCCGCCGAACTCTTAACAGTCAATCTTTTAAACAAGACCCTGAACTCATTAAGGTTAAAACGCCAGTTTGTCATGTGAGGGAATGTTTTACGGAAAGCAAGGAGAAGCTCAGGCTGATAAAGCCGCCTTCCTTGAAACTTGGATAAATTGGCATGTGATGCACGATGCTACTCTGACCCCGCATACTCCTGATAAGTCTACCTTTAAATAAGAACTGAACTTATCTGGGTTAAAATGTCGATTGGGTAATGTGAGTGCCGGCTCACGGAAAGCACGTACCTTCCAGTGGCTAATGCTAGTTTCATTGAAGAAGATATTTTGGCTTGGCAGCCTATGAAAGCCTTGGATTTTCTGTTGTTTGATTTGAACGTCTTTTTGAGATTTTTTCTTGTGACATAGTAATACATGGTTGAAAACCAATAAGGCTTATAATGCCTTCTGAGTCATATATGACATTAACCGGTGTTCATTGACCCGGCCTGGTCTTCAACTATAAGTCGCCAGTATGAGATAACTTCCGGTGTTTATTAACCCGGCTTGGTCTTCGACTATAAGTCGATAGTATGACATAAAGATAATATCCAGTGTTTATTAACCCGGTCCGGCTTTGTTCATAAGCCGGCAATCTCTGATAATTACCAGTGTCCAAAGTCTTGGGTTATCACCCTTACTACACTGGATTGGTAAACCTACAGTGTGATCAAATATCACAGGAACCGGTTTTTAAACCGGGTTATATTATTCAAATCTTTAGTAGCCAACATGGCTGGATTTTTATTATGGTTATCAATAACCAGTATTATGATTGAGGTTTTCAAAGTCGCTTTTAGTGCAATGGCTATTATTTTATCAATGGATATGATTTATTCTACAATAGAAGGAATAGTCCCGAGTTGCTGCAGGCTTACAACCCGGTACTTGAGGGCTACATTATTCAAGTTGAGATTACATCAAATATGCAAGTCTCATGTCACTACAAGCATGTACCATGACACTTGGGGGATAATGCAAAGTCATTTTTACTGACCTTATTGAAGACCCGACTCATCACATCATAATAAGCCGGCCCTAGGGGGGCTACCAATTGCTCCTATCAAAAATTTAAGGTACACAAGCTTTAATCCATTATATTGAAAGGTTTATTGCTCAGTTGGTAGAGTACAAAGATCTTAACCTTGTGGATGTGGGTTCAAGCCTCATGGTGGGTGAGGGAGTCCTGGATTAGGGGGTCTCCGGACAGCCGGACTATATCCTTTGGCCGGACTGTTGGACTATAAAGATACAAGATTGAAGACTTCGTCTCATGTCCGGATGAGACTCTACTTGGCGTGGAAGGCAAGCTAAGCAATACGGATATGTATATCTCCTCCTTTGTAACCGACCTTGTGTAACCCTAGCCCTCTCCGGTGTCTATATAAACCGGAGGGTTTTAGTCCGTAGGACAACATACAACCATACCATAGGCTAGCTTTTAGGGTTTAGCCTCTCTGATCTTGTGGTAGATCTACTCTTGTACTACCCATATCATCAATATTAATCAAGCAGGACGTAGGGTTTTACCTCCATCAAGAGGGCCCGAACCTGGGTAAAACATCATGTCCCCTGCCTCCTGTTACCACCTGCCTTAGACGCACAGTTCGGGACCCCCTACCCGAGATCTGCCGGTTTTGACACCGACATTGGTGCTTTCATTGAGAGTTCCTCTGTGCCGTCGCCAGAAGGAAGGATGTCTCGTCTCGTCTTTAAAGACGGTACTACTGTTGGGGGAGCTTTGGCTGTCGGCCAAACTCTCCAGCTAGGCGGGTTCATCATGACCGCCTGTTCGGCCGCCGCACCGACGATGAATTCTCGGGTCATCAAAAACAGCCTCCACGTCAAATCGGCACTCGCCGAACAGATGGATCCAATGGAGCTCTCCTCCTTAAACAAGCTCTTGGATCGCATCTCCGCCTTGGGAGTCGCTACAGACTATGATCGGATTGGGCTTAAACCCGATCAAATGGAGATTAACTCTCCACCGGTCACCCATCATATTGCAGTGGTGGAGGAACAATGCGGCGACCTTTCCTCTATCCTGAGGAACAAATATGTCCGCATTCCCGAGCTCTCCGAGCCGGACGCCCGTTCGCGGGAGGACAACACCCAATACCTGAACTTAGAGTCAGGCAGCGGGCCAGGATTATCGGGTCACACCCCAGAACCGGAACTTTCAAAATTTGAAAATTCCTCGGCCCCTGGATCCCAGCTCAGGTGAGGGTTCGGATTCAATTCCACCCACCCACCCAAACATAAGCAATCTTTCCCACATCAGGCAAGAGCCCCAGGAAACAGTACATCACTATTGGGCCAGATTCCTCCTTGCGATGAACAAGGTTAAGGACTGTCGCGAGGAAGACGCAATCCTATTTTTCTGCAATAATTGCACGGACAAGGGAATCCTTAACGCCATAAATCGCCGTGAGATAACACGCTTCATTGATTTGGTGTCCATAGTACGAAAGTACTGTGCGATGGAAAGTGCCTGGAAAACTGAAGTAAACTTTTGGGATAATCCGGCCCTGAATACAAACCCAGTCCGAAACAAAAGGGTGCATTATCACAATACACCCGGGTCAACTACCAAAAAGAAAAAACCCTCTACAGGGTATGGAACCGTACTGGAAGGATGGCTCAATGGACCCTGCAAAATTCATAGTACAGCGGATACAATACCAACACACAGCCTTAGAGCATGTTGGATACTCCGGCAGGTGGCCAAAAGTGGTGAGGATCTTCTTATCCCACATACCACGGAGCACCATCCAGTGGATAACAATACGGTGTTAACAGTGTTCGAGACCTTTGCGTCAAATAAAAGGCGCAAGCGAACACTCCGCAGCATGGCCGAAATCTGCCACGTAGCAGCAACAAATCCATGGAGTGACACGGCTATTACCTTCAATGCCAGTGACGAACCCAAATTCCGAACAGCCCAAGCACCAGCCGCACTGGTCCTCAGTCCAATCGTGGACGGCTTTTGACTCACCAAAGTCCTCATGGACGGCGGCAGCGGACTAAACCTCATCTATTAGGAAAACCTTCAAAAGATGGAAATAGAATGGAACCGCATCGAGGAAAGTAGCACAACCTTTAGAGGAATTATCCCCAGTCGGGAAGCATGCTGTGCTGGGAAAATCACACTAGATGTGGTATTTGGCACACCGGATAATTACAGGTCCAAAGAAATTACATTCCAAGTGGCCCCGTTCAGCAGTGGTTATCACGCTCTTTTAGGACGCGAGGCATTCACAATCTTCCAAGTCGTACCCCATTACGGGTACATGAAGCTCAAAATGCCCGGGCCCAACGGAATCATCACTCTCGCCAGCGATCCGGATACAGCACTCCGCGCCGAAAACAAAACAGCCGCATTGGCCCTCGAGGCACTATCCGAAGCCCTCTCGGCCGAGGAATTAACTACGCTACGCTCCACAGTGGACAGGGACGATGTGATACTCGACAAGATATCCAAGTCCACCTCTTTTAAACCAGTAGATGAAATAGTCACATTCCAAGTCCACCCAACGGACCCTACGAAAACAGCCTCCATCGGGGCACAGCTAAGCCCCGCTGTGGACGCCGCACTATGAGAGTTCCTGCGCGAGAACTGGGACATATTCGCCTGGCATCCCTCAGACATGCCAGGAATCCCACGCAGGCTGGCCGAGCATAGCCTCAATATCCTAAAGGGATTCAAGCCGGTCAAGCAAGCTCTCTGACGTTTCTCTGAACCTAAGAGACAGGCCATGGGAGAGGAACTAGCCAAGTTATTGAAGGCCGGATTCATCAAAGAGATAAAACACCCGGACTGGCTAGCAAACCTGGTGATGGTACCAAAGAAGGACAAATCCTGGCGCCTTTGTGTCGACTTCAAAGACCTCAATAAAGCTTGCCCAAAGGATCCCTTCCCCCTCCCACGCATTGATCAAATCATTGATGCTACTGCAGGACACGAGTCATTGTGTTTCCTTGACGCATACTCCGGTTACCACCAAATCAAGATGGCGGAGTCCGACCAAGCCGCAACGGCATTCACTACACCATACGGTCCCTTCTGTTTTAACACAATGCCTTTTGGGCTCAAAAACGCCGGCGCAACATATCAGCGCATGATTCAGACATGTCTGGAGAAACAAATCGGCAAAACAGTAGAGGCATACGTAGACGATGTGGTCATCAAAACCAAACACGTCGACTCTTTGATAGACGACTTGAGGCTCACATTCGACAACCTCCGAACATATGACATCAAGCTCAATCCGGAAAAATGTGTTTTCGGCGTACCAGCTGGAAAGCTCCTCAGATTCATTGTCTCCAGTAGAGGTATTGAAGCTAATCCGGCCAAAATCCGAGCGTTGTCACAGTTGGCTACCCCAACAGACCTCAAACAAATCCAGAAGCTAACTGGATGCGTGCCGGCTCTAAGCTGCTTTATCTCCCACTTGGGAGAAAAGGCTTTACCCCTTTATCGCCTCCTTCAGCGCACCGAACACTTCGAGTGGATGGACGCGGCCACAGCCGGATTGGAAGAAATAAAGGCCATTCTGGCAACCAACCCGATCCTGGCCGCACCAAACATCGGCGAACCAATGATGTTGTACATTACGGCAACTCATCAAGTTGTAAGCGCGGTGCTCGTTGTCGAACGAGAAGCGGAAGGACACAAATTCCCTCTTTAAAAGCTGGTATACTATGTATCCACTGTCCTCACTCCATGCAAATCACAGTACCCGCATTACCAAAAAATAGCATATGCGGTATTCATGGCATCGCGGAAACTGCGACACTACTATAACATCCCTAGCCTTGCCATGCACTTGGACTAGCTTGGTTGATGCATCATGTCTAAATTTCTTTTAAACTTGAAATGGGGATTGTTCAAACCCTAGCACCAGATCAAATCAAATAGGTTCAACCTAAAATAATCTTCAATGAACCCAAAATGCTTTTGGAAATGTTCATGATTTTTGATAAAGGTGAAAACCTCTGCCAAAAATGATGAGCATATTTCTTGGCCATTTATGGATTTTTGAATTAACTCATATTGTATTTGAATTGGGGCATTTAAATTCTATAAATATTTTGAATGCTCTAATAATGCTGAAAAGTAGTTGAGGGCTGTTGGGAATAATCCAGTATGTGCCCACAATTTATTTCAGGATTTTATAAAGTGGTTTAGTATTTTACTAAATCCAAAAAAACAAAGACAGAAAATAGAAAACATAAATAAAAGAGAGAGAGAGAAGGACTCACATGGTCTCACCTGCAGCCCACCTGGCCGGCCCAGTCGGCCAGCCCAGCCACCTGGCCTAGCCCACCTCCTCCTGTCGTCATCCTCTTGCCAGAGGGACGGGCGCGCGTGGCCGATGCACGCAGGCGCGCCCCGGCCACCTCCTGCTTCGCCGTGTCGATGCCTCCTTCCCCCCAACCCCGCGCCCAGGAGACGTGGACGAGGCCGTGCTGACACCCACTTCTTCCCTGGCCATTTTCCCCTATTCCTCTTCGTTCTTCGCCCGAACAGAGAGCCGCCGCTTGCTGCCGACGTGCCCAATGAGCTCGCCTGACCTTCCCACTGTATCCCTAGGCTCCGCCACGGCTCCGCACGTCGACGAGAAGAACAAAACAAGCCCGGGAGCCCTTCAACCTCGCCATTGCCGTCGTCTTCAACCTCAGGATGCCGAGATCGCCACCGTCGTGCCTTCTGCTCCGAGCCTTCCCCGAGCCCATGTCGACGCCTCTGCAACCACCGTGAGCTCCCGCATTGGAACCCCCTCTCCTCGAGCTCGTTTGCGCCGTGCAGCCACCATTTCACCGGAGCCGAAAGCTCACCGCCGCCGACCATCTCGCCATTGTGGCCACAGCTGTCGCCGCTCGCTTTTGAGCGTGTCCTCGTTCTCTCTGTGCTCCCAGGAGTCCGCCCAGATGCCTAGCTCGCTCGCTAGCCAAGCGTAGTGCCTCGTCGTGCTAACCTGTACTCCGGCCGCCGTCCGTCGTCGTTGCAGCCGACGCTGTGGACCACCCCAGCCGCTGCTGCCTGCTCCTTTGGACGCGGACGAGCAGCAGCTCCACGCCGGGCCCCTCCGCCGTCCATTTGGTCGACGGAGGGCGAAACCCGACGCGCTCCGCCGCCACTGACCTCGCCGGCGACGAGCCGCCGGCCTAATCCCGGTTTAGTTAGCACTAATGACCCTGCTAATCACCCCCAGAACCACTGCCATGTGGGCCCCAGCGCCCATTTAGGTTAGCCTAATATTTTCTGTTTAGATTAGTACTAAACATGTGGCCCCACGTGTCAGCTTGACTTTGACTTAGTCAATGTTCTCCGGGCCCACCTGTCAGCGACCTAACTAACCCAGGCTCACTGACCAATGGGTCCCATAGGTCAGGTTTGACCTGGCTGACCGCCGTTAACCTGCTGACGTCACACCGATGTCATGCTGACACAGTAAATGTTTTCTGGCGTTTTTAATAATCCAGGAAATTCCAGAAAATAGTTAAAACTTCTAAAAATCATAGAAATTCAACCGTAACTCCAAATGAAAAGATTTATATATGAAAAATGATCAGAAAAATCCAATCTATCCATCTGTACCATTTTCATGCATGTTTGAGCAAGTTAACCTCACTGTTTAGGATGAAACATGATTAGGGAAAATTTCATAATAGGTTTGGATTTGGAATTTGATGTAGTTTTGAATTCCACTTCAATTAAAATGACTTTCTGTTGTATTAGCCCAAACACTAGCATATTGACATGTCATAGCATGCATCATATTGTTGCATATCGTCATGTGTTGATTCTGTTCTTTCTCAGTTGCCGGTGTTTGTCCCCCCTCAGTAGACGTTGATCCAGCGATGAATTCGATGACACCGATGAAGAGCTATAGTATCTTCAGAAGTGTCAGGCAAGCAAAACCCCCTTGTTCATTCCAATACAATCCCACTCTCTCGCTCCTGCTCTCTTTTACTGCATTAGGACAACACCGATTCAACTGTTACATGCTGTGGTTGTTGAACCCTTTCCTCTGCATGACCTGTCATTGCCACAGTAAATAGATGAAACCCACTAGCATGAGTAGGAGTTGTTTGAGCCCTGTTGTGCCTACTCATTCATGCTTGTTTGTCATGCCTGCTACTGCTTAGAGTTGAGTCAGGTTTGATTCATCGGGGATGAATTGGAATGTGGTGAACATGTCCTACCGTTGAGAGCTAAGTGTGTGAACACGATTTGGTAAAGGTAGCGGTGAGAGGCCATGTAGGACTACATGGTGGGTTGTCTCATTGCAGCCGTCCATAGGAACTGAGATCTGTGTTTGTGATCCATGAACAGCTACTACCACGCACTGGAATGCTTAAGTGCCCCTCTCGACTTATTAATCATCCTGATCTCTGTCCAGGAGTTGCAACTAGTTTCTGGTGTTTGTAGGTAGTGTTAGTAGTCTACCAAGTGGCACCCGGTATAGGTGGGCTTGGGACAGAATAGGCACAGTGGCACGGTGTACCAAGTGGCACCCGGATGGTGGGCTTGGGAACCCTGCTCACAGCGTTTGGGGCCATGAGCGACATCCCGGCCGGATCTCCTTGCGGATGGAACCCGAATAGGTGATAAACCTGGACTAGAGACTTGTTGGTCAGTCAGGTCGTGGCCGACTCCCTCGCCAGGCTTCCGCTTGAAGGTTGCCGAGATACACGATGTGTACATGGTGGTAAGTGGCGAGAGCGTGTGTGAAGAAGTACACCACTGCATGGTTATCATTATCTATTCGAATAGCCGGATTCCTCGGATATGGAAACTTGGACCCCTTGCATAGTTCATAGACAAGTGAAAGTGGATACTCTAAAATGTGCAAGATAAGCGTGAGTGCTATGGATGGCCTTCTCGTAGGGAGACGGGAGCGGATCCATAGTGGAGTATTGATATGGTGAATATGTGGACTCGTGTGCGCCACCTCAAAAGAGTTACTTGCAGTCATAGTTTAGGTTAGCCACTGAGTCAAAGCTGGCTTGCTGCAGTCAAACTGCACCACCCCCTTTGTTGATATTGATGCATATGTAGCTAGTTCTGATGTAAGTCTTGCTGAGTACATTTGTACTCACGTTTGCTTAATTTATGTTTTGCAGAGAGACTTCAATCTCGCTAGTAGTTCCACGTGGACTTCGACATTTATCTTGTTACCTCAGCTACGATCTTGTGCCCTCGGCAGGATCTGGTAGATAGTCAGGCTTCTCAGCCTTTTTCATTTATAGATGTATGTACTCAGACATGTTAAGCTTCGCATGTGCTTTGATTGTATGCTATGATTGTTGGGTCATGAGACCCATGTTTGTAATACTTGGCTCCTCGGAGCCTAATGAATAATACTCTGAGTCATAGAGTCTTATTGTGATGCCATGTTGTATTGCACATATTGAGCATATTGTGTGTATGATTAAAATGCTTGGTTGTGTGGGATCCGACAACCTAGTTGTTTATCCTTGGTAGCCTCTCTTATGGGGAAATGTAGTCTTGTGCTTCCATGAGCCATAGTAGTCCACTACAGCCCGGTTCACCGGAGTCCTACTAGCCCAGCACTACTGATCCAGAGCACTTGACTGGGCGGCATGTGATTCACTTCGTTCCTGTGTCTGTCCCTTCGGGGAAATGTCACGCGATGACATCCGGAGTCTTGCCTAGCCTGCTACAGCCCGGGTTCCCGGAGTCCTGTTAGCCCTGTGCTATAGCCCAGGTTCCCGGAGTCCTGTTAGCCCAGTGTTATAGCCCAGATTCACAAGCTGTTGACCGACATGCTCGATGTTGATTCATGTATGACTGTCCCTGTAAGTTAGTGCCACTTTGGGTTCACGACTAGTCATGTTAGCCTGGGTTCTCTATCATATGGATGCTAGAGACACTATCATATACGTGAGCCAAAAGGCGCAAACGGTCCCGGACCATGGTAAGGCGACACCCATGGGAATACCGTGCGTGAGGCCGCAAACTGATATGAGGTGTTACCGGCTAGATCGATGTGACTTGGAATCAGGGTCCTGACAGCTTTGGTATCAGAGCCTGACTGCATGTAGGTTTATCAAGCCAACTGGTCGAAGTTGTGTCTAGAAATGCTTTAGTTATGTAGGGGAATTGATTGTGGAAAGGAACGTAAGGCTCTTTTTACTCCTTATCCTCATGACCTTTTGATCTGAGTCATCTTATCTTTTCTACGGGGTTAAGAACTAGGCTTCTCTTCTATCTCTCAGGATGACGTGTTACTAAACCGTAGTTGCCTAGGATTGTTGAGTTCAAGCCTCAGTTCAATTCCTACTACTTCCATATGTTCATAGCTAGCCTCAGAACCTTGATATTGTGATGTTGAGTGGTTATGACACCATTTTTGCAGGATGTCTCAAATCTTTTCGAGCATTTACAGCCGTTATGCTGTCCGAGTCATTCAAGGTTTCTAAATAATCTGATGCATTTGGAAATCCTTCCTCCGTTCCCAATGTCCTTTTGGTCAGAATAAGCACACTAGCCAGTGAGTTGAGGTACTCTCTTGCCTCGACATATATGTTGGAGCTATTATTATGACCCTAGGTGTCTTAGAGAGTCACCTAGTAATCTAGCAATGCTTTGTATTCCCGGTGTGATGATTCTGGCCATTGTTCTCGAAAGCATCCCGTGATGCCATTTAGTAGTAGGCCTTCTATTTCTGGGTTCTTGAGCCCAAAATTCACTCGATTTACCTCGTGTTGATAGTGTTACTCGTACCTTTAGGATATTAGTAACCTTTGCGATAGTTCTTGAGGTCCGTGGTATATCATTCTTCCTAATACCATGAACCATCCTTGGCGGAAGTTCGTTGACCCAAAAGATCACAATAAGAGTGCTCTTGACGAGTTCTTCGTTCAAATTGTGAATCTGCCAGTCCTTCTTCTTCTGTGTGGGTTATCCGGAAGAAACATGTTGAACTTGGTTCGACATACTAATCTATGCATCCACAACTCAGAAAGTTATATGTTCCTTGAGTTGACCATCCTCAGCTGTATTCCGACCCTAGTCTATCAATTGATAGTCAGGAATAGTTGTGCATTCGTGTTCATCGATGCCTATTATTCTTGTGGTCCGTCAAGCCATTCTATTCTGAAATGACTAGGAGAAACAAACTCCAGTACCTCATCCACTTCTAGGATTGGGTCAAAGTAGTTGTATTCCACAGATCAAAATGCCAATCTAGTTTTTGTTCTATTCTACCTTGGGGTATTACCATCTTTATATCAGGAATGTCATGGGAATTGCACCACCTCTTATGAATTCTTGATGCAGTAATACTTCTTGCCATCATTGTTCATTCCTCGGTTCCGTGTTATTATAATCGGAATGCCGACAAGTGTATTGTGATGTGCGAAATCAATACTCCTAGCAACTCCATTGCTTGGTAGTTAATGGACATTAATATCATTCTTAGCGTGTTGGTTATCGAATCACTATTCTAGGATTGATCGTGCTACCTTGTCCTTATTTTTGGTGCACTCTTCGATCTATGAGTTAGGATTGAATCCCTTGCTCTTCTGATCATGTCGTCTTGCCTTGAAGAGCAAGATTGTTCTCGAGCTTATAGACATATCGGTGGTTCGTGATTTTCCGGATATCTTCACGGAGGTATCACCAGGTTGTCACCTGACCGCTATGTTGAGTTTGTAATCATGTTGGTTTTCCTCCAAACCACCCATTCTCCAAGAATCTGTGTTGGATACCCTCAGCTAGCTGGTTAAGCTACACAACAACTTGGAGAGTTGGAAGATGAAAGCTTGTCTGACTTAGTTCATCACTAAGGGATATCCTTGTGTGTGCGTGTGTTGAAGAAAGATGATATCTCCATCGACTGGTCCTCGTGATCAGTTGTTGGATCTATTTCCTTGTCAAAACTTTGACTTGAGTATGAGCTATCATCAAGTCAAATCAGAACCAACGATGTTCATAATGTTGTCTTACTCGTGGTTGATCCCTCGAGCATCACCATTACATCTTTTGGTCTGACCAATGCTATCAATGTGTTCACATGATGGTGGAAGTCCAGTGATATGGAAATTCCGATGTTGCTGTTAAGCCCATCAGCAGCATTTTGTCTCCCCCATGATTCATGTTGAATGTTGAGCTAGTGTTGGAAACTTTGTAAGCATTGCCTTCGTGTTCCGCTCATGAGGTATACGTTTTGGTGAAAGAAGTGACTTTCTCCAAGTTCACGTGCATTAGGTGTAAGTTGCTGCCATGAATTTGAGAAAGGTTTGTTTTATTCCCTCTGGAGTCATCCCAAATCAGTCATGCATATGTGCGAAGTATTCTATGGTTTGGTAGATTAATTACCTCAAGTCCATATGTGTCCCTAGCACAACAAGCCACTGCCTGATTTGTTCTAGGAGAAGGAGTTAAGTGCTAATCCATGGTAATGCACAAGACTTCGATATCCTCGATGATGGTTCCCCACTTGAACTCGGTAGTATTTTATTATAAGACTACTATGTGGTCATGTTGTCTGGGACAACGTGTTCACATGCGAGTAGCAGAACCCGCCCATGTCTTGGAGCTTGCTATCGTAGTTCATCTCCCGAGAATCTCGCAACATCATCTCGTCGATTTTTGTTGCAACTCTTCTTTTCAGACATGTTGAGTCTGAAGTATCATGTTTCTAACCAGATCTGAATCTCAGGCAGATATGATGGTTGGAACGTTTTCCAAGAACTATAATATTGGTCTCTCTGTAACCGGTAAAGTGGATGTCGTGGCCGACACACCCAGCCGGAAAACCTATTATTGTAGTATCTTGATTGAGGAAGTTGGCCACCTCCCCATAAGGATTTCGTAGGATTTACTCCAGAAGTTGTTCTTTATGGATCCTTTGTATTCCGAAGTCCGACCACTACTTGATGGCTATGTTGATGCTTTAAGCATGACCGTAGTAACCAGTACATCAAGGAGAACATTAGAAGCGGAGTGCTAAATGTCTCTCGGTCGATCATCCAGATTTTGATTCCTTGGCCTCGCTAAGGTGAAATCTGAGAAGGTGTTATCTTCCTTTGCATCTGCATCCTCCACCATTGTTCATCATGGTAGTATGTTGTGTTGCCAGGATCCTTGAAATGGATATTGGTAAAACTTGATGAATATGGAAATGCTCAAGCTCTTGAGAGCATGCGCAAGCACTAGGACATATTGTCGGCATTAATTGGGATCTGCTCTCGGTTTCCTTGATTGTGCTAGAACCATTCAAACAGTGGAATCTCTCTTTACTGTTGGGTTTCTCCCCAGTTACTAGAATCATTCTCAGCATTTGCATTTTGTTCCTAGCTTGCACCGCCATTGTGCCATTCAACCTTGGACTACCCTTCTCGGTAATTTCTGGTTAGGATCACCTTCAAAAGTGGTCCTACCATGGGTCCCATCCATTTCAGATGATAAGCAAAAAAATCATCCATTGCGTTGTCTTCAACAAGGTAGTCCACATCATCCATCCTAGTCGGAGTATGCCATTCTTTTGAACCCTTCCAACGATCGATTGTGATTACCTCAGGCTAGTATAAAGAGTTTCAATGATCTTGCATCAAAAGTAATTCTTTTTGCCACCTAAGGGACTAGCTCTACGAGTCACATTCCCTAAGGTGCCCCGCTATGGAAGCATGGCAGCTAACCCCCCGCTACGTCGTGACCGGGCGTGGGATTGTTGCCTACCAAATTGAACCCTTGTCATAAGTTTGTTTCCATTTCTTATGATGGGTGTTTTGCGTCTCAACTCGAGAGATATTGTTATGTCTCATTCCATTAGTTGATCGTCAGTTGTTCGATCTTCGAGAAGATCGATTCCTATAGTCTCTTTCTGTCATTGTCGTGCTGGATGAAGATCTCGAAAGCGAAGACGTCAAGATCAATATGAAGTATGGGTCATGAAGATTGTATCAGCTTTGTGGTCCCTCTGTCTCCATACCTCACATCTTGAATCTCGGGGCGAGATTCTTGTTTAGTGGGGGTGAGTTGTAACATCCCTAGCCTTGCCATGCACTTGGACTAGCTTGGTTGCTGCATCATGTCTAAACTTCTTTTAAACTTGAAATGGGGATTGTTCAAACCCTAGCACCAGATCAAATCAAATAGGTTCAACCTAAAATAATCTTCAATGAACCCAAAATGCCTTTGGAAATGTTCATGATTTTTGATAAAGGTGAAAACCTCTGCCAAAAATGATGAGCATATTTCTTGGCCATTTATGGATTTTTGAATTAACTCATATTGTATTTGAATTGGGGCATTTAAATTCTATAAATATTTTAAATGCTCTAATAATGCTGAAAAGTAGTTGAGGGCTGTTGGGAATAATCCAGTGTGTGCCCACAATTTATTTCAGGATTTTATAAAGTGGTTTAGTATTTTACTAAATCTAAACAAACAAAGACAAAAAATAGAAAACATAAATAAAAGAGTGAGAGAGAAGGACTCACCTGGTCTCACCTGCATCCCACCTGGCCGGCCCAGTCGGCCAGCCCAGCCACCTGGCCTAGCCCACCTCCTCCTGTCGTCTTCCTCTTGCCAGAGGGATGGGCGCGCGTGGCCGATGCACGCAGGCGCGCCCCGGCCACCTCCTGCTTCGCCGTGTCGATGCCTCCTTCCCCCCAACCCCGCGCCCAGGAGACGTGGATGAGGCCGTGCTGACACCCCCTTCTTCCCTGGCCATTTTCCCCTCTTCCTCTTCGTTCTTCACCCGAACAGAGAGCTGTCGTCGCCGCTGCTCGCTGCCAACGCACCCACCGAGCTCGCCTGACCTTCCCACCGTATCCCTAGGCTCCGTCGCGGCTCCGCACGTCGACGAGAAGAACAAAACAAGCCCGGGAGCCCTTCAACCTCTCCATCGCCGTCGTCTTCAACCTCGGGATGCCGAGATCGCCACCGTCATGCCTTCTGCTCCGAGCCTTCCCCGAGCCCACGTCGACGCCTCTGCAACCACCGTGAGCTCCCTCATCGGATCCCCCTCTCCTCGAGCTCGTTTGCGCCATGTAGCCACCGTTTCACCAGAGCCGAAATCTCACCGCCGCCGACCATCTCGCCGTCGTGGCCACAGCTGTCGCCGCTTGCTTTTGAGCGTGTCCTCGTGCTCTCTGTGCTCCCAGGAGTCCGGCCATATGCCTAGCTCGCTCGCTAGCCAAGCGTAGTGCCTCGCCGTGCTAACCCGTACTTCGGCGGCCGCCCGTCGTCGTTGCAGCCGACGCTGTGGACCACCCCAGCCGCTGCTGCCTGCTCCTTTGGATGCGGATGAGCATCAGCTCCACGTCGGGCCCCTCCGCCATCCATTTGGTCGACGGAGGGCGAAAACTGACGCGCTCCGCCGCCACTGACCTCGCCGGCGACGAGCCGCCGGCCTAATCCCGGTTCAGTTAGCACGAATGACCCTGCTAAACACCCCCAGAACAACTACCATGTGGGCCCTGGTGCCCATTTAGGTTAGCCTAATATTTTCTGTTTAGATTAGTACTAAGCATGTGGCCCCACGTGTCAGCTTGACCTTGACTTAGTCAACATTGCCGGGCCCACCTGTCGGAGACCTAACTAACCCAGGCTCACTGACCAATGGGTCCCACAGGTCAGGTTTGACCTGGCTGACCGCCGTTGACTTGCTGACATCACACCGACGTCATGCTGACGCAGTAAATGTTTTTTGGCGTTTTTATTAATCCAGGAAATTCCAAAAAATAGTTAAAACTTCTAAAAATCATAGAAATTCAACCGTAACTCCAAATGAAAAGATTTATATATGAAAACTGATCAGAAAAATCCAATCTATCCATCTGTACCATTTTCATGCATGTTTGAGCAAGTTAACCTCACTGTTTAGGATGAAACATGATTAGGGCAAATTTCATAATAGGTTTGGATTTGGAATTTGATGTAGTTTTGAATTCCACTTCAATTAAAATGGCTTTCTGTTGCATTAGCCCAAACACTAGCATATTGCCATGTCGTAGCATGCATCATATTGTTGCATATCGTCATGTGTTGATTGTGTTCTTTCTCAGTTGCCGGTGTTTGTCCCCCCTCAGTAGACGTTGATCCAGCGATGAATTCGATGACACCGATGAAGAGCTATACTATCTTCAAAAGTGTCAGGTAAGCAAAACCCCCTTGTTCATTCCGATACAATCCCACTCTCTCGCTCCTGCTCTCTTTTACTGCGTTAGGACAACACTGATTCAACTGTTACATGCTGCGGTAGTTGAACCCTTTCCTCTGCATGACCTGTCATTGCCACAGTAAATAGATGAAACCCACTAGCATGAGTAGGAGTTGTTTGAGCCCTGTTGTGCCTACTCATTCATGCTTGTTTGTCATGCCTGCTACTGATTAGAGTTGAGTCAGGTCTGATTCATCGGGGATGAATTGGAATATGGTGAACATGTCCTACCGTTAAGAGCTAAGTGTGTGAACACGATTTGGTAAAGGTAGCGGTGAGAGGCCATGTAGGAGTACATGGTGGGTTGTCTCATTGCAGCCGTCCTTAGGAACTGAGTTCTGTGTTTGTGATCCATGAACAGCTACTACCACGCATTGGAATGCTTCAGTGCCCCTCTCGACTTATTAATCATCCTGATCTCTGTCCAGGAGTTGCAACTAGTTTCTGGTGTTTGTAGGTAGTGTTAGTAGTCTACCAAGTGGCACCCGGTACAGGTGGGCTTGGGACAGACTAGGCACAGTGGCACGGTGTACCAAGTGGCTCCCAGATGGTGGGCTTGGGAACCCTGCTCACATCGTTTGGGGCCGTGAGGGACACCCCGGCCGGATTTCCTTGCGGATGGAACCCGAATAGGTGATAAACCTGGACTAGAGACTTGTTGCTTAGTCAGGTCGTGGCCGACTCCCTCGCCAGGCTTCCGCTTGAAGGTTGCCGAGATACACGATGTGTACATGGTGGTAAGTGGCGAGAGCGTGTGTGAAGAAGTACACCCCTGCAGGGTTATCATTATCTATTCGAATAGCCGGATTCCTCGGATATGGAAACTTGGACCCCTTGCATAGTTCATAGACAAGTGAAAGTGGATACTCTAAAATGCGCAAGATAAGCGTGAGTGCTATGGATGGCCTTCTCGTAGGGAGACGGGAGTGGATCCATAGTGGAGTATTGATATGGTGAATATGTGGACTCGTGTGCGCCACCTCAAAAGAGTTACTTGCAGTCATAGTTTAGGTTAGCCACTGAGTCAAAGCTGGCTTGCTGCAGTCAAACTGCACCACCCCCTTTGTTGATATTGATGCATATGTAGCTAGTTCTGATGTAAGTCTTGCTGAGTACATTTGTACTCACGTTTGCTTAATTTATGTTTTGTAGAGAGACTTCAGTCTTGCTAGTAGTTCCACGTGGACTTCGACGTTTAGCTTGTTACCTCAGCTACGATCTTGTGCCCTCGGCAGGATCTGGTAGATAGTCAGGCTTCTCTGCCTTTTCATTTATAGATGTCTGTACTCAGACATGTTAAGCTTCCGCATGTGCTTGTTGCTTGTATGCTATGATGTTGGGTCATGAGACCCATGTTTGTAATATCTCGCTCCTCGGAGCCTAATGAATAATACTCTGAGTCGTAGAGTCTTGTTGTGATGCCATATTGTATTGCACATATTGAGCATATTGTGTGTATGATTGAAATGCTTGGTATGTGTGGGATCCGACAACCTAGTTGTTTATCCTTGGTAGCCTCTCTTATGGGGTAATGTAGTCTTGTGCTTCCATGAGCCATAGTAGTCCGCTACAGCCCGGTTCACCGGAGTTCTGCTAGCCCAGCACTACTGCTCCGGAGCACTTGACTGGCCGGCATGTGATTCACTTCGTTCATGTGTCTATCCCTTCGGGGAAATGTCACGCGGTGACATCCGGAGTCCTGCCTAGCCTGCTACAGCCCGGGTTCCCGGAGTCCTGTTAGCCCAATGCTACAGCCTGGATTCACACGCTGCTGACCGACATGCTCGATGTTGATTCATGTATGCATGTCCTTGTAAGTTAGTGCCACTTTGGGTTCACGACTAGTCATGTCGGCCCAGGTTCTCTGTCATATGGATGCTAGCGACACTATCATATACATGAGCCAAAAAGGCGCAAACGGTCCCGGACCATGGTAAGGCGACACCCGTGGGAATACCATGCGTGAGGCCGCAAAGTGATATGAGGCGTTACCGGCTAGATCGATGTGATTTGGAATCGGGGTCCTGACAACTACTTTCAAGAGTGTTCGATCATAGTAGCCTCAGAAGTGCCACTTAATGATATTATCAACAACCGTGGCGCTACGGGCCGGATTGCCAAATGGGCCATTGAGCTCCTCCCATTCGACATAACATACAAACCTCGCCGAGCCATTAAATCGCAAGTACTGGCCGACTTCGTCACCGAATGGACGGAAGCTGAACTCCCTAAAGAGTATGGCGCATACTCCAATTGGATCATGCACTTCGATGGTTCTAAAATGCTGGCCGGTCTAGGGGCTGGCGTTGTCCTGGCGTCCCCAACCGGAGATACCGTTCGGTACATACTGCAAATATTGTATACAGATTCCAACAATGCAGCCGTATACGAAACTCTGTTGCATGGTCTTCGGATGGCAGTCTGCATGGGCATTCAACGCCTGGAGGTGCGTGGGGATTCAAACCTCGCAATATCCTAAATAAACAGAGACTCGACGCCAAGGATCCAAAAATGGCGGCCTATCGAAATGCCGTCCTAAAAATGTCAGCTCGGTTTGAGGGACTCGAATTTCACCATATGGCTCGGGAAAACAACCAGGCGGCGGATATCCTTGCCCCCATCGGCGCAAAATGCGATGCGGTCCCCCCCAACATATTTCTGGAGAGGCTCTTCAAGCCATCCATAGCATGGGAAGGGGACACCGGTAACAACAGTCTGGACCCGGCCAAAATACCCGATACCGAACTCTCTGACACAATCGGAGGCTCCGCCACCGAAATAACACCTTCAGCCCACGAAATAATGGCCATTATTGCCTCGTGGACAGAACCATTCCTGGCCTACCTAACTAGACAGGAACTTCCGGAGGACCAAAATGAGGCACGCTGCATAGTGCGGCGATCCAAGGCCTACAGGGTCCATGAGGGAGAATTGTACAAGAAAAGCACTACTGGAGTCCTTCAAAGGTGCATCTCCGAAGAGGAAGGGCGGAATCTTTTGGCAGAAATTCACGCCGGACTCGGCGATCATCATGCCGCAGCCCGGGATCTTGTAAGAAAGGCCTTCCGTACAGGATTCTATTGGCCAACGGCCCGGGCAGATGCACAGGACTTGGTCCAACGTTGCACTGGTTGCTAGCTTTTTGGAAATCAAAGCCACATGCCACCCACCGCCCTCCAAACAATCCCCATTACATGGCCCTTTGTGGTCTGGGGGCTTGACATGGTTGGACCCCTTAAAGGGGGAACCCACAAGAAAAAATACTTATTGGTCATGGTGGATAAATTCACCAAATGGATAGAGGCCAAACCGGTTAAAACAACTGAATCCGGACCGGTGATAGATTTCATATCCGGGGTTGTACACCGTTATGGCGTCCCCCACAGCATCATCACTGATAATGGCACGAACTTCACGGCTGACGAGGTAAAACTCTAGTGCAGCAAAATGGGCATCAAGCTCGATAATGCCTCAGTCTATCACCCACAAACCAACGGTCAAGTCGAGCGAGCAAACGGTCTTATAATGAGTGGCATTAAACCTAGATTAGTCCATTCCTTAACGGAGTCTAACACGCACTTGGTAGAGGAGCTCGACTCTGTACTCTGGGGGCTGCGGACCACGCCGAATCGTAGTACCGGATATACACCCTTCTTTATGGTGTACGGCGCAGAGGCAGTCTTGCCCTATGACATAATTCATGACTCACCTATAGTGCGCATGTACGAAGAAAGAGAAGCCGAGCTCGATCGGTAGGATAGTCTGGACACCTTGGAGGAGGAGCGCGATGTAGCCAAATCCCGTTCTGCATTTTACGAGCAACAGGCTCGCAGATACCAAAGCAGAGAAGTACGGGCCAAAACTTATAACGTTGGCGAACTAGTTCTACGCCTGCCGGATAAGAAAAAGAACAAGCTCAAGCCCAAATGGGAAGGTCCCTTCATTATTGACCAATTTCTGACCGGTGGAGCGTACCGACTGCGGGATGCATCGACTAGTCGACTCGAGCCGAACCCATGGAACGCGGCCAGGCTCCGAAGATTCTACGCCTAGCACCGGACTCTATGTTAGTCCCCTCCCTTTGTCCATTTTTTCACAAATACATTATCTGTCTTGTTTTCCTTTCTTTCTTTCTTTTCTTATTTCTCTAGGCCTTAAAGGGTCACCCTGTGCCCTGTTTGCACACTACAGATGCGCTAGCCGCACTCTTCATACCTGGGGGCTTCCTTCACAGAAGCTTAAATTATTTATCCGGGCTTCATGCCCAACACATGTGTTCTACTTCCGCATGTACCTTTTTTCACCATTATATGCATCAATATGACTTAAGTTTTGGCCAAGCTGGGTTGCCTGGCTCTTGTATTTATGCCCTACGTTCCCGTTAATTCAGCTAGGGCATAAGGGGAGCACCTCTGTGATTGTTACTGCCGGGTCAGCCGGATGTGTACCTCAGACTGGGTGAAGCCGAAAGCTAGCGTTCTTAAGGGAATATTCGGTCGGTGAACAAAAGATGATTTTTATTTATTGTCCATATCTGCCCCCAGATGCTTTTTCTGCGTTTCTTATCGCAGTCCGGACATGCACTTTAGGGCATGCTTACCCAGGGAAAGGAACCCTTAACGAAACTATTCTCCCTGGAAGATGTTTCTTACTACCCATGTAATATAACATAACTAGTTGGGCACTTGTCTGATAAAGCACTAATGACCCCTACGCCTGGTCTCCACGCATACCCTAGTTCTTATATAACTGAGCGGGTATTCGGATTCACTCCGGACTATCGGGCCTGGAGGTTGAAGCGAAAAGGTCCGCAACGACAAATGATCTACAATCCGGCTAGAAGGCATTATACATGTCACTTTATTTACATAGTCATGCAGACTGACTAAACTCCTCTTCTATACCATCCAACAGGCGGTCTAGCTTACAATCCTGTTGGGAATACTTTGTGGCTAATTCTACTTGCCCATAAACTAAGCTAAGGGGGATCTCTTTTTCTTCGGGCCCCATAGGTCCGACCTCGGCCATGTGATTTGGGTCTGCCTTGGTATACCGAGTCTTCACCATGGCCCAGGCCCCCTATCGGCAGGTCGATATCTTCCATAATTGGAGGCACCGCTGTGCTCCCTTGAGCTTCTCCGTAAGCTCTGCAACGCCCTCTGGCAAGGAGACATATGGCCACAAAGCCTGGGCAACACCTTGCATCACCTGCCGAACTTGTTCGTGCAGATATGACAACTCGGACAGAAGATCACCCGCAGACCCGGGCATTTCCTCCGCGGGACGACCCGTCAGCATAAGCATACCTACAGACATAACGCTGTTAGTCGACTTCTTCGATGAACTCCTTTAGCAGGATTCGTTCAAGCACTTACTAAAAATGCCGCGCCGAAGCCGCTTATTCTCCTTCTCGGAGTCCGCAAGCTGGCCCTGAACGTCTTTTAGTTCAACACTCAGCTTAACATTAGCATCTTGGAGACTGTTTTTTCTCCAGCATAACCTTACTTAGCACGTGTTTGCCAGCTTCTAGCTGTCGCATAACATGCTAGTCCCCCGGACTTTCTCCGGACTCATCTTCAAAATCAATTGTTAGATCTGCAGACACGCCGCACACTATATGGTAACCACCATTCTTTAAAGTAAATGTTACCAGCGGGAGGCCTGCAATGCGGCAAGAGCGGCCCCTAGTTGGGTCTTGCATTCCTCCAGCTCCTGGGACAGCCTAGTATTCTTCTCTGTAAGGAACTGCACATTATAGATGATCCTTAAATCAGTTCTCTAACTGTTTCAAGTCTCACGGGCTACTGATACATATAAATCGTCAGATTTACTCACCCGTACATCCTTTACATACTGATCCGTGGCTCTGGCTAGACCATCTTGAGCAGCACGGAGGTACACCTATCCAGAATTGAAGGCGTCGAATGCCTCTGGTGAGAAACAAGCGTCGTGGAGTACGGCCCGGCGGCGCCTATGATTCATGGCGCTTTCCACTTCTGAGTTTGTAGCAGACAATCTATCTGCATCCTCTATCGGAGGATTATCCGGCGCCTGCCCCATATCGCCTTCCACCTCTATGTCCGGTCCTGGGCGCCCGACTAGTGGAAGCTTGATTGGTAGCATCGCCGAACATATTCCGGCGAGCGTTCTTTCTGTTAAAGAAACGCGGGCGTCATTACATTTTGAGAAAGACGACAACCACGGAGCAGGGTTTTTCCTATACCTTTGCGTCGGTGTCTCCGTCCTGACCGCCTTCCTTTTTGGCCTACCCGGCCTCGGCACCTCTTGTTGGCGAGTTGTCGCGGGTTTGGCAAGGCGTCCCGAATGCCTTCCCTGTAAAAGATGCCATGTGTATATGGTGGGTGAAGAGCCTAAAAGGGGATCCTAGTTTTGGAGTTGGGACTTTTTGATTTTTCTTACCTGCGATGCAGGGAGCAGTCCGGGATAGTCGGCCGTAATGGCCACCGGGGCATCGTCGCAGCTTAACTGATAGAACTGCCGGTCTATCAGTTCCACGGAGATAACCGGATCTTCTTCGAGTCCGGAATCGATGGCCCGGTCAGGGTCCTCTGGTTGTGGAGAAGGGCTGCTGACCTCCTTTACGGCTTTTCGCAGTTCCTGTCGCAAGGTGGCAAGGTGAATACTTATGACTAAGAATGCGGGAAAATGGGAGCAGGGAAATATAACTTACCCAGCTTGGAGGATTGTACATAGAAAATCCATCCCGCGGCTTGATGCGGGTGAACTCCTCTTCCTCGCCCTTGAACAGTTCGGACAGAATCTTCGCTAGAGCGGCAGCATGTTTGGACCCTTACGCCCGCAGCGGGTGGCGTCATCCGCCCCGTTATAACACCACAAGGGGTGCCCACGATATTGGAGTGGCTGCACTCCCCGCATTATGCAAATCGACATAACTTCGATTATTGTCAATCCGGATCGAGCTAGTGATTTGATCTGGTTCATCAGATAGAGGACTTCTCCGTTGTCTTCCGCCTGGGGGCTCCGTGGGCGCCAACTTTGGCGCTTCTTCAGAAGAGCATTGTTGAACTCGGGTAGACCCCGCCGAACAGTGTCCGGAAGGGGGACGTCCTCCATATAAAACCATTCCGAAGGCCAGTCTTCGGACGGCTTCTTCGGGGTACCGGACAGGTATCCGGTATCGGTGATGTGCCATATTTCGGCTCCGCCCACTTGATAAAGTGATTCCCTCTGTGTGTGAGGGACAAGGCAGAATAGCCTTTTCCACAGCTCGAAGTGAGCCTCGCAGCCCAGGAACAACTCACAGAGAACAACATAGCCGACGATGTGTAGGATGGAGGCAGGGGTGAGATTGTGTAGTTGGAGGCCATAGAACTCCAGGAGCCGGCGGAGGAACGGATGAATTGGAAATCCGAGTCCCCTTAATAAGTAAGGAACAAGGCAAACCCGTTCCCCCATGGAGGGGCAGGGAAAGTTCTCCGCTTGCTCCCGCCATTGTAGTGGCGAGCCCGGCTCGAACGGGCGCCATGTACGCCGGAGGGAGACATCCCTTAGTCTGCAGCTCGACTAATCGACTGTGTGGGACTGAACACCTCTCCCAATCACCGGGCTTGGGGCTACGGGGGCGGGAGGAGGAGCTGCGGAGGTCGGCCATGCTGGAATGGATCTTTCCGAAGCACGCTCTAATGAATTCTCGCTGGGGGAGGATGATATGGATTGGATCTAAGAATCCCCATCCCTTTAATAGACAATTTATTTATCTGGCTAGGGGGCGAATGTAAAAATGCCCTGGCGCCTCGTATTCATTCGACGCGTAGGAGATAGCCCTTATTGGGCACAGAAGCCAAGAGGTTCAACATTTATGGAGCCGGACACTGCTTACGAACACTTGAAAGTTGGAGAAGAACCCGCCTTGCAATACCGAAGACAACACTGCGTGCCAGACTCATCGTCATTGAAGCCTGGTTCGGGGGCTACTGAGGGAGTCCTGGATTAGGGGGTCTCCGGACAGCCGGACTATATCCTTTGGCCGGACTGTTGGACTATAAAGATACAAGATTGAAGACTTCGTCTCGTGTCCGGATGGGACTCTACTTGGCGTGGAAGGCAAGCTAGGCAATACGGATATGTATATCTCCTCCTTTGTAACCGACCTTGTGTAACCCTAGCCCTCTCCGGTGTCTATATAAACCAGAGGGTTTTAGTCCGTAGGATAACATACAATCATACCATAGGGTAGCTTTTAGGGTTTAGCCTCTCTGATCTCGTGGTAGATCTACTCTTGTACTACCCATATCATCAATATTAATCAAGCAGGACGTAGGGTTTTACCTCCATCAAGAGGGCTCAAACCTAGGTAAACATCGTGTCCCCTGCCTCCTGTTACCATCCGCCTTAGACGCACAGTTCGGGACCCCCTACCCGAGATCTGCCAGTTTTGATACCGACAGTGGGGGTTACATCATATGAAGTTATTTTCAATGAAGTATATATATAAAGTCCCAGCTGAGTATTATCTTACTGAGCCAGCCCTTGGGGGCTACACGTTGCTGTTTAAGTTTGCATGAGCATATCTACAAAGTCCCTGCTCATTATTGCATAATGACCCGGCCCTTGGGGACTACACTGGTTGAAGGTTTTATTAGCATAAGGCAATTTCAAAAGTCCTAGGTTGCTGCAAGCATGACAACCCGGCACTTGGGGGCTACATATGTGGAATACTCAGTTCTGACTAGTGATTGAGAAGAACAACCTGGATTTCTTCAAAGTGGTAATATTTATGTTGAAGCAAGTCTTAAGTCATCACTTTGTTCTGCTCAAGACTTGAGGGCTACATGTAATGTGGATATGAGGGAGAGAAATATTCAAAACTCTCAGTTTTGACTCGGCATCATCTATTTATAACCCGGCAAGTTTTTTCATCTTTAAGCAGGTTGAAGGTCACATAAGTATTTTAAGGCCAATATTTTTAAGTATTGGGAGCTGAGTCAAATGAATTATTCTTCACAGTCTTTCTCTGTGAGAAACCAACGTCAGCAAATTGATTATGAAGTTGGCTTATTGGCCCGGATTTTCAAAGAAGGAAATAACAAGGAATTAAGGATGTTCAGGTGCCAGCTTACAAGAATATTTAACCCGGAGCATAACCTATTAAAATTGTTCTTGTGTTTTGTTTATAGGATTAGTTTAACATGGATAGATCTAAATTAAACTGGGGGCTAATGTCGGGGATATACCCCGCGGTATGACCTGGCCGGAGATATGACCCGGCTGGGACTTGGTATTTCATTGGTATGACTCGGCAGATTGTTTACTGTAAGCCGACAGATTGTTTCAGATGGATGTTAAGCTGGTAGATTGTAAGCCGGCAGATTGTTTACTGTAAGCTGGCAGATTGTTTAAGCCAGATGTTAAGCTGGCAGATTGTAAGCCGGCAGATTGTTTACTATAAGCCGGCAGATTGTTTAAACCAGACAGTTAAGTATGGCAGTTAAAGCCAGACAGTTAAGCCAGACAATTAAGAATCCCAAGACGTCAAGAAGCCCATGGTGAGAAGCCCATGGAGAGAAGCCCGTGAAGAGGAGTTAGAATAGTTAAGTCCTAAGTCCGAGTTGGGCTCTACATGTAACCCGCCCCTTCGGCTTATATAAGGAGGGGCAGGGCACCCCAAGAGGGACAGGTTAAATAATCGTTAAGTCTAGACACAAAGAGGAGAGCCGGAGTTACAGGGACTCCCTCATGAGCATAATGAGACCTAGCCACAAACAACATGTAGGGTTGTTACCAGATGATCTTTCCTGAGGCCCGAAGCTGTCTAAACCCTTGTCTTGTGTTGCGTCTCTCGATTGCTATCAACCCCTCTCAAGCTACCACATAGATGCGTTGGCCTCACGACTAAGTCCTCACACTAGGACATCTGCCGTGACAATTCCACGACACATACCGATGACAAAGGGAATAACGTATGTTGTTATTGCCGTTTGACCGATAAAGATCTTCGTAGAATATGTAGGAACCTATATGAGCATCCAGGTTCCGCTATTGGTTATTGACCAGAGATGTGTCTCGGTCATGTCTACATAGTTCTCGAACCCGTAGGGTCCGCACGCTTAACGTTCGATGACGATTTGTATTTTGAGTTATGTGTTTTGGTGACTGAAGTTTGTTCGGAGTCCCGGATGGGATCATGGACATGACGAGGAGTCTCGAAATGGCCAAGAGGTAAAGATTGATATATTGGAAGGTAGTATTCAGACACCGGAAGGGTTCCGGAGTGTATCGGGTACATATCAGAGTACCGGAGGGGTTACCAAAACCCCCCGGGGAAAGATATGGGCCATATGGGCCATAGGAGGGAGGCTAACCAGCCCACAAGGGACTGGTGCGCCCCCCATAATGGAAGAGGCCGAATTGGACTAGGGAAGGGGGTTCCACCCCCCTTTCCTTCTCCTACTCCCACTCCTTTCCCCCTTCATGAGAAGGAAAAGAAGGGGGGCCGAATCCTACTAGGACTGGGAGTCCTAGTAGGACTCCCCCCTTATGGCGCGCCCCCTAGGGCCAGCCTCCTCCCTCTCCCTCCTTTATATATGTGGGCAGGGCACCCCTTGGAGACACACCAATTATTCCAAGCTGTGTGCGGCGTCTCTCTCCACGGTTTACTCCTCCGGTCATATTCACGTAGTGCTTAGGCGAAGCCCTGCGCCGATCACATCACCATCACCGTCACCACACTGTCATGCTGATGAAACTCTCCCTTGACACTTTGCTGGATCAAGAGTTCGAGGAATATCATCGAGCTGAATGTGTGTTGAACTCGGAGGTGTCGTACGTTCGATACTTGATTGGTTGGATCGCGAAGATGTTCGACTACATCAACCGCGTTAACCTAACACTTCCGCTTTTGGTCTACGAGGGTACATGGACACACTCTCCCCATCTCGTTGCTATGCATCTCCTAGATAGATCTTGCATGATCGTAGGAATTTTTTTGAAATTGCATGCTACGTTCCCCAACACATTGGGCCTATAGAACAACTTATAAAAATCCTATGGGTATGTCTCCTTACAAATGGTTTATGGAAAAGCTTGTCATTTGCCTCTTGAATTAAAACATAAAGCATATTCGGCAATTAAAGAACTCAATTGTGACTTCAAACTTGCCGGTGAAAAGAGGTTATTTGATATTACCTCACTAGATGAATGGAGAACCCAAGCTTACGAAAATGCCAAACTATTCAAAGAAAAAGTTAAGATGGAATGACAAAAGAATCCAAAAGTGGGAATTCAAAGTTGGTGAACATGTTCTATTGTACAATTCTTGTTTTAGTTTTTTTGCAGGAAAACTTCTTTCCAAATGGGAAGGGCCATATATCATCAAAGAAGTTCATCGTTTTGGAGCAATTAAGATCAATAATACCAAAGGAACTAATCCGAAGGTGGTTAATAGGCAAAGAATTAAGCACTATATCTCGGGTACGCCTATTAATGTTGAAACTAATATTATTCAAACCATGACACTGGAGGAACACATAAAAGAAACCTCCAGAACACTCTAGAACCCTGAAAAGGAAGAGGTGCGTGATACGGTAAGTAAACGGACTCCGAAAAATCCGCAAAAATATTTGTTGTCAGTTTTGTAATATTAGAAAAAAATAGAAAAATAAGAAACAACCGGCATGGCAACCCAGGTGCCCACAAGGCACCAAGGCGCGCCTGCCCCACCTGGCGCACCATGGTGGGTAGTGGGTGTAACACCCCGTATGTAACTTGCCATATTTGTATTCCAACTCTTGCCATTTCCGGCACTAAGTTATGATATTTCCTCGTTGTCGGGTTTTTGTCTTCGTGTTGCTTTTGTCTTTGTCATGCATCTCATATCATGTCATCATGTGCATCGCATTTGCATATGTGTTCGTCTCATGCATCCGAGAATTTTTCCCCGTTGTCCGTTTTGCATTCCGGCGCTCCTATGTCCTCCGGTGTCCCTTTCTACCTCTTTTCGTGTGCGGGTGTTAAACGTTCTTGGATTGGACCGAGACTTGCCAAGCGGCCTTGGTTTACTACCGGTAGACCGTCTGTAAAGTTTTGTGCCATTTGGACTTCGTTTGATACTCCAACGGTTAACCGACGAGCCAAGAAAGCCTCGTGTGTGTTGCAGCCCAACACCTCTCCAAAGTGGCCCAAAACCCACCTAAACCCCCTCCATCATCTAGGTCGTTCGATCACGATCGTGTGGCCGCAAACCATGCTCAATTTGGAGCCTCCTAGCTCCCTCTACCTATAAAAAGGTCCTCCCATTCCAAATCACGGATCAAACCCTAGACCCCTCCCTCTCCTCCCGCCGCCGGACGAAAACCCGCCGTTCGGACATGTCCGTTCCAGCCGTCCGCCGCCATGTGACATCGTCCGATTCGCCGCTGCCCGTGTGCCCACTTCACCGTGCCGCCAGGCCCGTGGGGCCCATCACCGGCCCGCCCCCGGGCCGAATCGGACCGCGCCCCGCGCCGTTGCCTAGGTCTCCAGCGCCGCCCCGCTGCTCGTCTCCGGCTCGCCGCGCCGTCGCCCTGTGCCGCGCCGGTGCCGCCTCGTCCGCTTCGTCGCCGGCCGCCGCCCGCCGCCGCCCTCCTCGCCGACCGCGCCAAGTCCGCCGCCTCGCCGCGTCTCACCGTCGACCACGCCAAGTCCGGCCACCGGCAAGTCCCCGCGACGTCGGATCTGGCTCCTCCCCTCTTCTCCGACGAGTTCTTAAACTCCAACGTGCTATTCTGGTGAACCTTGAAGAACATGCCGATCCAGATCTGGAAACCCTAAGGGTTGACTTTTTGCCCTAGTCCCAGTATTTTTATGCATTTTTCATCGCGTCATAACTCTACACCCGTGGCTCCGTTTTGGGCGTGTAGCATATCAAATTGTTCTTCTCGATGAGTACTTCATTTCATCCCATTGCATCATGTTCATTTGAGTTCATCTTGATGCACTAAATGCTATTGCAAGAGTGCTATGCAATGTTAGTTTCAGATTCTTATCAGTAATTGGACATTTGTCATTTTTGCCATGATTAATGTGTGCCTCCTATGAACTTGAGCCCTTCATGTGTTTTTAAGTATGTCATGCCATCTTTACAGGGGTGTATGCCATGTATTTTTGTGATCTTTATGGTGACTAGCACAAGCATGCAAAGTAGCTCTCGTAATGTTGCTGATTTCAGGGACTTAGAAATCTTCTAAGTCTTTGCCATGTTAATATTTTTATGCCATGTATTCTTGTTGCTACAGAGTGATCCATGCCTCTTTTGAGCATGATCAGTAAGGATGTTTTGGAGATAATGTTATGCTCTATCCATCCATGTATTTTTTTGCAATCATGGAGCACCCTAGCCTGACTCAATCGAGCTCTACTTTTGCTAAAAAATGTTCCTGGCAGATTGTTTACATGTTAAGCAATTTTGCCGAGGTTGTTGTAGTTGATCCATTTATGCTATGAGGTTGTTCTTGCCATGTTTAGCTTCTATGCCATGTCTACTTGCTGGGTGTATGCTTAGTTTGTCATGCCATGCCTTGTGGTGAGTGCATCGAGCTCGTAAACATGCCTACATGAATCTGTTTTTGCCATGTTCCAGTTTTCTACCAAGTCCGAATCTGTTTACGAAAGTTGCTATGTTCACATGGATGCCATTGTATTTTCGGATCCCTTTTGGCTTATGGTAAGTAAGAGACTTTTGTTGTATGCTTTGAGTAGCTTCATGCCATGCCTTGCTTTGTCGTGGTATGTTCCTGTAGCATGTTGTTATCTTGCTCTAAACATTGCTTCCTGATGTTAAATTCCTGGCATGTTGTTATTTTCACTAAGTCTGTAACCTGATATCTTTTGCACTTTTGCCATGCTTGTTTAAACATGCTATTGAGTGAATTAGCCGTAGCTCAGAGTTCATCTTTTGTCAAGCATCTTGAGTGGATCACTGTCATGTGATTTGTTGTTATGTTAGAGTGCAGTAGCTTGTTGTTCTTGATGCATTTAGAAGGCCTCGTGCAGTTGATTGCAGCTTTGCGCCATTATTTGTTTTGCTTGCCATTTGCAAACCGTGCATCTGTTTTCGGTGATCTTTATATCGATTTCGATCGAAATCAACTCATCTTTCTAGTGGCACTCTTGGTTTTCCAAGTTGAGGCCAGGTTCAATCTTTCCTTTCCGAAACATGCATATGCATCGCATATCACGTCCCGCATATCATGTCATGTTTTGCATCATGTTGCTTGTGCATTGCACGTGGTTGATTATGTCTCCCTTTGCTTGTGTTCTTGCTTTGGGTAGAGCCGGGAGACGAGTACGTGATCGAGGAACCCGTTGAATACGCTTACGAGGATCAAGCTAACGTCAACTCGGAGAACTTTGCAGGGAAGATGACCATACCCTCGAAATCACTTCTATCTTTGCTTGCTAGATGCTCGCTCTTTTGCTATGCCTATGCTATGATACCTACCACTTGCTTATCATGCCTCCCATATTGCCATGTCAAACCTCTAACCCACCTTGTCCTAGCAAACTGTTGTTTGGCTATGTTACCGCTTTGCTCAGTCCCTCTTATAGCGTTGCTAGTTGCAGGTGAAGATTGGAGTTTGTTCCTTGTTGGAACATGTTTATTGTTGGGATATCATTATTATATCTTGTCTATTTTAATGCATCTATATACTTGGTAAAGGGTGGAAGGCTCGGCCTTATGCCTGGTGTTTTGTTCCACTCTTGCCGCCCTAGTTTCCGTCATACCGATGGTATGTTCCTTGATTTTGCGTTCCTTACACTGTTGGGTTATAATGGGAACCCCTTGACAGTTCGCCTTGAATAAAAATCCTCCAGCAATGCCCAACATTAGTTTTACCATTTGCCACCTAGCCTCTTTTTCCCTTGGGTTCCGCGGACTCAAGGGTCATCTTTATTTCAAACCCCCGGGCCAGTGCTCATCTGAGTGTTGGTCCAACCTAGAGCACCGTGTGGGGCCGTCCCTTGGAAACTTGGGTTACGTTGGCTCCCGTACGTTTAGCTTATCTGGTGTGCCCAGAGAACGAGATATGTGCAGTTCCTATCGGGATTTGTCGGCACAGCGGGTGGTCTTGCTGGACTTGTTTTACCATTGTCGAGATGTCTTGTAACCGGGATTCTGAGTCTGATCGGATTGTCTTGGGAGAAGGAATATCCTTCGTTGACCGTGAGAGCTTGTGATGGGCTAAGTTGGGACACCCCTGCAGGGATTTGAACTTTCGAAAGCCGTGCCCGCGGTTATGGGCAAATGGGAATTTGTTAATGTCTGGTTGTAGAAAACCTGAAACTTAACTTAATTAAAATTAATCAACAGAGTGTGTGACCGTGATGGTCTCTTTTCAGCGGAGTCCGGGAAGAGAACACGGTCTCGTGTAATGCTTGAACGTAGGTTGTTCTAGGATCACTTCTTGATCATAGTTTATCGACCGTGCCTTGCCTTCTCTTCTCGCTCTCTTTTGCGTATGTTAGCCACCATATATGCTAGTGCTTGCAGCAGCTCCACCTCATACCTTTTACCCTACCTATAAGCTTAAATAGTCTTGATCGCGAGGGTGTGAGATTGTTGAGTCCCCGTGACTCACAGTTTACTACCAAAACCAGATGCAGGGACCGATGATACCGCTCTAGGAGTTTCGACTGAGCTCAAGTGGGAGTTCAATGAGGACTCAGGACGATACTACGTTTCCTTTCCAGATGATCCGTAGTGGAGCCTAGTTGGGGCGATCGGGGACATTGTTGCATTTGGGGTTATCTTTATTTTGGTTACATAGTCGGACCTTGATTGTATCTAGATGAATGTAATGATATTTATGCATTGTGTGACGTGGCAATTGTAAGCCAACTATGTACCTTTTTTCTTATTCATTACATGGGTTGTGTGAAGATTACCCCACTTGCGACATTGCTTACAATGCGGTTATGCCTCTAAGTCGTGCTTCGACACGTGGGAGATATAGCCGCATCGTGGGCGTTACAGTGGGCCCCTCAGGCACCTTCATGGGTCTGTTTTCCTTTCGTATACTTGTTTCCCAAGATAAAAAAATCTTTGTATATACCCCCAAGCAATTTGACCACCGTACCGCGGAGAAATCCTCTGTTCTTTTTTTGTGCCATTTTTCTGTCAGATCTATCAAGCGTAGCATCATGTCTTCTCCCTCCTCCAACAATGTAGAAGGCGATGCTTGGCTGCTAAAGATGGAGCTCAGGAGAGAAGACTCAAAAGAAGCCACTAAGGAGGACCAGGTCAAGGAAGCTGTGGGGAATCAGGCTCAAGAAGGGGGGCAAGCCATGCTCGCAGGGGAGGCCGATGAAGAGGAGGATATCCTTCAACCTTACTATGATCGTCTCACCCCCATTGAAAATCGAAGCCTTTAGGGCCTTCGAAACGGTTTGTGTTCAAAATACATATCTCACTCGTGAAATTATTTTGTTGGAGGAGCAAAACATCGCCCTCCGGAGCATTAAGCGTAGATTGGAGTACTTACTGAGGCTAAAGTGTGATGCCCCTATGTCTTCATCGCCACCACCATCACCATCACCAAAGAAGGAGACTTGAGTGCATGGGTATGGGCACTCCCCTTGGCTTGTGCCAAGCTTGGGGGGAGATGCCCCGGCATCGTATCACCATCACTTTTATTACATTTACCTACCTTAGTTCAATCCTTAGTTATTTCGTGATTTAGTTGAATAAAATTTTAGTATGATCTATTTTCGAGTGCCAGTTTTGTGATCTATCTATCTATGTAATCAAGTGAGAGTTATATAATAAAGTTTAGTTTTAATTTTTGCTTCTTTACTCTTATGTTCCAATCAAAATAAAGGGAAATAATTAAAAAGATCATATGCTAATCTTATGGTAAGTAATGACATCACATAAGGAAAAGTATAAGTGGTAAAATTTATTGAAAGTTGACAAACATAGCATTGGTCAATGATGCAACCCATGAAAGAATTAATAAGGGAAGATAAGATTCACATGCAAATATACAATCTTGGACATATTTTATGATTGTGAGCCCCCATTAAATATTTTGTGCCAAATTGTTGATGTTGGACAAGGAAGACAATGTAACGATTTATGTTTGTTCATATTCACATAGAAGTAATATTGTCATAGATCCTTTAACATGTGGTGATTGCTCAATATCTTAGCTAGCCAAAATTCTGCACTAAGTAGAGATAATAGTTGCGCATCCAAAACCCTTAAACCCAAATTCATGTTTTGAGGGTTCACCATACCTACCTATGGATTGAGTAAGATCCTTCAAGTAAGTTGTCATCGGTGCAAAAAAAAGGCAATAAAAATTGCTCCTAAATGTGTTTGATCTTTTAGTGTTGTACGAACTTGTGATGGCAAAGTAATAAAAGCGATGAACTGCATAATAAAGGTTGCTATCATAAGGGGCAAATAATGTGACGTTCTTTTGCATTAAGAGATTGTGCATACAAAACCAAAAAGCGCATGACAACCTCTGCTTCCCTCTGCAAAGAGCCTATCTTTTGCTTTTATGTATTTACTTTTTATGCAAGAATCAAAGTATTCTTCTCTGGTCATTTTTTAGTTTCTCTTTTTGCAAGCACCATGTGGCGGGGAAAGATCTAGGAACATATATCTAGTAAAACTAGAAGATTGCCCGCGCGTTCTTGCGGAAATTTTTGCTGCTATTTAGGATGAGGATAAGCTGGCTAGGAAGAATATTTTTAATTAGATAATCTAGGAAACAAAGTGTTATAATTGATAATTGAACTTTGTTCTATAAATTGATGTACACTATCACTTCATCTAAATGAATCTTATAGAAGCAGCGAGCAAGCACATACCAAGATTCTTGACAGGGTAATTCCTTGTGTAGAAAATTATACCTCAGGAGAGTGAAGAGACACCCCGCCTACTAATAAAAACAATTCCTTGTGCGAAAATTCTAAAGTTTTTCTCCCAAAAGTAGTGACATAAAAATTGATAGAGGGTCTAATCAATCATAAATAGTTATTGCAGGGATCATAGTTCACAGAGCCAATGATTCCAAATTCTGAGTAGGAGCATATGGTGGATTGTATTCTAAATCAACATGACTCCTTCTGCATACAAAAATGATGAATACAGAAATGAAACTAAATGAAGCATTTGTGTTTGACATGGTTAGTGGTATACTCATATCTATTACTATATATATGATACGTGGTGCTGTGTGCAAGTGAAATTACAACTAGCATTGCCTTTTTGAATAGATGTGTTTCATCACAGTAATTACTGCCAAAAAATAAAAGCAAATGTTTCTGCCATGCGCATATCTGAACTTAAATAAGCTATTCTCGTGTAGTATTGCAAAAGAAAGAGAAAACATCAATATCATGACCCTGAATATAGAATGTGAACAATAAACTGGCAAGTAATAAAAGTATCAATTAGCTAGCATTAAAAATAGTGATATAATAGATAGCTGAAGTGTATTCTATACATTGATGTGCATTGTAGTTAATCTAAAGGAATCCTATAAAAGAAAGGAGCACAGACATACCAAGATTCCAGTAGCAAAATACGGAGGATATTCCTTTGCAGACACTCATAGAAAGTTCTAACATGATAGTATCATACGCTCCAACTCAGAAGAGTGAAGAGACATGTCGGCCTACTAATAACTGCAGAAATTTGAAACTAGAATTTGCTCCCAATAGCACGCAGAACGTAAAAAATGTGAAAGTCAAGACCAATCATTAGTAGTTCTTCAGAGGCTCGTAGATTCATTGAGCCAATGATTCCAAACTCTGGGCAGGAGTACCTGCTGGAGTGTATGCCTCCTATAGAACGGCTAATGCCCAGGGTGAGGATTATATCACCGAGAACTTCAACCATAAAGCATAGACCAAGAAAATAAAGCAAACATAATACTCCTTTTGCATATAGAAAATATAAATAAAGGAAATGAAATTGAAGGATGCATGGTGTTGGGTGCAAGTCAAACAATGACCAATATTACCTTTATACATTGAATTAGATATGTCCCTTGCAAGGTATAAATTTTAAACATGCATAGTTGGTCCAGTTCTAAAATCTTAGGATGTCAACTATATTTGTGTCAGCCAATAGCATCAATGACGAATTTCACCTACAGTACATACATGGAACATTAGTTAGAATAGGAAGAGATCAAGAGATTGATCTGCTATGTAGATGTTCTTGCAGGATTTATGGTTTTCAGGTTGGCATAAATATTGAGCGGAAATCAGGGAACAACTAGATCATTGATGGCGCGCGTTGCCGCGCCCGTCAAATTTATCGATAGAATGATAGGGAAGGGGAGCCTTGGCGCAGTGGTAAAGCTGTTGCCTTGTGACCATGAGGTCATGGGTTCAAGTCCTGGAAACAGCCTCTTACAGAAATGTAGGGAAAGGCTGCGTACTATAGACCCAAAGTGGTCGGACCCTTCCCTGGACCCTGCGCAAGCGGGAGCTACATGCACCAGGGTTGCCCTTTAATGATAGGAATTTACATCATGAAAAGAAAATCATAAAATTTGATCACACATTTTCAAGGTAGAAATGTCCGCCTATGTTGTCTCAACATAGCCGGTCCCAAGCCCGGGTAAAGGAGGAGGGTTGTGATAGGCTTGGCGGGCCAACGTAAAAACTCAGCCACTCTTATGGAGATGAAACCCAAAAGATTTTCTCGAGATCTTATGGGTTTCACCTCTAGCCTACCCCAACTTGCTTGGGACTAAAGGCTTTGTTGTTGTTGTTGTTGTTGTTATTTTCAAGGTAGAAATGTAGAGGCGTTAGACAGAATGTTCCTTTTTGCATGAGGCGGCAGCAAGTCGGTGCAGGGATGTCATAGTTCAAGAGAATGAAATTAGGGTACAAACGACATACAAATTGAAGTATCACTGCTTTATATAATCTTGGGTAGTCTGGAAAATTCTCAATTAGCATGTTCTGAATCTGGGGACGGCTATGTAACATCTTTCCAAAACCTTGCAATTGAGTTTATTTCTTCAGGATTGGGAAAACCTTGCAATTGAGTTTATTTCTTTGGGATTGGGACCATCAGATCGTTTCTTCATAGCAGGTTGAACAATTAACTTAGATTAATAATATTTGGGATTGTTTTAGGATGAAACTTAATAAACTAAATGAAAAGGTATTAATTTTAATCACGGCATTGATATTGGGGTTGATGGCATCAAATTATCGGATAATGATTTCTCACAGCTGTAAAATATAGCAAAGAAAAGTGAACATATACCCAAACTGTACAATTAAAGAAATCAACAACCCTGATTGTGAAAAGTAACATCTGATACATCATGTTAACGGGTAATCCAACAAACAAGACATATATATCTTTTCTTTTTAGCTTAATACATGCAAACAATGTTATTCAAAAGTATGGTTGCCATTAATACAGACTTTTGTCAAAAAAGAATTCCTACTATTTCTTTCATTCCCATATGTACCGTGTTCTTGAAAGGTGCCACTTCATGTCAGCAGAGATAATGAGCGTTTGAGTTCACATATGTCTCTTGGAAAAATATTCATGAAGCAGATTATTAACACATTGAAAAGAGATGTATATGATTTGAACCCATACATTATGGTATCATTTTTTTCATTCCAAATGCACTTACATGCCCTGAGTCCATTGTAAAAAGGCCAGCCATGAAATCCAACCAAAATACGTGTGCAAGCTTTGCAGCCCGGCAAGTTTTTTTGCTGGAATAGTCTCTGTGTACCGAACCAACACAGTTTCTCGTTTACTATTAAGCTGTAATATATTGGGCCAGAAACAACAAAATATGGGAGAAGGGCATAGATGTACTCGATGCATACATGAAAGGAAGGGGCACAATGAATCACCATGAAAGATGCTAATCTATCTAGGAGCCATGGATGAACCTCGTACGTACAGAGATGCTGCAATCGAAGGAAATAGTGGCTGGGCCTCTGCTACCTGCGTGAAAGACATACAATCAGAAGAACATTCGAACGAAAGCCATATTTCTGAACTCACCAACGAACCGAGGCAGAAGCTAACAATATGAACACCAACCATGTAATAGCAAAAATCTATCGTTGGGCCAGAAAGTTGACTACAGGCCAACGAAATCAGATCAAGGCAAGACCGGGTACTCCTGTCTCCTCGAGGGGATTGTCCTGGTGCGCCTGCAAGCGGTCAGGCACTCAGGCAGGCAAGCGTTGTTGGATCCCTCGAGCACTGGATCCCTCGCTCGGCTTGCGTCGACTGGATCCTCTGTCGGTTCCCTCGCGCGCGTCGCCTGGCTCGCGTCCGCTGGATCCCATCGACCGCCGGTCACGCGAGCGTCGCGTCGGCTTCATCCCCTCCCGCTGCGGATCTAGCGTCGCCTGGCTCCCCACCCGCGCGTCGGATGGATCCACAGATCGCTGTGTAGTAGAGATAAATGGGCCAATAAGCCCACTCAACGACAGGCCTCCAAAAAAGTCCCCAGAACAGCAGCCTATTAGGACAGCCAGCCCAGTGCGGTAAAATCGGTGCTCAAACCTAGATCTGACGGCCAGATACCGTTCAACACGAAATCCGACGGCCAAAATCACAGAGGGCGTGAGAGAGCTCGCTTTAGGTACGGTTATACTGTCCTTAGGGTTTGTTTGGGACTGATCCGCTTCACTAAAATCAGTTTCGCTCCACTAAATTCACTTTGGAGCAGTTTCATCCAAAAGTTGTAGCATTACCAAAGAGAATGTTTGGCTTTCATCTAGGTCTAGCTTCAAGGATGAGGAATTTGATGAAAAGGATCTATTTGATTGGTCGAGGGGGGAGAAACGAAGGGGTATCCACTTACTGGTGGCAGTGGTGGGTAATTTCCACCCGACTCCGGCTTCTAGAGTATTTTGGAGCACCCCCTCAAGAGCTTCATAAAAAACTGGGAGTTGTACCAAAGATTCAAGTTTTTTGCGGAGCGGCATCCCGTGGAGCTACCCCGTTTGGCTTGTGTTTTCCAGAGCGGAGCTGAAATTTAAGGAGTAGAGCAGTCCCAAACAGGCTCTTAATAGGTGGCATTTCAATACCATTAATTAGTTTCATTGCATTTTCTTTTCTAAGTTGTTTCGAGGTTATCTCTCCACAAAGCCGATATAATCCTACAAAGAAATTTGATGAGCTGAATAATTACGAGCCATCATAAAAATCCAAAGATATAGGGAGAGATAGAAATCGGAATCAGATCAGGCAATATTGTACTTGTTGATATGGCAGATCAGAATCAGATTGAGCCGTCCATCCTCCTTGCCGTTGGATTATTGGCTCCCATGGATGAGAAATCCATGGGACAACTTCAACGCTCTAAAGGATGAACTCTAGAGCTACTCCCCGTGTGATGGCGGCAAGAAAGGCCTTGAGGAAGCTATAGCCCATGCTATCTCGCGGCTTTCTCTCGTGGCGGGGCGGGGCGGCGCCTGGTGAAGACGTCGCACATGAGGCGCGGCAGGGTTGGATCGATGCATGAGAGGGCCACCGTGGAGATTAGAAAAGAAGCATGAAGTGACGGTGGAAACCTGCAGGAAAGGAAGCGGTGTCGTGATATATGGGGAATCATCTTCGTGTGGCAATCCAACGGAGAAAGAAACTGAAGTGGAGAAGTAATGTGATCGGGGCCTAGTGTAATGGGCCTTCAGTAGTGTAATGGGGAAGGAAGCTGAATGACAGAACATGCCATTATTTTTTTATAAAGATGGAATGCTGTTGAGAGTTGATGACATGGCAGGACTGATGATGTGGACAGGCTGCATGTTAAGAGAAATCCTATAGTGGGGATCAACTATTTAGGTATTATAGATGTGAGTGATCATGAGTTATTATTGTTGACATCACCCTTGAGGTGAAGAAGTTGGAAGGAGAAACTATAAGCCCCTATCTTTCTATGTGTCCGGTTGAAACTTTTTGCTCATATGTATGCTGTGAGTGTTAGCAGTCATAGAAGACTAAATGATAGTTGAGTATGGGTACTTGCCAAGAGGCTCCGATACGACACCCTTCCTGAAAATATGATGAATTGTAGTTGCAAAGTTGACTGAGAACATAGTTTGTTAGTTTTTAATAAAGTTTATGCTTTCTACTTCGATGTTGTGATGAATTGTTACCTGTTCATGAGAAGTTATATGATAAAGTTTGTTGCTGTTATAATAATAAGTTTGATGCTACTATGTCTGTATTTTGTTTTTATCGACACCTCTCTCCCTCTCTAAACATGTGGACATGATTTTTGATATCGGCTTTTGCTTGAGGACAAGCGAGATCTAAGCTTGCGGGAGTTGATACGTCCATTTTGCATCATGTTTTCCTACTGTTATTTATAGTGTTTTTATGCATTATAACACTTTGTGGAGTAATTATAATGCCTTTATCACATAATAAGCAAGGTTTACACAAAGAGGGAGAATGCCGGCATCTGGAATTCTAGACCTGAAAAAGCTATGTAAGAGATATCTATTCTACACATATCCAAATGAGCTAAAAATTTATGGAGAATTATTTTGGAATAAATAAAAAATACTGGAGAAAAGAACCACCAGAGGGGGCACCCAAGTGCCCACAAGGCACTAGGGCGTGCCACCCCCTCCAGGAATGCCCTGGTGGGTAGTGGGGGCCTAGACCCACCTTCGATGCCCATCTTCTGGTGCATAAGGTCCTTTGACCTAGAAAAAATCAGGAGAGGACTTTTGGGATGGAGTGCGCCGTCTTGAGTCAGAACTTGGGCAGGAGGACGTTTGCCCTCCGACGGAGTGATTCTGCCGGGGGAACTTCCCTCCGGGAGGAGGAAATCGAAGCCATCATCATCACCAACAACCCTCTCATCTTTGGGAGGCCAATCTTCATCAACATCTTCAACAGCACCATCTCATCTCAAAAACCTAGTTCATCTCTTGTGTTCAATCTTTGTTCCGGAACCTCAGATTGGTACATGTGGGTGACTAGTAGTGTTGATTACATCTTGTAGTTGATGCTAGATGGTTTATTTGGTGGAATATTATGTGTTCGGATCCATTATGCTATTTAATATCCCTCTGATCTTGAGCATGAATATTATTTGTGAGTAGTTGCCTTTGTTCTTGAGGCCACGGGAGAAGTCATGTTGCAAGTAATCATGTGAATTTGATTTGTGTTCAATATTTTGATGATATGTATGTTGTGATTCCCTTAGTGGTGTTATGTGAACATCGACTACATGAACTTCACCATCTTTGGGCCTAAGGGAATGCATTGTGTGAAGGAAATATGCCCTAGAGGCAATAATAAAGTTGTTATTTTATATTTCCTTATTCATGATAAATGTTTATAATTCATGCTAGAATTGTATTGATCGGAAACCTAAATACATGTGTGAATACATAAACAAATATCGTGTCCCTAGTAAGCCTCTACTAGACTAGCTCGTTGTTCAAAGATGGTTAAGGTTTCCTAACCATAGACATGTGTTGTCATTTGATAATGGGATCACGTCATTAGGAGAATGATGTGATGGACAAGACCCATCAGTTAGCTTAGCATATTGATCGTTTAATTTATTGCTATTGTTTTCTTTATGTCAAATACATATTCCTTCGACTATGAGATTATGCAACTCCCGGATATCGGAGGAATGCCTTATGTGTTATCAAACGTCACAACATAATTAACTTGGTGATCATAAAGAGGTGATACATCTTCAACGTATCTATAATTTTTTATTGTTCCATGCTATTATATTATCTGTTTTGCATGTTTTATATGCATTAATATGATATATTATATGATTTTTTGGACTAATGTATTAACCTAGAGCCCAGTGCCAGTTTTTGTTTTGTCCTTGTTTTAGAGTTTCGCAGAAAAGGAATACCAGATGGAGTCCAAACAGAATAAAACTTTCGCGATGATTTTTCTTTGACCAGAAGACACCCAGGAGACTTGGAGTGCAAGTCAGAAGAGCCACGAGGAGGCCACAAGGGTGGAGGGCGTGCCCAGGGTGGTAGGGCGCGCCCAGGGGGTAGAGTCATGCTAGTATGACATTTCCATAGCCACCATACCTACCACATATCCTTCCTCAAAACAGCCACCACATATCCTTCCTCAAAACAGCCACCATACCTACCTATTATGGCATTTCCATAGCCATTCCGAGATATATTGCCATGTAACTTTCCATCATTCCATTTATTATGACATACACCATCATTGTCATATTGCTTTTCATGATCATGTAGTTGACATCGTATTTGTGGTAAAGCCACCGTTCATCATTTTTTATACATGTCGCTCTTGATTCATTGCACATCCCGGTACACCGCCGGAGGCATTCACATAGAGTCATATTTTTCTTCTAGTATCGAGTTGTAATTCTTGAGTTGTAAGTAAATAGAAGTGTGGTGATTTTAATTATTAGAGCACTGTCCCATGTGAGGAAATAAAAAGGGAGAAAGGCCAAAAAAAGAGGAGGCCCAAAAAAGAAAAAGAAAAATAAGAGAAAAGAAAAAATAAGAGAAAAAGAGAGAAGGGACAATGTTACTATCCTTTTTTCCACACTTGTGCTTCAAAGTAGCACCATGATCTTCAAGATAGAGAGTCTCCTATGTTGTCACTTTCATATACTAGTGGGAATTTTTCATTATAGAACTTTGCTTGTATATTCCAACGATGGGCTTCCTCAAAATGCCCTAGGTCCTCATGGGCAAGCAAGTTGGATGCACACCCACTTAGTTTCTTTTTGAGCTTTCATAAACTTATAGCTCTAGTGCATCCGTTGCATGGCAATCCCTACTCACTGACATTGATATCTATTGATGGGCATCTCCATAGCCCGTTGATACGCCTAGTTGATGTGAGACTATCTCCTTCTTTTTTGTCTTCTCCACAACCACCGTCTATTCCACCTATAGTGTTATGTCCATGGCTCACGCTCATGTATTGCGTGAAAGTTGAAAAGGTTTGAGAACATCAAAAGTATGAAACAATTGCTTGGCTTGTCATCGGGGTTGTGCATGATTTAAATATTTTGTGTGATGAAGATGGAGCATAGCCAGACTATATGATTTTGTAGGGATAAGCTTTCTTTGGCCATGTTATTTTGAGAAGACATAATTATTTTGTTAGTATGCTTGAAGTATTATTGTTTTTATGTCAATATTAGAGTTTTGTTTTCAATCTTACGGATCTGAACATTTATGCCACAATAAAGAGAATTACATGGATAAATATGTTAGGTAGCATTCCACATCAAAAATTCTGTTTTTATCATTTACCTACTCGACGACGAGCAGGAATTAAGCTTGGGGATGCTTGATACGTCTCCAACGTATCTATAATTTTTGATTGTTCCATGCTATTATATTATCTATTTTGGATGTTTTATATGCATTAATATGCTATTTTCTATGATTTTTGGGACTAACCTATTAACCTAGAGCCCAGTGCCAATTTATGTTTTTCCTTGTTTCGCAGAAAATGAATACCAAACGGAGTCCAAACGGAATAAAACTTCTGCGATGATTTTTCTTGGACCATAAGACACCCAGGAGACTTGGAGTGCAAGTCAGAAGAGCCACGAGGCGGCCCCAAGGGTGGAGGGAGCGCCCCCAACCTTGTGGGCCCCTCGGTGACCCCCTGATCTAGATCTTCCTCCTATATATACTCTTATACCCCAAAAACTTCTAGGGGGGCCATGAAACCACTTTTCCACAACTGCAACCTTCTGTACACGTGAGATCCCATCTTGTGGCCTTTTCCGGCATCCTACCAGAGGGGGATTCGATCATGGAGGGCTTCTAAATCAACACCATTGCCTCTCTGATGAAGCGTGAGTAGTTTACCTCGGACCTAATCGCCCATAGCTAGTAGCTAGATGGCTTCTTCTCTCTCTTTGATTCTCAATACAAAGCTCTCCTCGATGTTTTTGGAGATCTATTCCATGTAATACTATTTTGTGGTGTGTTTGTCGAAATCCAATGAATTGTGGATTTATGATTAGCTTATCTATGAATATTATTTGAATCTCTTCTGAATTCTTTTATGCAGGATTTGATATCTTTGCAAGTCTCTTCGAACTATTGATTTCGTTTGGCCTACTAGATTGGTTTTTCTTGCAATGGGAGAAGTGCCTAGCTTTGGGTTCAATCTTGCGGTGATCGATCCTAGTGACAGAAGGTGAACCGACACGTATTGTATTGTTGCCATCGAGGATAAAAGGATGGGGTTTTCACCCACCGTAAAATTTTATATCTTGAGAGAAGCCTCTAGTTATGGCCCCGGGTCTATTTTCCATCATATAAGTTTCCGATCTACAATTCTAGTTTCCTATTTACTTTCTTTTGCAATATTTTACTTTCCGTTCCATAAACCAAAAATACCAAAAATATTACTTTACCGTTTATCCATCTCTATCAGATCTCACTTTGCGAATAACTGTGAAGGGATTGACAACCCCTTTGTCGCGTTGGTTGGAAGTTGGTGTTTGTGCAGGTATTCGGTGGCTTGTTGTGTTCTCTCCTAGTGGATTGATACCTTGGTTCTCAAAACTGAGGGAAATACTTACGCTAATTTGCTGCATCACCCTTTCCTCTTCAAGGGAAAAATCAACTTATGCTCAAGAGGTAGCAAGATGCTCTACAGGTATCTTCGGAGGTGTTTGTTGGGTTGGCATATATCAAGATTAGGATTTGTCACTGCGAGTATCGGAGAGGTATCTTTGGGCCCACTTGGTAATACACATCATAAGCTTGCAAGCAAATGACTAAGGAGTTGGTCACGAGGTGATGTATTATAGAGTGAGTAAAGAGACTTGCCGGTGACGAGATTGAACTAGGTATAGAGATACCGATGATCAAATCTCGAGAAGTAACATACCGATGGACAAAGGGAATTATGTATGTTGTCATAACAGTTCGACCGATAAAGATCTTCATAGAATATGTAGGAGCCAATACGAGCATCCAGGTTCCGCTATTGGTTATTGACCAGGGAGGTGTCTCAGTCATGTCTACATAGTTCTTGAACCCGTAGGGTCTGCACACTTAACATTCGATGACGATATAGTATTATATGAGTTATGTACGTTTGTGACCGAATGTTGTTCGGAGTCCCGGATGAGATCACGACATGATGAGGAGCTCCAGAATGGTCCGGAGGTAAAGATTGATATATGGGATGATATGGTTCGGTCAAGGGGTAAAGCACACGGGGCTTTAGGTCGGTGCAAAACCAAACACTGAGGCCCATGGTGTTTGGGCTAGATGCCAAGGATTGTGGCATCTGGTCCTGGAAGTTCGAGAAGGACTCTTTGTCGTGGAATTGTCACGGCAGATGTCCTTAGTGTCAGGACTTAGTCGCGAGGCCAACGCATGTATGTGGTAGCTTGAGAGGGGTTGAGCGGAATCGAGAGACGCAACACAAGACAAGGGTTTAGACAGCTTCGGGCCCCGGGAAACATCATCCGGTAATAACCCTACATGTTGTTTGTGGCTAGGTCTCATTATGATCATGAGGGAATCGCCGGTAGGCCGGTTCTTTATGTCTAGCCCTAAAGATTATCTTCTCCCCCTCTTTGGGGAGCCCTGCCCCTCCTTATATATGTTGAAGGGGCGGTGTCGGGGATATACCCCGCGGTGTAAACCGGCCGGAAGTTAACCCGGCCAGACTTGGCGGTTTATCTGAAGACCCCGCTGACACTTGGCGAGTTACTGGCGACCCGCCCTGACCTGGCGGTTTACAAGCAACCCACCTAGTCATTATGACTCACTGGTGATCCGGCATGCGGGATCGACGGATGACAAGGCCCAAAGCCCAGAAGGCCGGTTCACGTTTAACGGTGGGCCGGTTTAAGAGGAAAGGCATGAGGAACATTATCTTACAAGGAGCTAAGACCTGGACTTGTATCCGGTTTGTATTAGAGATAAACTAGTCCTAATCCTAATAGGTCTCCACATGTAAACCGCCCCTTCAACATATATAAGGAGGGGCAGGGCTCCCCAAAAGGGGGACAAGATTCACAAGTTCCACAAGTTGGACAAGTTAGGTTTAGACAATAGCTCTCGAGATAGAGCACTCTTGTAACCGTGATCATCATCATCAATATCAATGAAGCAGGATGTAGGCTTTTACCTCCACCGTGAGGGGCCGAACCTGGGTAAAACATCGCGTCTCTCGTCCCGCTCAACCCCTCTCAAGCTACCACATAGATGCGTTGGCCTCGCGACTAAGTCCTGACATTAAGGACATCTGCCGTGACAATTCCACGACAGTTGGCGCCCACCGTGGGGCTCACGCATGGTGGTGTTGAGTTCTTGAAGGGATCTTTCCTAGGGATCGAGGAGCTTTCAATTTTCCGGATGAAGAAGAGCCAGTTTGAAAAGATCTACATTAGAAGTTAGAGTTGCGTGCCATGGCGCGTACCTACGATTCGGTGATCCGGCGTCAGCAGTGCCAATCCTCCAAACCCTACTGATTCGTGCATACTACTACGATGGGTGCACGTAAGGAAAAGTTGCGATTGTTCCATACGACAAGAAAACAGGAATTGGACTCAACCTTGAAACCGGCCACGACCCGGAGGAAGACCCAAGGGTGGACACGGACTCGGCCTCCATGGCTGTAACTCATCGTCCAGCTTTACTATTGCTGGCTTCTACCATCGCAGACCAGCCTCGCTGGTTCGCTGGCCTAGACCATGAGCCGCCTCTACCGGCCTCCCTGTATCTCCCTGCTGAGACGCCATCTCCATCGCACTTGGGCCATCCAGGCCTTTCTGCTGTCGTCCTTCGCCTCTCCTCGCTGAACCGCCATCAATCTGAAACCACCATTGCTCCCAAGGCGCCTTCGCCCTGGCGGATGTCTGTGCCAAGATCGCCACCACACCTTTAGCTCCAAATCGCCGCCCACGAGCCGCCGCACTGCTTTGCTACGGCAGGTCCAAGCCGCCAAGTCGCCAGCTCCGCTCTCTGCAAACCACGGATCGCGCCTCCCTTGAGTCCTCACGGCCGACCCGTGCCCGGGCTCTGACTCCGAGTGGCCTCCACCCCGAGCTGCTCCGACTCAGCCTCACTCTTGTCCCTCCTTGTTCTGCTGCGTTCCCATGGTCGCGCCGGCACCGTGTCATCGCTGCGTCGCTCTGTCTGCTTGTAAGTCGCCTCCACCGCTATGGCCCGCTCGCCTTCGCGTCATCTCCACGAGCCAGTTATATGAACCGCCGCGGCCCTGTTGGTTCTGCCTGAGCTGCCGCGTCTTGCGCCCCTCTGCTATGGGTTATGGCCATGAGTCGCCCAGGCTTTTACTCCAGTGCGCTCCCCTGTAAGTGAAAGAGAAAGAGATAAGAGGAGATTGGTTGGAGGAAAAGTCAAGTGGACAAGTCCTGAGGCTGCCAACATACATCAATCCTAGAGTGGATGTATGATGTTGATTGAGCAAAGCTAGCTCAGAAGGCTACTAGAAACAAAAGCCAATGGGGGAGGCCTGGCATGGTACTGCAAGTACTATGATACTCATTTATCCAACACATGCCAGGTGCTATCTTTTCTTATTATTTTCAGCATATATTGTTTTCTTCAAGGAATAATTACTTTGTCTGTGTATTTATATATATGAAGGACAATGATTTATCATTTGCTGTTGGACGGGTGTGCGCAAGCCGCCGCCTATGCAATTCGATCTACATCAACTTGCCGGGATCGCGCCCGCGATTAACTCGCCCGTCCGTGCCGGTTTACGACACCGGTGCCGATCTTCCCCGTCCGCACCGGTTTACAATGCCGCGACCGATTCATCTATCCGAGCTGCCTCTGATGTTGCGGTCGCTTTTGTCGTCCGTCTCTCGCGGCCTGGTCTACATCAACATACCGGGCCGCACCTATCTGCATGAGCTGTTTATTGAGTATGAGCAAGTCACTGCTTAGGAAGCCCGGTTTTCTTCCAACAAATTGGAGGCAAATTATCATATATTATCAACGGCCGTCTGCAATGGATGGCTCAATGGGCAGGCGCACAAATCGCCGCCACTACAGTTCGGTTAAGCTTGAAACAACCAGTTGGAAGGAACCATTGGCCGAGTTGCTGACACGGTTCATACGAGATCATTTACAACCCGCCGCAGTCACCTCAACCTTCTGTGGATTCACATCATGCTATCAACACCAATGATATACAAGTTGTGACGCCCCCGATTCAATCGTACACTAATCATGCACGCAAATGTGTACGATCAAGATCAGGGACTCACGGGAAGATATCACAACACAACTCTAAAAACATAAATAAGTCATACAAGCATCATAATACAAGCCAGGGGCCTCGAGGGCTCGAATACAAGTGCTCGATCATAGACGAGTCAGCGGAAGCAACAATATCTGAGAACAGACATAGGTAAACAAGTAGCCATAGATGGCTAACACAAACTGGGACACAGATCGAAAGAGGCGCAGGCCTCCTGCCTGGGATCCTCCTAACTACTCCTGGTCGTCGTCAGCGGGCAGCACGTAGTAGTAGGCACCTCCGGTGTAGTAGGAGTCATCGTCGACGGTGGCGTCTGGCTCCAAGGCTCCAAAATCTGGTTGCGACAACCAGAAAGAAAGGAAAGGGGGAAAAGGGGGGGAGAAAGCAACCGTGAGTACTCATCCAAAGTACTCGCAAGCAAGGATCTACACTACATATGCATGGATATATGTGTAAAGGGCCATATCAGTGGACTAAACTGCAAAATGCCAGAATAAGAGGGGGATAGCTAGTCTTATCGAAGACTACGCTTCTGGTCACCTCCGTCTTGCAACAGGTAGAAGAGGGTAGGTTGAAGTCCTCCAAGTAACATCACATAGCAATAATCCTACCCGACGATCCCCTCCTCATATCCCTGAGGGAGAGCGACCACCGGTTGTATCTGGCACTTGGAAGGGTGTGTTTTATTAAGTATCCGGTTCTAATTGTCATAAGGTCAAGGTACAACTCCAAGTCGTCCTGTTACCGAAGATCACGGCTATTCGAATAGATTAACTTCCCTGCAGGGGTGCACCAACTTACCCAACACGCTTGATCCCATTTAGCCGGACACACTTTCCCGAGTCATGCCCGGCCGCGAAAGATCAACACGTCGCAGCCCCACCTAGGCTCAACAGAGAGGCCAACACGTCGGTCTAAACCTAAGCGCACAGGGGTCTGGGCCCATCGCCCATAGCACACCTGCACGTTGCGTACGCGGCCGAAAGCAGAACTAGCCCCCTTAATACAAGAGCAGGCTTACGTTCCAATCCGGCATGCGCCACTCAGTCGCTGGCGTCACGAAGTGCTTCGGCTGATACCACGACGCCGAGTGCCCATATCTTTCCCACGTAGTTGGTTAGTGCGTATAGGCTCGTAGCCAACTCAGATCAAATACCAAGATCTCGTTAAGCATGTTAAGTATCCGCGAACGCCGAACAGGGCCAGGCCCACCTCTCTCCTAGGCGGTCTCAACCTGCCCTGTCGCTCCGCCACAAAGATCCACTCGCGGGTGCTCCACCAGCCGAACAGGGCCAGGCCCACCTCTCTCCTAGGCGGTCTCAACCTGCCCTGTCGCTCCGCCACAAAGATCCACTCACGAGGAGGCGTTCGGCGGCGACGAGGCCTGGCGGTGGCGGTGGTCTCCTCTGGATCTCGATCCAGATCGGGCGAGAGGAGGGGGGCGAGTGGGTGGAGTGGGGGTGTCGGTGGAACGTGGGGGGGTGAGTGGATAAGGGAGAGGACGTGGGGGCTGACCTGGGCCGGCCTGGTTGGCCCGATGGCCAGCTGGGCCGCGGTCCAGCAGGGGGGGCTTCTCTTTCTTCTTTTTTTTGTTAGCTTAGTTTTTCTCTTTTGTATTTTCTTTTCTTTTATTTATTTATTTTTCTGTTTTAAATAATTTTAAATTATTTAGGCCTTTTATAAAAATGTGTTTATTTCACGATAATTTCCTATGCAATATTTGGCAACCCCCGAACATTTTAGTTTGAATTTTTGAAAACTTTTATTGCTATCACACATTTGAATTTGAATTTCGAAACACTGTTGAATTAACCCGAGATTAACTATAGAGACAGAGGTGACGTGGCACCATCAACGTGAGTTTACTGTAGCATGATTATCCGGGCGTTACAAATCTCCTCCACTACAAGAAATCTCGTCCCGAGATTTAGGAGGTAGAAGGAAAGAGTGCGGGGTATTCATCACGAAGACGATCCTCGCGTTCCCAGGTGGCTTCGTCTTCAGAGTGATTCAACCACTGGACTTTGAGGAACTTGATCGCCTTCTGACGTGTGCGGCGTTCAGCTTGGTCGAGAATGCGGACCGGATGCTCTTTATAGGAGAGATCCGGTTGCAATTCGAGCACTTCATGGTCCACTGCTCGGATTGGGTCCTTGAAGCAGCGTCGGAGTTGTGACACGTGGAACACATCGTGAACCTGAGAAAGGTTCGACGGAAGCTCCAGTTGATATGCCACTTTCCCACGCCTTTCCAGAATAGTGAATGGGCCAATATAGCGAGGAGCTAGCTTGCCCTTGATCCCGAAGCGGTGAGCACCCTTCATTGGTGTAACGCGAAGATAGGCCTTTTCGCCAGGTTGATAGACCATGTCCTTATGATGACGGTCATAATTACTCTTTTGACGTGACTGAGCAGTCTTGAGATTCTCGCGAATAATGCGGACTTGTTCTTCGGCATGTTGGATAATATCCGGACCGAAGAGTGGACGTTCCCCAGTTTCTGACCAGTTCAGAGGGGTTCGGCACTTTCGTCCATATAACACTTCGAAGGGGGCCATCTTCAGACTAGCTTGATAGCTATTATTATAAGAGAACTCAGCATACGGGAGAGATTCCTCCCATTTCTTGCCGAAGGAAATAACACAAGCTCGAAGCATGTCTTCGAGAACTTGGTTGACACGTTCAACTTGCCCTTGTGACTGCGGATGAAACGCAGTACTGAAAGATAAGTGAGTCCCCATAGCTTCTTGGAAACTTGCCCAGAATCTTGAAGTGAATAAGCTGCCACGGTCCGAACTGATAACCAGTGGAATACCGTGAAGTGAAACAATTCTGGACATATAGAGAGTTGCAAGCTGACTAGCAGTGATCGTTTCTTTGACCGCCAGAAAATGTGCAACTTTAGAAAGCCGGTCAATGACGACAAGAATAGCATCATTACCTTTCTGCGACTTGGGAAATCCAGTGACGAAGTCCATTTCAACATGGTCCCATTTCCATTCAGGAATAGAGATAGGTTGCAGAGTTCCAGCAGGCCTTTGATGTTCTGCTTTGATACGACAGCAAACGTCACATTCAGCAACATAACGAGCAATGTCTCGCTTCATATTAGACCACCAGAATCTCTGACGAATGTCTTGGTACATCTTGGTGCTACCGGGATGTATAGACAAAGGCGTATCATGAGCTTCTTTCATAACCTTTGGAGTCAGATTCAGGTTTTCCCTCTTACTCGGTACCACTAGGCGACCTTTGAAGAATAGGGTGCCTGCATCATCCACAGTGAAGAATGAGGGCTTTCCTTCTGCGAGATAAAGTTTAATCCTCTCGACTTCATCGTCACATTTCTGTATCCATTTGATGGTGTCCACAAGATCTGGTTTCGCAACCAGGGTATTGAGAGAACCCCTGGAAACAACATGGAGCGAGTGCACCCGGAGGAACAATATGGAGGTTCAGCTTTCTGAACTCTTCAACGAGTGAGGGTTGAACTTTGTGAACCTGGAGGTGGTTGCAGTAAGACTTGCGGCTTAAAGCATCAGCCATTACATTAGCCTTGCCTGGGGTATAGGAAATACCCAAATCAAAGTCTGCAACAGTCTCCATCCATCTCTGCTAACGGAGGTTCAGGTCTGGCTGAGTAAACAGATACTTCAGACTTTGGTGGTCAGTGAAGATCTCGCAACGATTACCGAGAAGGTAATGTCGCCACTGTTTTAGCGCATGAATGACAGCAGCAAGTTCGAGGTCGTGAACTGGGTAGTTCTCTTCGTGAGGGCGCAATTGCCGTGAGGCATAAGCAACCACTTTGCGCTCTTGCATTAGGACACAGCCTAATCCTTGACGGGAAGCGTCGCAGTAAATGACGAAGTCCTTCTTAGTATCAGGAGGAGCTAGCACTGGGGTAGAAGTCAACTTGTCTTTGAGTGCCTGGAAACTTTCCTGACATTTATCTGTCCATTGGAACTTGACGCCCTTATGCAACAGGTTAGTCAGAGGCCTGGCAATCTTGGAGAAGTTCTCGACGAATCTACGGCAATAGCTGGCGAGACCGAGAAAACTTCTGACTTGCTTGACATTCTTTGGAGGAGTCCAATCGAGAATAGCTTGAACTCGTTCAGGGTTGACGGCAATACCATCCTTAGAGATGACATGCCCAAGATAGGTTACTTCGGGAAGCCAGAATTCACATTTGGAGTACTTGGCATAAAGTTGATGCTCTCGTAGCTTTTCCAGCACAAGACGAAGATGTTCAGCATGTTCTTCTTCATTCTTGGAAAATATCAGGATATCATCCAGATAAACCACGACGAACTTGTCGAGGTAATCCATGAATATATAGTTCATCAGGCGAGAGAAGGTGGCTGGCGCATTGGTTAAGCCGAAAGACATGACGGTGTACTCGTATGAACCATAACGAGTCACGAATGCGGTCTTTGGGATATCCTCCTCACGAACACGGATCTGGTGGTAACCCAACCTCAAGTCGAGTTTAGAGAACACTGATGAACCAGCCAGTTGATCATACAGATCATTGATCCGAGGAAGAGGATACTTATTCTGAATGGTAGCTTGGTTTATAGGACGGTAGTCTTGGACCAATCGGTTTGTCCCATCCTTCTTCTTGACAAAGAGAGAAGGTGCTCCCCAAGGAGAGCAACTTGGGCGAATGAAACCACTGCGAAGAGACTTGTCGATTTCCTCCTTGAGCTCAAGGAGTTCATGCGGCGGCATCTTGTAGGGTCGCTTGGCTATAGGAGTGGTGCCTGGTTTCAAGTCGATGACGAATTCGACAGCTCTAGTAGGGGGAATCCCTGGAAGTTCTTTAGGAAAGACGTCCTGGAAATCGCGAACGATAGGAATGTTTTCAATGCCCTCGAGGGGTGCGGTGTTCAATGCATTCAATGCATAGAGCCTTGCCTCGGCATTCTGAACCAGACGAGCATTGTAGCTTATTATTTCATCAGAAGGGTGTAGCAGATGGACGGTCTTAGTGGCGCAAACGATTGAAGCAGTATGCGCTTTCAACCAATCCATCCCCAAAATGAGGTCGATGTTAGACGTCTTCAGGATAATGGGTGAGGCATAGAATTCCAGCCCTTCGATTTCCACGGGGACGTCGACGCCAACCATGGAGGTTTGACATTGTCCCAAGGGGGTTTTTACCACTACCGAAGAGTTCATCTCCTCACACTTAACGTCGTGCTTGTATGCAAAATCTTCTGACATGAATGAATGCGATGCTCCTGAATCGAATAAAACAGATGCAGGTACTGAATTTACGAGGAGTGTACCCATCACAGTAGCAGGCTGGTCTTGAGATTCGTTCAGATCAACGTGGTTGGCATGAACTCGACCATAAGGCTTGGCATTGTTGTTGCGGGACTGGTTGCTTCCACGGCCAGTTGCGGGAAGTGCCAGTTGATTCTGATTCTGATTGCAATCCCTAGCACGGTGACCTGGTTGACCACACTTGTAGCACAGACCATTATTGGGAGTGGGAACAGGAGCTTGGGGTGGTGGAGCTGGAAGCTTTGGCTGCCTAGTTGGAGTAGCAGACGAGGTGCAGCATAGCTCTGTCTTGGGGCATGTGCATTTGGCTGGTACATGCTGTTGGGAATCCATATCTTACGCTTCTGCGAGGACGGGCCCGAAGATGAGCCCGTGTCACGGTTGCGCCTGTTAGAGCTCTGGTATTCCTGCAGACCAGTTTCGACATTGATAGCTTTGTTCACCAAGGTGGCGAAATCAGCAAAGTCGTGCACTAGAAGTGCGAGCTTGATGTCAGCTTGAAGGCCGTCACGGAACTTCTCCTGTCTGCGTGCATCAGTTGCAATGTCCTCTTCAGCATAGCGAGACAAGTCCAGAAAATCTCGCTGATAAGCTTCAACAGTCTTGTTGCCTTGGGTGAGGTTGCGGAACTCACGCTTCTTCCGGTCCATGACTCCTTGAGGGATGAAGCAGGCACGGAAAGCAGCTTGGAAGTCTGGCCAGGTGATGATTGTTCCAACTGGCAGAGTACGCCTGTGGCTGTCCCACCATTGAGCTGCGGGTCCCTTCAGGAAGAAGGAAGCAAAGGTGACATAGCTGGCAGGGGCTACATCAGCAGACTCCATCTCATAGGTGATGTCACGGAGCCAGTCATCAGCATCCAGCGGCTGAGTTGAGCTGCGGTACACAGTTGGGTTCAGGCGTATGAAATCCTACAGAGTTGTTGCGTTTGGCTGCTAGTTCATATTGGGGCGAGGAAACTGAGCCATCATGTTTTCCATGAACTGGCGATTCATCTCAAGCTGTTGGATCATACCAGCCATGTACTCAGGCGGTGGTGGGAAGTTGCCACCACGACCACGACCAGCTGGTCTAACCATCCTGCTAATATAACAGGGGTAGTTCAGCATTTGAGAAATTATGCTAAGGACAAGAATCATTCATGATCAAATATGCATAATGAAAGCAGCACGATAGAAACTACATAGTAGTTGGCACGTCTTACAAAAGGGATCATGCATAGAGTTCGGTACACAGAGTTCAGTACATAGACTAAGACATCATAGGCGGCACGCAGGCTCGCCGCGAATGCATCTAACACTAACAAGCAGGCCTACATCAGTCCCATGCGGTACTGCGGAGGTAGCTGTAGCCTGAAAGCTGGTAGTGCGGCAGCGGATAGTCCTCCACGTCAGTGACCTGGGGCCGCAGATACTCTGGTGCAGAACTCGACGCCCAAGTGGCAGAAGAGGACCAAGTGCGGGAGAGTAGCCTCCCACCTCTGGCCAACTGACACCCTGGGGCATCACGGTCCTGGCTAGGTAGATCGCAGATCGCGGCAGCTCTCTGGATCGGACAAAGGGGTGCAACAGCGTCAGAGCACGGTAAAGGTGCTGACGGGTGATGTACAACTCGTGGCGAAGAGCTCGGTTAGCTCGATCCAGCCCATCAGCATGCAGAACAAAGTTCTGATGGTAGAAGGGCTCTCTGGTGACAGTGGAGTAGGCAGCAGTGTAGTATCCCTCCTCACCAACATCAGAGGCGATAGCAATGTGCCTGAAGGGGGAGGTGTCCAACTCCCGATACTCTCCACGAAGACGTGTCAGAGCAGCATAAGCAGCATCGTGGACTGCCATATCGATAGTCACCCCAACACCATGTGCGGTGTGCAGCACAGTAGTGGAGTCATACTCCCGAGAGTAGAGGTGGACGATGGCTCGGTACTGCTCCTGGTTAAAGTCCTGGTACTCCTCAAAGACGGTGTACTCAGGGTGCCAGCGATAACCCAGATAGGTCATCATCTCTGCTAGCACCGCAGGTGATCCCGAGGCACCAATGGCCGTCGTGTGGCGCACGACCTGCCTCGTGGGTTCCATCTGAAAACAAAGATGTTTCAAAGGAGTCAAATGACAGTGTGGAAATTGATCAAATACAATTCCAAGGAATAACTATGGCTTTATCCAACTTTGGGGTGAATGTGGTCACGGGATCCTAGTGTTAGTTAGTAAATTCGTTTAACCCGAGTAGAAGAGAGTTCAGAGTCCCAGAGTAAAGGTCGAGGAGTAAAAGATCCTAGTACCACCCGATGGCGACGTGGGCCCGTAAGGCACACAGCCAAGTTAGTAAAAGTTTTGCAATGTCTAGACTCGACTTCGGCCAAGGAGTGTGGAAGGGGGATTCCTACAGGCAGTCGGCTCTGATACCAACTTGTGACGCCCCCGATTCAATCGTACACTAATCATGCACGCAAATGTGTACGATCAAGATCAGGGACTCACGGGAAGATATCACAACACAACTCTAAAACATAAATAAGTCATACAAGCATCATAATACAAGCCAGGGGCCTCGAGGGCTCGAATACAAGTGCTCGATCATAGACGAGTCAGCGGAAGCAACAATATCTGAGAACAGACATAAGTTAAACAAGTTGCCATAGATGGCTAACACAAACTGGGACACAGATCGAAAGAGGCGCAGGCCTCCTGCCTGGGATCCTCCTAACTACTCCTGGTCGTCGTCAGCGGGCAGCACGTAGTAGTAGGCACCTCCGGTGTAGTAGGAGTCATCGTCGACGGTGGCGTCTGGCTCCAGGGCTCCAGAATCTGGTTGCGACAACCAGAAAGAAAGGAAAGGGGGAAAAGGGGGGGAGAAAGCAACCGTGAGTACTCATCCAAAGTACTCGCAAGCAAGGATCTACACTACATATGCATGGATATATGTGTAAAGGGCCATATCAGTGGACTGAACTGCAGAATGCCAGAATAAGAGGGGGATAGCTAGTCTTATCGAAGACTACGCTTCTGGTCACCTCCGTCTTGCAACAGGTAGAAGAGGGTAGGTTGAAGTCCTCCAAGTAACATCACATAGCAATAATCCTACCCGGCGATCCCCTCCTCATATCCCTGAGGGAGAGCGACCACCGGTTGTATCTGGCACTTGGAAGGGTGTGTTTTATTAAGTATCCGGTTCTAGTTGTCATAAGGTCAAGGTACAACTCCAAGTCGTCCTGTTACCGAAGATCACGGCTATTCGAATAGATTAACTTCCCTGCAGGGGTGCACCAACTTACCCAACACGCTTGATCCCATTTGGCCGGACACACTTTCCCGGGTCATGCCCGGCCGCGAAAGATCAACACGTCGCAGCCCCACCTAGGCTCAACAGAGAGGCCAGCACGCCGGTCTAAACCTAAGCGCACAGGGGTCTGGGCCCATCGCCCATAGCACACCTGCACGTTGCGTACGCGGCCGAAAGCAGAACTAGCCCCCTTAATACAAGAGCAGGCTTACGTTCCAATCCGGCGCGCGCCACTCAGTCGCTGGCGTCACGAAGTGCTTCGGCTGATACCACGACGCCGAGTGCCCATATCTTTCCCACGTAGTTGGTTAGTGCGTATAGGCTCGTAGCCAACTCAGATCAAATACCAAGATCTCGTTAAGCGTGTTAAGTATCCGCGAACGCCGAACAGGGCCAGGCCCACCTCTCTCCTAGGCGGTCTCAACCTGCCCTGTCGCTCCGCCACAAAGATCCACTCGCGGGTGCTCCACCAGCCGACCCGACTTTAGTCTCCACATGTATCATGTATAAAGTATATAGTATATACCCGTGATCACCTCCCGAGTGATCACGGCCCGATAGTATAGCACGGCTGACGGACAAGAATGTAGGGCCACAGATGAATATACTAGCATCCTATACTAAGCATATAGGATTGCAGGTAAAGGTAACAACAGTAGTATCAAGGACAGGCTATGCATCAGGATAGGTATAACAGAAAGCAGTAACATGCTACACTACTCTAATGCAAGCAGTATAGAGTAGAATAGGCGATATCTGGTGATCAAGGGGGGGGCTTGCCTGGTTGCTCTGGCAAGAGAGAGAGGTCGTCAACTCCGTAGTCGAACTGGGCAGCAGCAGTGTCGGTCTCGTAGTCTACCGGAGAGAAGAGGGGGAAGAAACAATGAATACCATGTAAACAGATGCATATCGATGCATGACATGACAAGTAACGATGCTAGGCGTGACCTGACGTGGTATGAGGTGATGCCGGTTAAGGGGGGAAACATCCGGGAAAATATCCCCGGTGTTTCGTGTTTTCGGGCAGAGGAGCCGGAGGGGGAAAGTTGTGGGTTCGATAGGTTAGGGGTGTGTGGCGGACGAACGGACTGCGTATCCGGATTCGTCCCGTCGTTCTGAGCAACTTTCATGTTGAAAATATTTTAATCCGAGTTACGGATTAAAAGATATGATTTTCTAAAGATTTTATTAATTTCTGGAATTTAATTAATTATTTAATTAATTCCGAAAACAGATTAATGACATCAGCATGATGTCATGCTGACATGAGCAGTCAACAGAGTTGACTTGGTCAACCTGACAGGTGGGTCCAGTGGGACCTACCTGTCATACACTGTTTAGGTTAATTACATATTAGTTAATTTAATTACTATTTAATTAACCTAACTAGTTAATTAAATTAATTAAACCGGATTAATTAACTTAATTAATTCATTAGATAATTAATTAATTAATAATTAATTTTATTAAATCATTTTTATTTTTATTTATTATTTTTATTTTTAATTCTCCTTTTTTTAACGTTCTGGGGCGTGGGCCCCTGTGGTCAGTGGCCCATGAGGCTAAACGGGCGCGGGTGCGGGCGCTCGCCCGAACGGGCGTGGGCGCTGGGCGCTGCGGGCGCAGCCCAACAAAGCGATGCGGGGCGCCGGTGGCGACGGCGCCGGCCAGGCGAGTGGTGGCCGGCGACTGGCCGCGGCCAGTGCGGTCAGTAGAGGAGGCACGGGACGGTGTTCAGGGGCGCGCTCGCGCGAGGCAGAGGCAGGGGAGCAGCACGGGGGAGCGGGGAGGGGCCGGCGTCGCCGGAGGGTGAGGAGGCCGGGGTGCGGTCACGCACCGGGCGCGGACGGCGAGCCGACCTGGGGGGAGAGGGCGCGGCCACGGGCGCGAGGGTCACGGTGAGCGCGACGAGCGCGGGGAAAGGAGGAGACGGGGGCGGGGCGGTCCGGCGCGGTTGGTGTCGCGCGACGGTGGCGCCGGAGCGCGTCGAGCGGCGACGGCCGAGGCGACCTAGGGGGAGAGAGGGGCGAAGGGGGAAGCTCACGGGGGAGTAGGGGACGGGGCAGTGGGCTCGGGGGCGGTCGGGGAGGACCGGCGAGGAGGAGGACGAGGAGGCGTTCGGCGGCGACGAGGCCTGGCGGCGGCGGTGGTCTCCTCTGGATCTCGATCCAGATCGGGCGAGAGGAGGGGGGCGAGTGGGTGGAGTGGGGGTGTCGGTGGAACGTGGGGGGGGTGAGTGGATAAGGGAGAGGACGTGGGGGCCGACCTGGGCCGGCCTGGTTGGCCCGATGGCCAGCTGGGCCGCGGTCCAGCAGGGGGGGGGCTTCTCTTTCTTCTTTTTTTTTGTTAGCTTAGTTTTTCTCTTTTGTATTTTCTTTTCTTTTATTTATTTACTTTTCTGTTTTAAATAATTTTAAATTATTTAGGCCTTTTATAAAAATGTGTTTATTTCACGATAATTTCCTATGCAATATTCGGCAACCCCCGAACATTTTAGTTTGAATTTTTGAAAACTTCTATTGCTATCACACATTTGAATTTGAATTTCGAAACACTGTTGAATTAACCCGAGATTAACTACAGAGACAGAGGTGACGTGGCACCATCAACGTGAGTTTACTGTAGCATGATTATCCGGGCGTTACACAAGTTATGCCGGTTTATATCACGGTCAAATATGGAGAATCTCAAGCTAACTCCTCGAGTCACCTTGAGACTTGAGGGCTACAATGATGTGACTTAGCAAATGTTGCCGGTTTTCAGTGAAGTCAAGAACCCCAATACGTTGGAGGGAAAGATAACCCAGTCCCGGATTCACATTGTGCTGTCAGAAGATTTCCGGATTAGAAAGTATATGACAGTTACAAAATCCCAGCTCAATGAAGAAGTCTCGGGTCATCAGAAAAGGATTTCGGTTTACAATCCGGTACAAGGGAATTTGTTCTCCGACAAAGCTCTGAAGCTCTCAAATCCGGTTTAAGAATTTCGGTTCAAAAGGGAATTAACTTCTCGCAAGTTCGAGTTTAAAGGCCGTCAGAAAATTTCCGGCTAAAAATGAAGATTCCGATTTAAAATCCGGTTCAAGGGAAAGATGTCTCCCACAAAGCTTTGAAGCTCTCAATATCCGGTTCAAGATCCCAGTTCAAGAATAATTTATCTCTTGCAAAAAGTTAAAAATTGCCAAAGAGGACCTGCTGCCATGTTGCGCGGCTCAAACATGGGTATCCCGCCTTACTGGCCTGACATATTATTGATCACATGGGGGCTTCTGCTTCATAAAGCGGGGTATCTGTTCTTTTACATCATGTGTGGTTACACGAAGTTGTTCTAAAGCGGCCTCCGGTTTACCCCTTGAGTTTGCTTTTTAAAAGCATCGTGTTATATCACTTGGAGGATTGGTCGTGTCCGAACCAATACCATACCTCTTGATAGGCGAGAGCCACCAGATCACTTGGGGACTTGGTCACATCTGAACCACTCATGCCTCTTGATCGGCCTAAGGCCACAGAATCACTTGGGGGCTTGGTCGAACCCGAACCATCGCCATGCCACTTGGTCGGCATAAATGCCACGGTTTCATTTGGGGACCTGGCTGACTAGAACCATAGTTACACCTAACGGGAGCTTGGTCGTGTTCGGCCATGGTAACGCCATTTGATCAGCTCAAATAAACCTTTTTTGCAAACGGTTTTGTCGTTGCTTTTGCTTTGCACTTTTCTTTGAAAGATTTTTCTTTCTTTTTATTGCATTTTTTAAACCGACAAAGTTTTCAACCAATCAATTGACGGAACATAGTTCACGTCAATCCGGAGACTATTTGCCCGGTTTGATCCTTGTTGTTAACATCCTCTTATGGAGTAAACCGGTGTTTATCAACCCGGCTCGACCTTCAACTACAAGTTGTCAGTACATGACCAATTATAATCCGGCGATTATTAACCCGGTCCGGTTCGACTACATGTCGCCAGTATTATATATGGATAATCCGGTGTCTATCACAGCCCGACACGGTTTTATCATAAACCGGCACAATATGGAAGGAGTTATCATTACTCAAGATTGGGGTTATCACTCTTACTACAAAAAGTTGGTAAAACCAACAATGTGATTCAATGTCACAGGTATGATATATTTCATATTTGATTATTCTTAAGTGCAGCCTTGGTTATAAACCCGGGTTATATGTTGGGCATTATGACCCGTCCGGCGGTAAACCGCCAGGACACTTTAAACTTGTTGTATGCAGAAACAGGTTTGTTAAACCGGCCTGGCTTTGGACTATAAGTCGCCAGTATATATATATATATATATATATATATATATATATATATATATATATATATATATATATATATATATATATATATTTGGATTGCGCCATTAGAATCATGCGCTTATAAATCATTGGGTTATATTATTCAAATAGCCAAGTTTGGCTGAATTTTCATTATGATATTGAATGAATAAGGTTTTCACCGGATTATATTATCTTGAATAGCCAACATGGCTGGATTTTTATGGTTATCAATAACCACTATTATGATTAAGGTTTTCAAAGTCGCTTCAGCGCAATGGCTATTATTTTATCAATGGATATGATTTATTCTACAATTGAAGGAATAGTCCCGAGTCGCTGCAGGCTTACGACCCGGTACTTGGGGGCTACATTATTCAAATTGAGATTACATGCAAGTCTCATGTCGCTGCAAGCATGCACCATGACACTTGGGGGCTAATGCAAAGTCATTTTTTACTAGTCTTATTGAAGACCCGACTCATTATATTATAATGAGCCGGCCCTTGGGGGCTACCAATTGCTCCTGTCAACAATTCAAGGTACACAAGTTTTCGTCCATAATATTGAAGAATCCATTACTCAGTTGGTAAAGCACAAAGCTCTTAACCTTGTGGACGTGGGTTCAAGCCCTACGATGGAAGCTACATTATAATATGTTATTTTCATTAAAGTATATATATCAAGTCCCGGTTCAGTATTATCTTACTAAGCCGGCCCTTGGGGGCTACACGTTGCTGTTCAAAGTTTACAAGATTATATTAACAAAGTCCCTGCTCATTATTGCATAATGACCCGGCCCTTGGGGGCTACACTGGTTGAAGTTTTTATGAGCATCAAGCAATTACAAGTCCTAGGTTGCTGCAAGCATGACAACCCGGCACTTGGGGGCTACATATATGGAGTATTCAGTTTTGAGATGAACAAACCGGATTTCTTCAAGGTTGAAACACTTATTGGAGCAAGTCTTAAGTTATCACTATGTTCTCCTCTTAAGACTTGGGGGCTACAGGTATTATGCATATAAAGGAGGAATATCTTCATTTTATCAGTTCTGAGCAAATCAGGAAGATCAATTACATAACCCGGTGTCGACAACAATTATGACCCGGCGCCATCAATATTTATAAACCGGCCATTTTGGTAATATTAAACCGGCAAGTTTTATATCTTCAAACCGGCTGGATATCAGACCAATGTCGGCAAATTGATTATGAAGCTGGTCTGTTGACCCGGATTTCCCAGAAGGAGGAAATAACAAGGACTTAAGGATGATCAGGTACCGGTTTACAAAAATTCTTAACCCGGAGCATAACCTGTCAAATTTGTTCTTTTGTTTATTTTGCAGCATAAGTTTACCATGAATAAATCCAAGCTAAACTTGGGGGCTAATGTCGGGGATATACCCCACGGTGTAAACCGGCCGGAAGTTAACCCGGCTGGACTTGGCGGTTTATCTGAAGACCCCGCTGACACTTGGCAAGTTACTGGTGACCCACCCTGACCTGGCGGTTTACAAGCAACCCACCTGGTCATTATGACTCACTGGTGATCTGGCGTGCGGGATCGACGGATGACAAGGCCCAAAGCCCAGAAGGCAGGTTCATGTTTAACGGTGGGCCGGTTTAAGAGGAAAGACATGAGGAACATTACTTACAAGGAGCTAAGACCTGGACTTGTATCCGGTTTGTATTAGATATAAACTAGTCCTAATCCTAATAGGACTCCACATGTAAACCGCCCCTTCAACATATATAAGGAGGGGCAGGGCTCCCCAAAAGGGGGACAAGATTCACAAGTTCCACAAGTTGGACAAGTTAGGTTTAGACAATAGCTCTCGAGATAGAGCACTCTTGTAACCGTGATCATCATCATCAATATCAATGAAGCAGGATGTAGGCTTTTACCTCCACCGTGAGGGGCCGAACCTGGGTAAAACATCGCGTCTCTCGTCCCGCTCAACCCCTCTCAAGCAACCACATAGATGCGTTGGCCTCGCGACTAAGTCCTGACATTAAGGACATCTGTCGTGACAATTCCATGACAAGCGGGTTACATGTGGAGTCCTAGTAGGACTAGGACTAATCTATCCTTTCTTCACAAGTTGAATACAAGTCCGGGTCTTGCTTCCTCATAAAGGAAATATTCGTCATCCCTTTCCTCTTAAGATGGCCCACCAGAGTATAAGCCGGCCTGCTGGGCCTTGGGCCTTGTCGTCCGTCTGATCCGCCCGCCGGGTCTCCAGTGAGTCATAATATCCCGGCGGGTTACATGTAAACCGCCATGTCCGGGCGGATCGCAAGTGAGTCGCCAAGCTCCAGCCAGGTCTCTGGTGAGTCGCCAAGCCCGGCCTGGTCATAATTCCGGCCAGGTCATACCGCGGGGTATATCCCCGACACTCTTCCTTACGGGAAAACCCGACTTTGAGGAGGCTCTTTCTCCAAGTTACGACCCCAGGGCTCAACATATATATAGAGGGGCAGGGCTAGCACCTGGAAGACATTAAGAATCAGCAAGCCGTGTGCCAGCAACCCCGTCCCCTCTAGTTTATCCTCCATCACAATTTCCGTTGTGCTTGGCAAAGCCCTGTGGAGAATCTTATTCACCAACACCGTCGTGCTGCTGGAACTCATCTACTACTCCGCCCATCCTGCTGGATCAAGAAGGCGAGGATGTCATCGAGCTGAACGTGTGCTGGACGCGGAGGTGTCGTACATTCAGTACTTGATCAGGACGGATCATGAAGGTGTACGACTACATCACCCGCGTTGATAAACGATTCGGCTTTGCGATCTTCAAGGATATGAAGATGCTCTCCCCCTCTCATAGCTATGCATCTCCATGGATAGTGTTGGGGAGCGCGGTAATTTAAAAAAAAATCCTATGCACACACAAGATCCATCTAGGTGATCCATAGCAACGAGAGGGGAGAGTGTCGTCTACGTACCCTCGTAGACCAAAAGCGGAAGCGTTATGACAACGCGGTTAATGTAGTCGTACGTCTTCACAATCCGACCTATCCTAGCACTGAAGGTACTGCACCTCCGTGATCTACACACGTTCAGCTCGGTGACGTCCCACGAACTCTAGATCTAGCTGAGGTTGAGGGATAGTTTCGTCAGCACGACAGCGTGATGACGGTGATGATGAAGCTACTGGCGCAGGGCTTCGCCTAAGCACTACAACGATATGACCGAGGTGGAATTCTGTGGAGGGGGGCACCGCACACGGCTAAACAATCAACTTGTGTGTCTATGGGGTGCCCCCCTCCCCCGTATATAAAGGAGTGGAGGAGGGGGAAGGACGGCCCTCTCATGGCGCGCCCAAGGGGAGTCCTACTCCCGGTGGGAGTAGGATTCCCCCTTCCCTAGTTGGAGTAGGAGAGGAAGGAAGGAGCAGAGAGGGAGAAGGAAAGGGGGGCCGGCCCCCACCCCAATTCAGATTGGGCTTGGGGGGGGCGCGCCCCCACCTTGTCCGCCTCCTCATCTTTCCCACTAAGGCCCATACACTCCCCGGGGGGGGGGGGTCCGGTAACCCCCCGGTACTCCGGTAAATGCCCGAACTCACTCAGACAATTCCGATGTCCAAACATAGCCTTCCAATATATTGATCTTTATGTCTCGGCCATTTCGAGACTCCTTGTCATGTCTGTGATCATATACGGGACTCCGAACTACCTTCGGTACATCAAAACACATAAACTCATAATACCGATCGTCACCGAATTTTAAGCGTGCGGACCCTACGGGTTCGAGAACTATGTAGACATGACCGAGACTCATCTCTGGTCAATAACCAGTAGAGAAACCTGGATGCTCATATTGGTTCCCACATATTCTACGAAGATCTTTATCGGTCAAACCGCATAACAACATATGTTGTTCTCTTTGTCATCGGTATGTTACTTGCCCGAGATTCGAACATCGGTATCTCAATACCTAGTTCAATCTCGTTACCGGCAAGTCTATTTACTCGTTCTGTAATGCATCATCCCGCAACTAACTCATTAGTCACATTGCTTACAAGTCTTATAGTGATGTGCATTACCGAGAGGGCCCATAGATACCTCTCCGACAATCGGAGTGACAAATCCTAATCTCGATCTATGCCAACTCAACAAACACCATCGGAGACACCTGTAGAGCATCTTTATAATCACCCATTTACGTTGTGACGTTCGATAGCACACTAAGTGTTCCTCTGGTATTCGGGAGTTGCATAATCTCATAGTCATAGGAACATGTATAAGTTATGAAGAAAGCAATAGCAACAAACTAAACGAACATCATGCTAAGCTAACGGATGGGTCAAGTCAATCACATCATTCTCTAATGATGTGATCCTGTTCATCAAATGACAACTCTTGTCCATGGCTAGGAAACTTAACCATCTTTGATTAATGAGCTAGTCAAGTAGAGGCAGACTAGTGAAACTCTGTTTGTCTATGTATTCACACATGTACTAAGTTTCCGGTTAATACAATTCTAGCATGAATAATAAACATTTATCATGATATAAGGAAATATAAATAACAACTTTATTATTGCCTCTAGGGAATATTTCCTTCAGTCTCCCACTTGCACTAGAGTTAATAATCTAGATTACGTTGTAACGATTCTAACATCCATGGAGTATTGGTGTTGATCATGTTTTGCTCGTGAGAGAGGCTTAGTCAACGGGTCTGCAACATTCAGATCCGTATGTATCTTGAAAATCTCTATGTCTCCCTCCTTGACTTGGTCGTGGATGGAATTAAAGCATCTCTTGATGTGCTTGGTTCTCTTGTGAAATCTGGATTCCTTTGTCAAGGCAATTGCACCAGTATTGTCACAAAAGATTTTCATTGGACCCGATGCACTAGGTATGACACCTAGATTGGATATGAATTCCTTCATTTGCACTATGTACTCCGCTTCACACGTAGATTCCGCCAGGATGCTTTGCTTGGAACTGCACCAACTAACAGCTCCACCATTCAATAAAAATACGTGTCTGATTTGCGATTTAGAGTCATCGGGATCAGTGTCAAAGCTTCCATCGATATAACTGTTTACGACGAGCTCTTTGTCACCTCCATAAATGAGAAACATATCCTTAGTCCTTTTCAGGTATTTCAAGATGTTCTTGACCGTTGTCCAGTGATCCACTCCTGGATTACTTTGGTACCTCCCTGCTAAACTAATAGCAAGGCACATATCAGGTCTGGTACACAGCATTACATACATGATAAAACCTATGGCTGAAGCATAGGGAATGACCTTCATATTCTCTCTATCTTCTGCAGTGGTCGGGCGTTGAGTCTGACTCAACTTCATACCTTGTAACATAGGCAAGAACCCCTTCTTTGCTTGATCCATTTTGAACTTCTTCAAAACTTTATCAAGGTATGTGCTTTGTGAAAGTCCAATTAAGTGTCTTGATCTATCTCTATAGATCTTGATGCCCAATATATAAGCAGCTTCTCTGAGGTCTTTCATTGAAAAATTCTTATTCAAGTATCCTTTTATGCTATTCAGAAATTCAGTATCATTTCCGATCAACAATATGTCATCCACATATAATATCAGAAATGCTACAGAGCTCCCACTCACTTTCTTGTAAATACAGGCTTCTCCAAAAGTCTATATAAAACCATATGCTTTGATCACACTATCAAAGCATATATTCCAGCTCCGAGATGCTTGCACCAGTCCATAAATGGATCGCTGGAACTCACATACTTTGTTAGCACCTTTTGGATCGACAAAACCTTCTGGTTGCATCATATACAACTCTTCTTTAAGATATCCATTAAGGAATGCAGTTTTGACATCCATTTTCCAAATTTCATAATCATAAAATGCGGCAATTGCTAACACGATTCGGACGGACTTAAGCATCGCTACGGGTGAGAAGGTCTCATCGTAGTCAACTCCTTGAACTTGTCGAAAACCTTTCGCAACAAGTCGAGCTTTGTAGATAGTAACATTACCATCAGCGTCGGTCTTCTTCTTGAAGATCCATTTATTTTCTATGGCTTGCCGATCATCGGGCAAGTCAACCAAAGTCCAAAGTTTGTTCTCATACATCGATCCCATCTCAGATTTCATGGCCTCAAGCCATTTTGTGGAATTTGGGCTCATCATCGCTTCCTCATAGTTCATAGGTTCGTCATGGTCAAGTAACATGACCTCCAGAACATGATTACCGTACCACTCTGGTGAGGATCTTACTCTGGTTGACCTACGAGGTTTGGTAGTAACTTGATCAGAAGTTTCATGATCATCATCATTAGCTTCCTCACTAGTTGGTGTAGGAATCACTGGAACTGACTTATGTGATGTACTACTTTCAAACTTGGGAGAAGGTACAATTACCTCATCAAGTTCTACTTTCCTCCCAGTCACTTCTTTCAAGAGAAACTCCTTCTCTAGAAAGGATCCATTCTTAGTGTTGGGGAACGTAGTAATTTCAAAAAAATTCCTACGCACACGCAAGATCATGGTGATGCATAGCAACGAGTGGGGAGAGTGTGATCTACGTACCCTTGTAGATCGACAACGGAAGCGTCAACACAACGTGGTTGATGTAGTCGTACGTCTTCACGGTCCGACCGATCCAAGCACCGTTACTCTGGAAACCTTCGAGTTCTTGGCACACGTTCAGCTCGATGACGATCCCCGGGCTCCGATCCAGCAAAACTTCGGGGATGAGTTCCGTTAGCACGACGGCATGGTGACGATCTTGATGTTCAACCGTCGCAGGGCTTCGCCTAAGCACTGCTACAATATGACCGAGGTGTAATATCATGGAGGGGGGAACCGCACACGGCTAAGGAACGATCACGAAGATCAACTTGTGTGTTCTAGGGTGCCCCCTGCCCCCGTATATAAAGGAACCAAGGGGAGGGGGCGGCCAGCCAAGGAGGGCGCGCCAAGGGGGAGTCCTACTCCCACTGGGAGTAGGACTCCCTTCTTTCCTAGTTGGATAAGGAGAAGGGGAAAGAGGAGGAAGAGGGAAAGGAAAAGGGGGGGGGGGCGCCGCCCCCCTTCCCTTGTCCTATTCGGACTAGGAAGGGGAGGGGCGCGCGGCCACCTCTTGCCTCCTTTCCTCTTCTCCCTTAAGGCCCATGTAGGCCCAATAACCCCCCGGGGGGTTCCGGTAACCCCCCCCCGGTACTCCGGTAAAATCCCGATTTCACCCGGAACGATTCTGATATCCAAATATAGGCTTCCAATATATCGATCTTTATGTCTCGACCATTTCGAGACTCCTCGTCATGTCCATGATCACATCCGGGACTCCGAACAACCTTCGGTACATCAAAATACATAAACTCATAATGAAACTGTCATCATAACGTTAAGCGTGCGGACCCTACTGTTCGAGAACAATGTAGACATGACCGAGACACATCTCCGGTCAATAACCAATAGCGGAACCTGGATGCTCATATTGGTTCCTACATATTCTACGAAGATCTTTATCGGTCAGACTGATCTTAGCAACTGAACTAGTATCAAATACTGAGGGGTTGCTATAAACACTAATAAAGTACACATCAATAACATGTATATCAAATATACTTATGTTCACTTTGCCATCCTTCTTATCTGCCAATCACTTGGGGTAGTTCCGCTTCCAGTGACCAGTCCCTTTGCAGTAGAAACACTTAGTCTCGGGCTTAGGACCAGACTTGGGCTTCTTCACTTGAGCAGCAACTTGCTTGCTGTTCTTCTTGAAGTTCCCCTTCTTCCCTCTGCCCTTTTCTTGAAACTAGTGGTCTTGTCTACCATCAACACTTGATGTTTTTCTCGATTTCTACCTTCGTCAATTTCCGCATTACGAAGAGCTTGGGAATCGTTTCCGTTATCCCTTGAATATCATAGTTCATCATGAAGTTCTACTAACTTGGTGATGGTGACTAGAGAATTCTGTCAATCACTATCTTATCTGGAAGATTAACTCCCACTTGATTCAAGCGATTGTAGTACTCAGACAATCTGAGCACATGCTCACTAGTTGAGCGATTCTCCTCCATCTTTTAGCTATAGAACTTGTTGGAGACTTCATATCTCTCAACTCGGGTATTTGCTTGAAATATTAACTTCAACTCCTGGAACATCTCATATGCTCCATGACGTTCAAAATGTCTTTGAAGTCCCGATTCTAAGCCATTAAGCATGGTGCACTAAACTATCAAGTAGTCATCATATTGAGCTAGCCAAACATTCATAACGTCTGCATCTGCTCCTGCAATAGGTCTGTCACCTAGCGGTGCATCAAGTACATAATTCTTCTGTGCAGCAATGAGGATAAACCTCAGATCACGGATCCAATCTGCATCATTGCTACTAACATCTTTCAACACAATTTTCTCTAGGAACATATCAAAATAAACATAGGGAAGCAACAACGCGAGCTATTGATCTACAACATAATTTGCAAAATACTACCAGGACTAAGTTCATGATAAATTTAAGTTCAATTAATCATATTACTTAAGAACTCCCACTTAGATAGACATCCCTCTAATCCTCTAAGTGATTACGTGATCCAAATCAACTAAACCATGTCCGATCATCACGTGAGATGGAGTAGTTTCATTGGTGAACATCGCTATATTGATCATATCTGCTATATGATTCACGCTCGACCTTTCGGTCGCCGTGTTCCGAGGCCATATCTGTATATGCTTGGCTCGTCAAGTATAACCTAAGTATTCTGCGTGTGCAACTGTTTTGCACCCGTTGTATTTGAACGTAGAGCCTATCACACCCGATCATCACTTGGTGTCTCGGCACGAAGAACTTTCGCAACGGTGCATACTCAGGGAGAACATTTCTTGATAATTAGTGAGAGATCATCTTATAATGCTAGCGTCAATCAAAGCAAGATAAGATGCATAAAAGATAAACATCACATGCAATCAATATAAGTGATATGATATGGCCACCAGCATCTTGTGCTTGTGATCTCCATCTTCGAAGCACCATCATGATCACCATCGTCACCGGCGCGACACCTTGATCTCCATCGTAGCATCGTTGTCGTCTCGCCAATCTTATGCTTCCACGACTATCGCTACCGCTTAGTGATAAAGTAAAGCATTACAGCGCGATTGCATTGCATACAATAAAGCGACAACCATATGGCTCCTGCCAGTTGCCGATAACTCGGTTACAAAACATGATCATCTCATACAATAAAATTTAGCATCATGTCTTGACCATATCACATCACAACATGCCCTGCAAAAACAAGTTAGACGTCCTCTACTTTGTTGTTGCAAGTTTTACGTGGCTGCTACGGGCTTAAGCAAGAACCAATCTTACCTACGCATCAAAACCACAATGATAGTTTGTCAAGTTGGTGATGTTTTAACCTTCGCAAGGACCGGGCGTAGCCACACTCGATTCAACTAAAGTTGGAGAAACTGTCACCCGCAAGCCACCTATGTGCAAAGCACGTCGGGAGAACCGGTCTCGCGTAAGCGTACGCGTAATGTCGGTCCGGGCCGCTTCGTCCAACAATACCGCCAAACCAAAGTATGACATGCTGGTAAGCAGTATGACTTATATCGCCCACAACTCACTTGTGTTCTACTCGTGCAAATAACATCAACATATAAAACCTAGGCTCGGATGCCACTGTTGGGGAACGTAGTAATTTCAAAAAAATTCCTACGCACACGCAAGATCATGGTGATGCATAGCAACGAGTGGGGAGAGTGTGATCTACGTACCCTTGTAGATCGACAACGGAAGCGTTAGCACAACGTGGTTGATGTAGTCGTACGTCTTCACGGTCCGACCGATCCAAGCACCGTTACTCCGGCACCTCCGAGTTCTTGGCACATGTTCAGCTCGATGACGATCCCCGGGCTCCGATCCAGCAAAACTTCGGGGATGAGTTCCGTCAGCACGACGGCATGGTGGCGATCTTGATGTTCAACCATCATAGGGCTTCGCCTAAGCACTGCTACAATATGACCGAGGTGTAATATCCTGGAGGGGGGCACCGCACACGGCTAAGGAACGATCACGAAGATCAACTTGTGTGTTCTAGGGTGCCCCCCTGCCCCCGTATATAAAGGAACCAAGGGGAGGGGGCGGCCGGCCAAGGAGGGCGCGCCAAGGGGGAGTCCTACTCCCACTGGGAGTAGGACTCCCTTCTTTCCTAGTTGGATAAGGAGAAGGGGAAAGAGGAGGAAGAGGGAAAGGAAAAGGGGGGGGGGGGCGCCGCCCCCCTTCCCTTGTCCTATTCGGACTAGGAAGGGAAGGGGCGCGCGGCCACCTCTTGCCTCCTTTCCTCTTCTCCCTTAAGGCCCATGTAGGCCCGATAACCCCCCGGGGGGTTCCGGTAACCCCCCCCCCCCGGTACTCCGGTAAAATCCCGATTTCACCCGGAACGATTCCAATATCCAAATATAGGCTTCCAATATATCGATCTTTATGTCTCGACCATTTCGAGACTCCTCGTCATGTCCATGATCACATCCGGGACTCCGAACAACCTTCGGTACATAAAAATACATAAACTCATAATGAAACCGTCATCGTAACGTTAAGCATGCAGACCCTACGGTTCGAGAACAATGTAGACATGACCGAGACACGTCTCCGGTCAATAACCAATAGCGGAACCTGGATGCTCATATTGGTTCCTACATATTCTACGAAGATCTTTATCGGTCAGACCGCATAACAACATACGTTGTTCCCTTCGTCATCGGCATGTTACTTGCCCGAGATTCGATCGTCGGTATCCAATACCTAGTTCAATCTCGTTACTGGCAAGTCTCTTTACTCGTTCCATAATACATCATCTCGCAACTAACTCATTAGTTGCAATGCTTGCAAGGCTTATGTGATGTGCATTACCGAGAGGGCCCAGAGATACCTCTCCGACAATCGGAGTGACAAATCCTAATCTCGAAATACGCCAACCCAACATGTACCTTTGGAGACACCTGTAGAGCACCTTTATAATCACCCATTTACGTTGTGACGTTTGGTAGCACACAAATTGTTCCTCCGGCAAACGGGAGTTGCATAATCTCATAGTCACAGGAACATGTATAAGTCATGAAGAAAGCAATAGCAACATACTAAACGATCGGGTGCTAAGCTAATGGAATGGGTCATGTCAATCAGATCATTCACCTAATAATGTGATCCCGTTAATCAAATAACAACTCCTTGTTCATGGTTAGGAAACATAACCATCTTTGATTAACGAGCTAGTCAAGTAGAGGCATACTAGTGACACTCTGTTTGTCTATGTATTCACACATGTATTATGTTTCCGGTTAATACAATTCTAGCATGAATAATAAACATTTATCATGATATAAGGAAATAAATAATAACTTTATTATTTCCTCTAGGGCATATTTCCTTCACTTAGCAACGAATATCTTGCCTTCAGATCTGTGATAGAAGGTGTACCCAACAGTCTCCTTTGGGTATCCTATGAAGACACATTTCTCCGAATTGGGTTCAAGCTTATCAGGTTGAAGCTTTTTTACATAAGCATCGCAGCCCCAAACTTTAAGAAATGACAACTTGGGTTTCTTGCCAATCCACAACTCATAAGGTGTCGTCTCAACGGATTTAGATAGTGCCCTATTTAACTTGACTGCTGACGTCTATAAAGCATAACCCCAAAATGATAGCGGTAAATCAGTAAGAGACATCATAGATCGCACCATATCTAGTAAAGTACGATTACGACGTTCGGACACACCATTATGCTGTGGTGTTCCGGGTGGCGTGAGTTGCAAAACTATTTCGCATTGTTTCAAATGAAGACCAAACTCGTAACACAAATATTCTCCTCCATGATCAAATCGTAGAAACTTTATTTTCTTGTTATGTTGATTTTCCACTTCACTCTGAAATTCTTTGAACTTTTCAAATGTTTCATACTTATGTTTCGTCAAGTAGATATACCCATATCTGCTCAAATCACCTGTGAAGGTCAGAAAATAGCGATACCCGCCACGAGCATCAACACTCACCGGACCGCATACATCAGTATGTATTATTTCCAATAAGTCTGTTGCTCGTTCCATTGTTCCGGATAACGGAGTCTCAGTCATCTTGCCCATGAGGCATGGTTCGCAAGCATCAAGTGATTCCAAAAGCCCATCAGCATGAAGTTTATTCATGCATTTTACACAAATATGACCTAAACGATAGTGCCACAAATAAGTTGCACTATCATTATTAAACTTATATCTTTTGGCTTCAATACTATGAACATGTGTATCACTACTATCAAGATTTAGTAAAAATAGACCGCTCGTTAATGGTGCATGACCATAAAAGATATTACTCATATAAATAGAACAACCATTATTCTCTGATTTAAATGAATAACCGTCTCGCATCAAATAAGATCCAGATATAATGTTCATGCTTAACGCTGGCACCAAAAACAATTATTCAGGTCTAAAACTAATCCCGAAGGTAGATGTAGAGGTAGTGTGCCGACGCCGATCACATCGACTTTGGAACCATTTCCCACGCGCATCGTCGCCTCGTCCTTAGCCAATCTCCGCTTAATCCGTAGCCCCTGTTTCGAGTTGCAAATATTAACAACAGAACCAGTATCAATTACCCAGGCGCTACTGCCAGCATTAGTAAGGTACACATCAACAACATGTATATCAAATATACCTTTCACTTTGCCATCCTTCTTATCCGCCAAATACTTGGGGCAGTTTTGCTTCCAGTGACCAATTCCTTTGTAGTAGAAGCACTCAGTCTCGGGCTTAGGTTCAGACTTGGGCTTCTTCACTTGAGAAGCAACTTGCTTGTCATTCTTCTTAAAGTTCATCTTCTTCCCTTTACCCTTTTTCTTGAAACTGGTGGTCTTGTTGACCATCAGCACTTGATGCTCCTTCTTGATTTCTACCTCCGCAGCCTTTAGCATTGCGAAGAGCTCGGGAATCATCTTATCCATCCCTTGCATATTATATTTCATCACAAAGCTCTTGTAGCTTGGTGGAAGTGATTGAAGAACTCTGTCAATGACAATATCATCAGGAAGATTAACTCCCAGTTGAGTCAAATGGTTGTGGTACCCAGACATTCTGAGTATATGTTTACTGACAGAACTATTCTCCTCCATCTTGCAGCTGTAGAACTTATTGGAGACTTCATATCTCTCAATCTGGGCATTTGCTTGAAATATTAACTTCAACTCCTGGAACATCTCATATGCTCCATGATGTTCAAAACATCGTTGACGTCCCGGTTCTACGCCGTAAAGCATGGCACACTGAACTATCGAGTAGTCATCAGCTTTGCTCTGCCAGACGTTCATAACATCTGGCGTTGCTCCTGCAGCGGGTTTGTCACCTAGCGGTGCTTCAAGGACGTAATTCTTCTGTGCAGCATTGAGGATAATACTCAAGTTACGGACCCAGTCCGTGTAATTTCTACCATCATCTTTCAACTTAGCTTTCTCTAGGAACGCATTAAAATTCAACGGAACAACAGCACGGGCCATTTATATACAACAACATAGACATGTAAAATACTATCAGGTACTAAGTTCATGATAAATTAAAGTTCAATTAATCATATTACTTAAGAACTCCCCCTTAGATAGACATCCCTCTAATCATCTAAGTGATCATGTGATCCATATCAACTAAACCATGTCCGATCATCACGTGAGATGGAGTGGTTTTCAATGGTGAACATCACTATGTTGATCATATCTACTATATGATTCATGCTCGACCTTTCGGTCTCAGTGTTCTGAGGCCATATCTGCATATGCTAGGCTCGTCAAGTTTAACCCGAGTATTCTGCGTGTGCAAAACTGGCTTGCACCCGTTGTATGTGAATGTAGAGCTTATCACACTCGATCATCACGTGGTGTCTCGGCACGACGAACTATAGCAATGGTGCATACTCAGGGAGAACACTTGTACCTTGAAATTTAGTGAGAGATCATCTTATAATGCTACCGCCGTACTAAGCAAAATAAGATGCATAAAGGATAAACATCACATGCAATCAAATAAGTAATATGATATGGCCACCATCATCTTGTGCCTTTTGATCTCCATCTCCAAAGCATCATCATGATCACTATCATCACCGGCTTGACACCTTGATCTCCATCGCAGCATCGTTGTCGTCTCGCCAACTATTACTTCCATGACTATCGCTATCGCTTAGTGATAAACTAAAGCAATTACATGTCGATTGCATTTCATACAATAAAGCGACAACCATATGGCTCCTGCCAGTTGCCGATAACTGTGTTACAAAACATGATCATCTCATACAAAAATTTATATAATCACATCTTGACCATATCACATCACAACATGCCCTGCAAAAACTAGTTAGACGTCCTCTACTTTGTTGTTGCAAGTTTAACGTGGCTGCTACGGGCTTCTAGCAAAAACCGTTCTTACCTACGCATCAAAACCACAACATGGTATAGTGATTGCTTTTTGATCTTCAGAAAGAACCTTGTTCATCGAAACTGATTCAACTAAAGTTGGAGAAACAGACACCCACGAGCCACATGTGTGTGAAGCACGTCGGTAGAACCAGTCTCATGTAAGCGTACGCGTAATGTCGGTCTGAGCCGCTTCATCCAACAATACCGCTGAATCAAGAATCAACTAGTGACAGCAAGCAATATGTATATGCTCATGCCCACAACTCCTTTGTGTTCTACTCGTGCATATAACATCTACGCATAGACCTGGCTCGGATGCCACTGTTGGGGAACGCGGTAATTTCAAAAAAATCCTATGCACACGCAAGATCCATCTAGGTGATGCATAGCAACAAGAGGGGAGAGTGTTGTCTATGTACCCTCGTAGACCAAAAGCGGAAGCGTTATGACAACGCGGTTGATGTAGTCGCACATCTTCACGATCCGACCGATCCTAGCACCAAAGGTACGGCACCTCCGTGATCTGCACATGTTCAGCTCGGTGACATCCCACGAACTCTAGATCTAGCTGAGGTCGAGAGAGAGTTTCGTCAGCACGACGGTGTGATGACGGTGATGATGAAGCTACCGGCGCAGGGCTTTGCCTAAGCATTACAACGATATGACCGAGGTGGAATCCTGTGGAGGGGGGCACCACACACGGCTAAACAATAAACTTGTGTGTCTATGGGGTGCCCCCTCCCCATATATAAAGGAGTGGAGGAGGGGGAGGGCTGGCCCTCTCATGGCGCGCCCAAGGGAGGGAGTCCTATTCCCTGTGGGAGTAGGATTCCCCCTTCCCTAGTTAGAGTAGGAGAGGAAGGAAGGAGGAGAGAGGGAGAAGGAAAGGGGGGCCGGGCCCCCACCCCAATTCGGATTGGGCTTAGGGGGGCATGCCCCCACCTTGGCCGCCTCCTCCTCTTTCCCACTAAGGCCCAGTAAGGCCCATACACTCCCCGGGGGGTTCCGGTAACCCCCCGGTACTCCGGTAAATGCCCGAACTCTCTCGGAACCACTCCGATGTCCAAACATAGCCTTCCAATATATCGATCTTTATGTCTCGGCCATTTTGAGACTCCTCGTCATGTTCGTGGTCATATCCGGGACTCCGAACTACCTTTGGTACATCAAAACACATAAACTCATAATACCAATCGTCACCGAACTTTAAGCGTGCGGACCCTACGGGTTCGAGAACTATGTAGACATGACCGAGACTCATCTCTGGCCAATAACCAGTAGTGGAACCTGGATGCTCATATTGGTTCCCATATATTCTACGAAGATATTTATCGGTCAAACGGCATAACAACATACGTTATTCCCTTTATCATCGATATGTTACTTGCCCGAGATTCGATCTTCGTTATCTCAATACCTAGTTCAATCTCGTTACCGGCAAGTCTCTTTACTCATTCTGTAATGCATCATCCCACAACTAACTCATTAGTCACATTGCCTGCAAGTCTTATAGTGATGTGCATTACCGAGAGGGCCCAGAGATACCTCTCCGACAATCGAGTGACAGATCCTAATCTCGATCTATGCCAACTCAACAAACACCATCAGAGACACCTGTAGAGCATCTTTATAACCTCCCAGTTATGTTGTGACATTTGATAGCACATTAAGTGTTCCTCCGATATTCGGGAGTTGCACAATCTCATAGGCATAGGAACATGTATAAGTTATGAAGAAAGCAATAGCAACAAACCAAACGATCATCATGCTAAGCTAACGGATGGGTCAAGTCAATCACATCATTCTCTAATGATGTGATCCCATTCATCAAATGACAACTCTTGTCCATGGCTAGGAAACTTAACCATATTTGATTAACGAGCTAGTCAAGTAGAGGCAGACTAGTGACACTCTGTTTGTCTATGTATTCACACATGTACTAAGTTTCTGGTTAATACAATTCTAGCATGAATAATAAACATTTATAATGATATAAGGAAATGTAAATAACAACTTTATTATTGCCTCTAGGGCATATTTCCTTCATATAGATCTTGCATGTGTGTAGAACAAAAAATTCCATGCAACGTTCCCCTACATTGTGGAGTAGTTATTAGATGATGGGCCAGTTGCTAGAGTGATAGAAGCTTAAACCCTAGTTTATGCACTATTCCGTAATGGTTTGATTTGGATCCATATGTTTAATGCTATGGTTAGATTTGATCTTAATACTTTTTTCGTAGTTGCGGATGCTTGCGAGCGGGTAAATCTTAAGTGGGAGGCTTGTTCAAGTAAGAACATCACCCAACCACCGGTCCACCCACATATCAAATTATCAAAGTAGCGAATGCGAATCAAACCAACATGATGAAAGTGACTAGATGAAATTCCCGTGTGCCCTCAAGAACGTTTTTCTTATTATAAGAGATCGTTTTGGCCTGTCCTTTGTTACAAAAAAGATTGGGCTACCTTGTTGCACTTTATTTACCGTTATTGTTACTTTATCGTTACAAATTATCTTACTATCAAACTACTTGTTACCGACAATTTCAGTGCTTGCAGAAATTACCTTGCTGAAAACCGCTTGTCATTTCCTTCTGCTCCTCGTTGGATTTGACACTCTTACTTATGGAAAGGAATGCTATTGCCCCCTATACTTGTGGTTCATCACTCTGCGGCACACCTCATCAAGCGACTCGACAATGCTATTTTGCCAGGTGACTTTTTGTTGTTCAAACTGGGGGCTCCCCACGGGCTACACCAACCTCGAGCTGACCTGTGCCAAACATGGCAGCCGCATATCTTTATGGTTGTGTAACAAATCTGGTCATGCCCTAATGAGTTTGCGTTGCTTGCATAATCGTGTGTCCGGTGCTATGCCGCCTTGAGAGCATCACGCACTCGCGACTTCTCTCCTGACCGTCCCATGAGCGGGGGCAGGTCACGGCGTCTGTGCTCGGGTCCATCCCTGCAGCGCCGATAAATCCAAGCCTACCCCCATGCATGTCACCTCACCAAGATCTTTGTTGCCTTGTCTCCTCAGGGAATAGCCATGACCAAGTTGGCGAGTGCGCGTCACTCCCTGTATCCTGAAATCTGTCAACATGCAGTTACCCCAGGAACCAGGCGCTCGGGGACCCCGCAGGCGGCGTCTCGCGTGCTGACCGGTGATGACCACCCATCCGAAAGTCCTCACGAGATGAAGACTTCGAGGACCGAGTCTCAGCAATCGCACCTTAAGAATAGTGTGGTCTCCTCATGAGCCGTGGCTTGCTCGATGCCATTCCCTGCAAAAGCTAAGTCTAATCCCCTCACGAGACCCAACTATTGTCACTAGAATTCCCTCTTCTCGCAACCTTGGCAAAGGTTGTCGCCTCTTTTTCGCGTGAGCCGCTTCCACATTAAAGGGGGGCTCGCAGAGCACCGCATCTCATGGTCCCTCACTAGCTCTTGGTGCCCCTCACCTCCTGGCCTTGTCCAGGCATCGTGGCCTAACATACCAGCAGCGACTGAGGCTCGCTCGGGGGCTGGGTCCTAACGGCGTAGAGCACTTAGGCGAGCAAGAAAAAGAGGGGCAAAACTCGCGAGGAGATTTTAGGAGAGAGCTTACGATTCAAAATACACAGCATTAAATTTAAAACTTGGAGGCCATTGTTTTTCACACACACCCCCATGGGGCCTACATCAATCTGGTGCAGGAAAAGGGACAAAATGAAGGGGGAAGCCTAAGGTGGGGCGTGACCACCCTCGAGGCTCCGGCTCGGGCGTTGTCCGCGCCTAATCGGAGTCCTCATTGCTACCTCTTGAGCTTTCATTGGTATTTCCCTTGAAGAGGAAAGGGTGATGAAGCAAACTAGAGTAAGTATTTCCCTCAGCTTTTGAGAACCAAGGTATCAATCCAGTAGGAGACAACGCAACAAACCACCGAATACCTGCATAAACAAAAACCAACTTGCACCCCGGTTATTTGCAAAGTGAGATTTGATATAGATGGATAAACAGTAAAGTAATATTTTTGTTATTTTTGGGTTTATGGAATAGAAAGTAAAAGATTACAAAGGAAGTAAATAGGAAACTAAAATTGTAGATCGAAAACTTATATGATGGGAGGCTTCTCTCAAGATAGAAAATATTATGGTGGGTGAACAAATTACTGCCGAGCAATTGATAGAAAAGTGCAAAGTTATGACGATATCTAAGGCAATGATCATCAATATAGGCATCACGTCTATGTCAAGTAGACCTAAATGATTCTGCATCTACTACTATTACTCCACACATCGACCGACTCATGCCCACATCTAGAGTATTAAGTTCGTAAGAACAGAGTAACACATTAAGTAAGATGGCATGATGTAGCGGGATAAACTCAAGCAATATGATGAAAACCCCATCTTGTTATCCTCGATAGCAACAATACAATACATGTCGGTTCCCCTTCTGTCACTAGGATCGAGCACCGCAAGATGGAACCCAAAGCTAAGCACTTCTCCCATTCCAAGAAAAACCAATCTAGTTGGCCAAACCAAATCGATAGTTCGAAGAGACTTTCAAAGATATCAAATCATGCATATAAGAATTTAGAGGAGATTCGAATAATATTCATAGATAAGCTGATCATAAATCCAAAATTCATCGGATCTCGGCAAAAACACCGCAAAAGAGTATTAAATCGAATCGATCTCCAAGAACATCAAGGAGAACTTTGTATTGAGAATCAAAGAGAGAGAAGAAGTCATCTAGCTACTAGCTATGGACCGTAGGTCTATGGTAAACTACTCACGCTTCATCGGAGAGGCAATGGTGTTGATGTAGAAGCCCTCCGTGATCGAATCCTCCTCCGACAGGATGCCGGAAAAGGCCCCTACATGGGATCTCATGGGTACAGAAGGTTGCGGCGGTGGAAAAGTGGTTTCATGGCTCTCCTGGAAGGCTTTGGGGTATTTGAGAATATATAGGCGGAAAAAATAGGTCGGTGGAGTCACGAGGGGCCCACAAGGGTGGGGGTGTGCCCTACCCCCCTAGGCGCGCCCTCCGACCTTGTGGCCGCCTTGTGGCTTTCCTGACATGCAGTCCAAGCCCTCTAGATGTCTTTTGGTCCAAGAAAAATCATCGCGAAAGTTCCATTCCATTTGGACTCCGTTTGGTATTCCTTTTCTATGAAACTCTAAAACAAGGGAAAAACAGAAACTGGCACTGGGCTCTATGTTAATAGGTTAGTCCCAAAAATCATATAAAATAGCATATTAATGCATATAAAACATCCAAAACATATAATATAATAGCATGGAACAATCAAAACTATAGATACGTTAGACACGTATCAGGCATCCTCGAGCTTAATTCCTGCTCGTCCTCGAGTAGGTAAATGATAAAAACAGAATTTTTGATGTGGAATGCTACCTAACATATTTATCCATGTAATTCTCTTTATTGTGGCATGAATGTTCATATTCATATGATTCAAAACAAAAGTTTAATATTGACATAAAAAGAATAATACTTCAAGCATACTAACAAAATAATTATGTCCTCTCAAAATAACATGGCCAAAGAAGGCTTATCCCTACAATATCATATAGTCTGGCTATGCTCCATCTTCATCACACAAAATATTCAAATCATGCACAACAACCCCGATGACAAGTCAAGCAATTGTTTCATACATTTGACGTTCTCAAACTTTTTCAACTTTCACGCAATACATGAGGGTGAGCCATGGACATAGCACTATAGGTGGAACAGACGATGGTTGTGGAGAAGACAAGAAGAAGGAGATAGTCTCACATCAACTAGGCGTATCAACAGGCTATGGAGATGCCCATCAATAGATATCAATGTGAGTGAGTAAGAATTGCCATGCAAGAGATGCACTAGAGCTATAAGTTTATGAAAGCTCAAAAAGAAACTAAGTGGGTGTGCATCCAACTTGCTTGCTCATGAGGACCTAGGGCATTTTGAGGAAGCCCATCATTGGAATATACAAGACAAGTTCTATAATGAAACATTCCCACTAGTATATGAATGTGATAATTAGGAGACTCTCTATCATGAAGATCATGGTGCTACTTTGAAGCACAAGTGTGGCAAAGGAATAGTAACATTGTCCCTTCTCTCTTTTCTCTCTTTTTTTGAGCCTTCTTTTTTTTTATTTGTCCTTTCTCTCTTTTTTTATTTCCTGACATGGGACAATGCTCTAGTAATGAAGATCATCACACTTTTATTTACTTACAACTCAAAAATTACAACTCGATTCTAGGACAAAATATGACTCTATGTGAATGCCTCCGGCGGTGTACCGAGATGGGCAATGAATCAAGAGCGACATGTATAAAAATGATGAACGGTGGATTTGCCACAAAGACGATGTCAACTACATGATCATGCATAGCAATATGACAATGATGATGTGTGTCATAATAAACAGAACGGTGGAAAGTTACATGGCAATATATCTCAGAATGGCTATGGAAATGCCATAATAGGTAGGTATGGTGGTTCTTTTGAGTAAGGTATAGGGTGGGTTTATGATACCGGCGAAAGTTGTCTGGTACAAGAGAGGCTAGCAATGGCGAAAAGGTGAGAGTGCGTATAATCCATGGACTCAACATTAGTCATAAAGAACTCACATACTTATTGCAAAAATCTATTAGTCATCGAAACAAAGTACTACACACATGCTCCTAGGGGGATAGATTGGTAGGAAAAGACCATCGCTCGTCCCCGACCGCCACTCATAAGGAATACAATGAAAAAATATATCATGCTCCAACTTCGTTACATAGCGGTTCACCATACGTGCATGCTACGGGACTCACAAACCTTAACACAAGTATTTCTCAAATTCACAACTAATTACTAGCATGACTTTAATATCACCATCTTCATATCTCAAAACAATCATAAGGAATCAAACTTCTCCTACTATTCAATGCACTTTATATGAAAGTTTTTATTATATCCCTCTTGGATGCCTATCATATTAGGACTAATTTTATAACCAAGGAAAATTACCATGCTGTTTTTAAAGACTCTCAAAATAATATAAGTGAAGTATGAGAGTTCATTAATTTCTATAAAATAAAACCACCACCGTGCTCTAAAAATATATAAGTGAAGCACTAGAGCAAAATTGCCTAGCTCAAAAGATATAAGTGAAGCACATAGAGTATTCTAATAAATCACGATTCATGCGTGTCTTTCTCGAAAGGTTTGTACAGCAAGGATGATTGTGGCAAACTAAAAAGCAAAGACTCAGATCATGCAAGACGCTCCAAGCAAAACACATATCATGTGGTGAATAAAAATATAGCCTCAAGTAAAGTTACCGATAGACGAAGACGAAAGAGGGGATGCCTTCCAGGGGCATACCCAAGCTTAGGCTCTTTGGCATCCTTGAACATTACCTTGGGGTGCCTTGGGCATCCCCAACCTTAGGCTCTTGCCACTCCTTATTCCATAGTCCATCAAATCCTTACCCAAAACTTGCAAAATTCACAACACAAAACTTCAAAAGAAAATCTCGTAAGCTCCATTAGTATAAGAAAATAAATCATCACTTTTGGTACTGTTGTGAACTCATTCTTTATTTATATTGGTGTAATATCTACTGTATTCCAACTTTTCCATGGTTCATACCCCTGATACTAGCCATAGATTCATCAAAATAATCAAACAACACGCGAAAAATAGAATCTGTCAAAAACAGAACAGTCTATAGCAATCTGGATATTCTGAATACTTTTTTAACACTAAAAATCCTTAGAAATTAGGAAGTCCTAGGCAATTTGTCTATTAATCTTCTGCAAAAACAATCAACTAGAAATCACTCTTCAGGTAAAAATGAGAATTGTTTTCGTGAGCGCAAAAGTTTCTATTTTTCAGCAAGATCAAATCAACTATCACCATAGGTTATCCCAAAGGTCTTGCTTGGCACAAACACTAATTAAAACACAAAACCACATCTAATTAGAGGCTAGATGAATTATTTAATGCAAAACAGAACCTAAAAAGCAAAAACAAAAATAAAGTTTGGTTGCCTCCCAACAAGCGCTATTGTTTAACGCCCTTAGCTAGGCATAAAACACGAATAGATCTAAGTATTCTCATCTTCGATATGAAATTCTTCAATTACACACTTATGATTATTAGGATATTCTTTGGTTTTATAAATGATCAAACTCCTAGGAAAGAAATCAAGAAATTCATTCGTGACAATAGGTTCCTTATTAATGTCGAGAAAATTGGGGTGAATACTAATTGATTTGAGATCTTCATTGTCTTTACTAGAAGATTCACCCTTATTCTTAGGAACATGAGTAAACTTGGCAATCTTGGTAGGAAGAAGATTATGAATAGTTTTAACGGAGGAAAAAGCGAAACCCAAGTTGGTAATAATATCTTCTAGCTTGCCAATTCTAGTAGAATTTTGATCTATCCTTTCATTAACTATTGGTTCCTTTTCCCTAAGATTTTTTAAGGTAACTCCTACCCTAGATCCATATTGCGTAATTTGATTATGAATCTTGTTATCTAAATTTTCAATCAACTCAACGGTAGCAATTTTATTCTCAATAATATCAAATCTTTGCATCACATGCTCCAAAGTCAAAGCAGTACCGTTAACCAAAAGAGGCGGGGGACCTAACAAATGTTGGAAATATGCCCTAGAGGCAATAATAAATTAGTTATTATTATATTTCCTTGTTCATGATAATCGTTTATTATCCATTCTAGAATTGTATTGATAGGAAACTCAGATACATGTGTGGATACATAGACAACACCATGTCCCTAGTAAGCCTCTAGTTGACTAGCTCGTTGATCAATAGATGGTTACGGTTTCCTGACCATGGACATTGGATGTCGTTGATAATGGGATCACATCATTAGGAGAATGATGTGATGGACAAGACCCAATCCTATGCCTAGCACAAGATCATGTAGTTCGTATGCTAAAGCTTTTCTAATGTCAAGTATCATTTCCTTAGACCATGAGATTGTGCAACTCCCGGATACCGTAGGAGTGCTTTGGGTGTGCCAAACGTCACAACGTAACTGGGTGGCTATAAAGGTACACTACAGGTATCTCCGAAAGTGTCTGTTGGGTTGGCACGAATCGAGACTGGGATTTGTCACTCCGTGTAAACGGAGAGGTATCTCTGGGCCCACTCGGTAGGACATCATCATAATGTGCACAATGTGATCAAGGAGTTGATCACGGGATGATGTGTTACGGAACGAGTAAAGAGACTTGCCGGTAATGAGATTGAACAAGGTATTGGGATACCGACGATCGAATCTCGGGCAAGTATCATACCGCTAGACAAAGGGAATTGTATACGGGATTGATTAAGTCCTTGACATCGTGGTTCATCCGATGAGATCATCGTGGAGCATGTGGGAGCCAACATGGGTATCCATATCCCGCTGTTGGTTATTGACCGGAGAGTTGTCTCGGCCATGTCTGCATGACTTCCGAACCCGTAGGGTCTACACACTTAAGGTTCGATGACGCTAGGGTTATAGGGAAAGTATGTACGCGGTTACCGAATGTTGTTCGGAGTCCCGGATGAGATCCCGGACGTCATGAGGAGTTCTGGAATGGTCCGGAGGTAAAGATTGATATATAGGAAGTATGGTTTGGGCCACCGGAAGTGTTCCGGGCATCACCGGTAGTGTACCGGGACCACCGGAGGGGTCCGAGGGGTCCACCAGGTGGGGCCACCAGCCCCGGAGGCCTACATGGGCCAATAGTGGGAAGGGACCAGCCCCTGGGTGGGCTAGGGCTCCTCCCACCAAGGCCCAAGGCGCCTCCAAGAGGGGAAGGGGGCAAACCCTAGGGCAGATGGGCCCTAAGCCCCACCCCAGGTGCGCCTCCCCCTCTCCCCCTTGTGGCCGCCACCCAGATGGGATCTGGGGGCTGCCGCCACCCCTAGGGAGGGAACCCTAGGTGGGGGCGCAGCCCCTCCCCTCCCCCTATATATACTTGAGGTTTGGGGCTGCCCAACACATGTGATTTGCTCTCCCTGTTGGCGCAGCCCTACCCCTCTCCCTCCTCGTCTCTCGTAGTGCTTGGCGAAGCCCTGCTGGAGTCCCGCGCTCCTCCACCACCACCACGCCATCGTGCTACTGCTGGATGGAGTCTTCCCCAGCCTCTCCTTCTCCCCTTGCTGGATCAAGGCGTAGGAGACGTCACCGGGCTGTACGTGTGTTGAACACGGAGGTGCCGTCCGTTCGGCACTAGGATCATCGGTGATTTGGATCACGACGAGTACGACTCCATCAACCCCGTTCACTTGAACGCTTCCGCTTAGCGATCTACAAGGGTATGTAGATGCACTCTCCTTCCCTCGTTGCTAGATTACTCCATAGATTGATCTTGGTGATGCGTAGAAAATTTTGAATTTCTGCTACGTTCCCCAACAGTGGCATCATGAGCTAGGTCTATGCGTAGTTACTATGCACGAGTAGAACACAAAGTAGTTGTGGGCGTCGATATTGTCAATTATCTTGCCGTTACTAGTCTTATCTTGATTCGGCGGCATCGTGGGATGAAGCGGCCCGGACCAACCTTACACGTACGCTTACGTGAGACCGGTTCCACCGACTGACATGCACTAGTTGCATAAGGTGGCTGGCGGGTGTCTGTCTCTCCCACTTTAGTCGGATCGGATTCGATGAACAGGGTCCTTATGAAGGGTAAATAGAAATTGGCAATTCACGTTGTGGTTTTGGCGTAGGTAAGAAACGTTCTTGCTAGAAACCTATAGCAGCCACGTAAAAACTTGCAACAACAATTAGAGGACGTCTAACTTGTTTTTGCAGCAAGTGTTTGTGATGTGATATGGCCAAAGGATGTGATGAATGATATATGTGATGTATGAGATGATCATGTTCTTGTAATAGGAATCACGACTTGCATGTCGATGAGTATGACAACCGGCAGGAGCCATAGGAGTTGTCTTTATTTTTGTATGACCTGCGTGTCATTGAGAAACGCCATGTAAATTACTTTACTTTATTGCTAAACGTTTAGCCATAGTAGTAGAAGTAATAGTTGGCGAGCAACTTCATGGAGACACGATGATGGAGATCATGATGATGGAGATCATGGTGTCATGCCGGTGACAAGATGATCATGGAGCCCCAAGATGGAGATCAAAGGAGCTATATGATATTGGCCATATCATGTCACTATTATTTGATTGCATGTGATGTTTATCATGTTTTTGCATCTTGTTTACTTAGAACGACGGTAGTAAATAAGATGATCCCTCATTAAAATTTCAAGAAAGTGTTCCCCCTAACTGTGCACCGTTGCGAAGGTTCATTGTTTCGAAGCACCACGTGATGATCGGGTGTGATAGATTCTAATGTTCGAATACAACGGGTGTTGACGAGCCTAGCATGTACAGACATGGCCTCGGGACACATGCGAAACACTTAGGTTGACTTGACGAGCCTAGCATGTACAGACATGGCCTCGGAACACAGAGGACCGAAAGGTCGAGCATGAGTCGTATGGTAGATATGATCAACATGAAGATGTTCACCGATGATGACTAGTCCGTCTCACGTGATGATCGGACACGGCCTAGTTGACTCGGATCATGTAATCACTTAGATGACTAGAGGGATGTCTATCTGAGTGGGAGTTCATAAGATGAACTTAATTATCCTGAACATAGTCAAAAGGTCTTCGCAAATTATGTCGTAGCTCGCGCTTCAGTTCTACTGTTTAGATATGTTCCTAGAGAAAATTTAGTTGAAAGTTGATAGTAGCAATTATGCGGACTAGGTCCGTAAACTGAGGATTGTCCTCATTGCTTCATAGAAGGCTTATGTCCTTAATGCACCGCTCAGTGTGCTGAACCTCGAACGTCGTCTGTGGATGTTGCGAACATCTGACATACACATTTTGATAACTACGTGATAGTTCAGTTAAACGGTTTAGAGTTGAGGCACCGAAGACGTTTTGAAACGTCGCGAAACATATGAGATGTTTCGAGGGCTGAAATTGGGATTTCAGGCTCGTGCCCACGTCAAGAGGTATAAGACCTCCGACGATTTTCTTAGCCTGCAAACTAAGGGAGAAAAGCTCAATTGTTGAGCTTGTGCTCAGATTGTCTGAGTACAACAATCATTTGAATCGAGTGGGAGTTGATCTTCCAGATGAGATAGTGATGTTTCTCCGAAGTCATTACCACCAAGCTGCTAGAGCTTCGTGATGAACTATAATATATCAGGGACATATATGATGATCCTTGAGATATTCGCGATGTTTGACACCACAAAAGTAGAAATCAAGAAGGAGCATCAATTGTTGATGGTTGGTGAAACCACTAGTTTCAAGAAGGGCAAGGGCAAGAAGGGATACTTCATGAAACGGCAAATCAGCTGCTGCTCTAGTGAAGAAACCCAAGGTTGAACCCAAACCCGAGACTAAGTGCTTCTGTAATAAGGGGAACAGCCACTGGAGCAGAATTACCCTAGATACTTGGTAGATGAGAAGGCTGGCAAGGTCGATAGAAGTATATTGGATATACATTGTGTTAATGTGTACTTTACTAGTACTCCTAGTAGCACCATGGTATTAGATACCGGTTCGGTTGCTAAATGTTAGTAAACTCGAAATAAAAGGCTGCGGAGTAAACGGAGACTAGCTAAAGGTGAGCTGGCAATATGTGTTGGAAGTTTTTCCAAGCTTGATGTGATCAAGCATCGCACGCTCCCTCTACCATCGAGATTGGTGTTTGCGTTGAGCATAGACATGATTGGATTATGTCTATCGCAATACGGTTATTCATTTAAGGAGAATAATGGTTACTCTGTTTATTTGAATAATACCTTCAATGGTCTTGCACCTAAAATGAATGGTTTATTGAATCTCGATCGTAGTGATACACATGTTCATGCCAAAAGATATAAGATAGTAATGATAGTACCACCTACTTGTGGCACTGCCACGTAAGTCATATCGGTATAAAACGCATGAAGAAGCTCCATGTTGATGGATCTTTGGGCTCACTCGTTTTTGAAAAGTTTGAGACATGCGAACCATGTCTATTGGTGTATATGCATGAAGAAACTCCATGCAAATGGACCGTTTGGACTCACTTGATTTTGAATCACTTGAGACATGCAAATCATACCACATGGGCAAGATGACTGAAAGCCTCGTTTTCAGTAAAATGGAACTAGAAAGCAACTTGTTGGAAGTAATACATTTTGATGTGTGCAGTCCAATGAGTGCTGAGGCGTGTAGTGGATATCGTTATGTTCTTACTTCACAGATGATTTGAGTAGATGTTGAGTATATTTACTTGATGAATCACGAGTCTGAATTATTGAAAGGTTCAAGTAATTTCAGGGTGAAGTTGAAAGATCGTCGTGACAAGAGGATAAAATATCTATGATATGATCATAGAGATGAATATCTGAATTACGAGTTTGGCACAGAATTAAGACATTGTGGAAATTGTTTCACAACTAATACAGCCTGGAACACCATAGTGTGATGGTGTGTCCGAACATCATAACTGCACCCTATTGGATATGATGCATACCATGATGTCTCTTATCGAATTACCACGATAGTTTATGGGTTAGGCATTAGAGACAACCACATTCACTTTAAATAGGGCACCACGTAATTCCGATGAGATGACACCGTATGAACTATGGTTTAGAGAAACCTAAGCTGTCATTTCTTAAAAGTTTGGGGCTGCGACGCTTATGTGAAAAAGTTTCAGGCTGATAAGCTCGAACCCAAAGCGGATAAATGCATCTTCATAGGACACCCAAAACAGTTGGGTATACCTCCTGTCTCAGATCCGAAAGCAATAAGGGATTGTTTCTAGAATCGGGTCCTTTCTCGAGGAAAAGTTTCTCTCGAAAGAATTGAGTGGGAGGATGGTGGAGACTTGATGAGGTTATTGAACCGTCTCTTCAACTAGTGTGTGGCAGGGCACAGGGAGTTGTTCCTGTGGCACCTACACCAATTGAAGTGGAAGCTTATGATAGTGATCATGAAACTTCAGATCAAGTCACTACCAAACCTCGTGGGATGACAAGGATGCGTACTACTTCAGAGTGGTACGTAATCCTGTCTTGGAAGTCATGTTGCTAGACAACAATGAACCTACGAGCTATGGAGAAGCGATGGTGGGCCTGGATTCCAAAATGGCTCGAGGCCATATAATCCGAGAGAGGATCCATATATGAAAACAAAGTGTAGACTTTGGAAGAACTACTTGATGGTCGTAAGGCTGTTAGGTACATATGGATTTTAAAAGGAAGACGGACAATGATGGTAAGTATCACCATTAAGAAAGCTCGACTTGTCGTTAAGATGTTTTCCGACAAGTTCAAGGAGTTGACTACGATGAGACTTTCTCACTCGTAGCGATGCTAAGAGTCTGTTGGAATTATATTAGCGATTACTGCATTATTTATGAAATCTTGCAGATAGGATGTCAAAACATTGTTTCCTCGACGATTTTCTTGAGGAAAGGTTGTATGTGATACAACCGGAAGGTTTTGTCAATCCTGAAAGATGCTAACAAGTATGCAAAGCTCCAGCAATCCTTCTAAGGACTGGAGTAAGCATCTCGGAGTTGGAATGTATGCTTTGATGAGATGATCAAAGATTTTGGGTGTATACAAAGTTTATGAGAAACTTGTATTTCCAAAGAAGTGAGTGGGAGCACTATAGAATTTCTGATGAATATATGTTGTTGACATATTGTTGATCAGAAATGACGTAGAATTTCTGGAAAGCATATAGGGTTATTTGGAAAGTGTTTTTCAATGGAAAGCCTGGATTAAGCTACTTGAACATTGAGCATCAAGATCTATAAGGATAGATCAAAACGCTTAATGGTACTTTCAAATGAGCACATACCTTGACATGATCTTGAAGGTGTTCAAGATGGATCAGTCAAAGAAGGAGTTCTTGCCTGAGTTGTAAGGTATGAAGTTAAGACTTAAAGCTCGACCACGGCAGAAGAAAGAGGAAGGACGAAGGTCGTCCCCTATGCTTTTGTCATAGGCTCTATACGGTATGCCATGCTGAGTACCGCACCTGATGTGTGCCTTGCCACATATCTGGCAAGAGGGTACAAAGGTAATCTAGGAGTAGATCACCAGATAGCGGTCTAAATTATCCTTAGAGGAATAAGGATATGTTTCTCGGTTATGGAGGTGATAAAGAGTTCGACGTAAAGAGTTACGTCGATGCAAGCTTAACACCTATCCGGATAGCTCTGAGTAGAGATACCGGATACGTATAATGGAGCAACAATTTAGAATAGCTCCAAGTAGAACAGTTATTTGAAATGGCTCCAAATGTAGCGTAGTAGTTGCATCTACAAGATGACATAGAAATTTGCGAAGTACATACGGATCTGAATGTTGCAGACCCGTTGACTGAAACCTCTCTCACAAGCATAACATGATCAAACCCAGAACTCTTTGGGTGTTAGTCACATGGGGATGTGACCTTGAGTGTTAATCACATATCGATGTGAACTGGATTATTGACTCTAGTGCAAGTGGGAGACTGTTGGAAATATGCCCTAGAGGCAATAATAAATTGGTTATTATTATATTTCCTTGTTCATGATAATCGTTTATTATCCATGCTAGAATTGTATTGATAGGAAACTCAGATACATGTGTGGATACATAGACAACACCATGTCCCTAGTAAGCCTCTAGTTGACTAGCTCGTTGATCAATAGATGGTTACGGTTTCCTGACCATGGACATTGGATGTCGTTGATAACGGGATCACATCATTAGGAGAATGATGTGATGGACAAGACCCAATCCTAAGCCTAGCACAAGATCATGTAGTTCGTATGCTAAAGCTTTTCTAATGTCAAGTATCATTTCCTTAGACCATGAGATTGTGCAACTCCCGGATACCGTAGGAGTGCTTTGGGTGTGCCAAACGTCACAACGTAACTGGGTGGCTATAAAGGTACACTACAGGTATCTCCGAAAGTGTCTGTTGGGTTGGCACGAATCGAGACTGGGATTTGTCACTCCGTGTAAACGGAGAGGTATCTCTGGGCCCACTCGGTAGGACATCATCATAATGTGCACAATGTGATCAAGGAGTTGATCACGGGATGATGTGTTACGGAACGAGTAAAGAGACTTGCCGGTAACGAGATTGAACAAGGTATCGGGATACCGACGATCGAATCTCGGGCAAGTATCGTACCGCTAGACAAAGGGAATTGTATACGGGATTGATTAAGTCCTTGACATCGTGGTTCATCCGATGAGATCATCGTGGAGCATGTGGGAGCCAACATGGGTATCCAGATCCCGCTGTTGGTTATTGACCGGAGAGTGTCTCGGCCATGTCTGCATGACTTCCCGAACCCGTAGGGTCTACACACTTAAGGTTCGATGACGCTAGGGTTATAGGGAAAGTATGTACGCGGTTACCGAATGTTGTTCGGAGTCCCGGATGAGATCCCGGACGTCACGAGGAGTTCCGGAATGGTCCGGAGGTAAAGATTGATATATAGGAAGTATGGTTTTGGCCACCGGAAGTGTTCCGGGCATCACCGGTAGTGTACCGGGACCACCGGAGGGGTCCGGGGGTCCACCAGGTGGGGCCACCAGCCCCGGAGGCCTACATGGGCCAATAGTGGGAAGGGACCAGCCCCTAGGTGGGCTGGGGCGCCTCCCACCAAGGCCCAAGGCGCCTCCAAGAGGGGAAGGGGGCAAACCCTAGGGCAGATGGGCCCTAAGGCCCACCCCAGGTGCGCCTCCCCCTCTCCCCCTTGTGGCCGCCACCTAGATGGGATCTGGGGGCTGCCGCCACCCCTAGGGAGGGAACCCTAGGTGGGGGCGCAGCCCCTCCCCTCCCCCTATATATACTTGAGGTTTGGGGCTGCCCAACACATGTGATTTGCTCTCCCTGTTGGCGCAGCCCTACCCCTCTCCCTCCTCGTCTCTCGTAGTGCTTGGCGAAGCCCTGCTGGAGTCCCGCGCTCCTCCACCACCACCACGCCGTCGTGCTGCTGCTGGATGGAGTCTTCCCCAACCTCTCCTTCTCCCCTTGCTAGATCAAGGTGTAGGAGACGTCACCGGGCTGTATGTGTGTTGAACACGGAGGTGCCGTCCGTTCGGCACTAGGATCATCGGTGATTTGGATCACGACGAGTACGACTCCATCAACCTGTTCACTTGAACGCTTCCGCTTAGTGATCTACAATGGTATATAGATGCACTCTCCTTCCCTCGTTGCTAGATTACTCCATAGATTGATCTTGGTGATGCGTAGAAAATTTTGAATTTCTGCTACGTTCCCCGACAACAAATCTATCATAGCATTATAAGAATCAAAAGTATGGCTCCCCAAGAAATGTACTCCTGTAATGGTGTCTAGAACATATCTATTCCAAGGAGTAACGCCTACATAAAAATTGCGAAGAAGCACATCAGTAGATTGTTTTTGAGTAGATCTGTTTGGAGCATTGAAAATTCCATACCAAGCATCTTTCAAATTTTCTCCTTCCCTTTATTTGAAGTTGAGGACTTCATTATCAAGAGTGCTCACGATAATGGGAGGACTAGCCATGATGGCTAAGCAGCGTTTAAACACACGGGCACACAAAAAGCAAGCGAAGAAGACGAAGGGAAGAGGGGCGAAGAAAAGGCGAATCTTTTCGAAAATCGTTTTAGAAGTGGGGGAGAGAAAAATGAGAGGCGAATGGCAAATAGTGTAATGCGAGGGGTGAGAGTTTATGATGGGTACTTGGTATTACATCGATCTCGGCAAACACACCGCAAAAGAGTATTACATCAAATAGATCTCCAAGAACATCGAGGAGAACTTTGTATTGAGAATCAAAGAGAGAGAAGAAGCCATTTAGCTACTAGCTATGGACCCGTAGGTCTGTGGTAAAATACTCATGCTTCATCGGAGAGGCAATGGTGTTGATGTAGAAGCCCTCCATGATCGAATCCCCCTCCGGCAGGATGCCGAAAAGGCCCCTAGATGGGATCTCACGGGTACAGAAGGTTGCGATGGTGGAAAAGTGGTTTCATTGCTCTCTTGGAAGGTTTTGGGATATTTGAGAATATATAGGCAGAAGAAATAGGTCGGTGGAGTCACAAGGGGCCCACAAGGGTGGGGGCGCGCCCTACCCCCCCCCCTGGGCATGCCCTCCGACCTTGTGGCCGCCTCATGGCTTTCCTAACGTGCACTGCAAGCCCTCTAGATGTCTTCTGGTCCAAGAAAAATCATCATGAAAGTTCCATTCCGTTTGGTATTCCTTTTGTGCGAAACTCTAAAACAAGGAAAAAACAAAAACTGGCATTGCGCTCTAGGTTAATAGGTTAGTCCCAAAAATCATATAAAATAGCTTATTAATGCATATAAAACATCCAAAATAGATAATATAATAGCATGGAACAATAAAAATTATAGATACGTTCGAGACGTATCACTCGTCTTCACTCTTGATGCAGGGGGAGCCTTTGCTGCTCCCACTCTCGTTGGAGGGGGACGCATTGTCGTCGCAATCGTCATCGCCGGAGGAGTCGCTATCTTCGCTCTCGATGCAGCACTTCCGACGGCTGTCGGCCTGAAGATCTCCATGAAGGGTGTGGCGGCCCCGTCGTACTTGAACTGGAGAACGTGCACCCTTTTCAAGCCGCGTGCGAGGGCGAACGACTTCCACCCCTGCCTCAATAACATAAAGTCTGTGGGGGTGAACTCCATCGCCACCCAGGAAGGGCCATTGCATTAGCCATGTGCCTGCACCCATAGGCCCAGTGGCGCACGGTCCACCATCTCCTCTGTGAAGGAGTCTGTCTGGAAGCCGGAGCCAGGTGCAGGGCCGGTGGTGCATGTCCACAATGAACTCACGGGCCGCCATGGGATGAGTGGGTCCCTGCCTAGGGAGGTAGGACGGCCATGACGCCCTGGCCACCTCGGCCATGAGCGCCTCGCCTTCCGTGCCCACGGCCTACGGGTGGGTCCCCTCCAATGGCCGCTTGGGCCAATGTTGGCGGCCGCAGAAGAGCGCCCGCGGCCTCGGGGGCACCTTAGGCACCGCGGCTGATGCACGAGCGCGGCCTCTTCCCCTCGCCATGGCTGTAGAAGTCTACCCAAATTGTGAAGCAGGAGGGAGGATTTGGAGGAATAAGATGTGCGGGGAAGCCCTTCCCCCCTTCGCCTTTATAATGCCCGGGGAAGGCGCGGCCCGAGACTCTTCTCCTTCAATAGGCGCAGGAAGGCGAATGAGAACAAGGAAGGCAATGATGGCCTTGCGCCGTGGGCGGGCAGGCTTTATGTCAGCCTGGGCGGTTGCTGAGGCGTCATGGGAGAAGTGGGAGCGTCACCCGCTCCATCCTGCACCACGCGTCGCGCCTGGCCCGCGTCGTTTCGCTCCCTAACAGGCAGAGACGTGTGCGCCATGGTCTCGGGGGCTACTATTGGGCCCGTGGGACCTAGGGTACCCAGGCCCGTCTGCCTTCGGCCCAGGACACGATGCATGTCAAGAGCCCAACAAGTGGCCCACCAGTGGCCACCACAGACAAGACCCTTCACCAGGGCTTGGCCTCATGGGCCCCCTCAGGAGGCAAGCATCTTGAGCAGGCTAGGCAACGTCACCAAGGGCCTCGCAAGGCTCTCTCACGAGGTGGCCTCCTGAGGCATCCTCCCTAAATCATGCGAAGCATGCACCGCTCGGCTCGGTCACGCAGTCTCATGTCATCACATGGATGACGTGTGTGGCGACGAACGGCGCCAAGGGCCGTACCAGCAGGCACGGATGAGGAGTGAGGGAGTCCTGGATTAGGGGGTGTCCGGATGGCCGGACTATACCTTCAGCCGGACTCCTGGACTATGAAGATACAAGATTGAAGACTTTGTCCCGTGTCCGGAAGGGACTTTCCTTGGCGTGGAAGGCAAGCTTGGCGATACGGATATGTAGATCTCCTACCATTGTAACGGACTTTGTGTAACCCTAACCCTCTTCGGTGTCTATATAAACCGGAGGGTTTTAGTCCGTAGGACAACATATAGAACAACAATCATACCATAGGCTAGCTTCTAGGGTTTAGCCTCTCCGATCTCGTGGTAGATCTACTCTTGTACTACCCATATCATGAATATTAATCAAGCAGGACGTAGGGTTTTACCTCCATCAAGAGGGCCCGAACCTGGGTAAAAACTTCGTGTCCCTTGCCTCCTGTTACCATCCGGCCTAGACGCATAGTCCGGGACCCCCTACCCGAGATCCGCCGGTTTTGACACCTACATTGGTGCTTTCATTGAGAGTTCCTCTGTGTCGTCGCCGTTAGGCTTGATGGCTCCTATGATCATCAATAGCGATGCAGTCCAGGGTGAGACCTTCCTCCCCGGATAGATCTTCGTCTTCGGCGGCTTCGCACTGCGGGCCAATTCACTTGGCCATCTGGAGCAGATCGAAAGCTATGCCCGTGGCCGTCAGGTCAGATTTGGAAGTTTAAACTACACGGCTGACATCCGCGGGGACTTGATCTTCGACGGATTCAAGCCACTGCCGAGCGCGCTGCACTGTCACGACGAGCATGATCTAGCTCTGCCGCCGAACACTGCCCTAGAGGCTGCACCCGCATCGGCTCTGACCCTTAATTCGGAGCCAACTGCGCCGATCGAGGATGGGTGGTTGGACGCCGCCTCGGGGGCTGCGATCCCAACGACGATTGAGCCGAACACCAGCCCCACACTCCGTGAGACTCGTGACTCCAAGGAGCCGGACTCCTCTCCGGACTCCGAACCCTCCGCGCCCCTGCCAATCGAATCCGATTGGGCGCCGATCATGGAGTTTACTGCCGTGGACATCTTTCAGCACTCGCCTTTCGACGATATTTTGAAGACACTAAAGTCTCTCTCTTTATCAAGAGAGCCCTAGCCGGACTATGGTCAGCAAGGTTGGGATACGGACGATGAAGAAATTCAAAGCCCACCCACCACCCACTTTGTAGCCACTGTCGACGATTTAACCAACATGCTCGACTTCGACTCCGAAGACATCGACGGTATGGACGCCGATGCAAGAGACGATGAAGAACCAGCGCCTATCGGGTCCTGGAAAGCCACCTCGTCATATGACATATACATGGTGGACACCCCAAAAGAAGGAGATGGCGATGGAACAGCGGAGGATGACCCCTCCAAGAAACAGCCTAAGCGTCGGCGTCAGCGGCGCCGCTCAAAATCTCGCCAAAGCAAATACGGCGATTCCAGCACGGGAGATAATAATACTCCAGAGAGTGCCGAAGAAAACCCCCTGCAGCAAGATTCAGCACAGGAGGATGGAGAAGCCAGCCCTCATGAGAGAGCGGCAGACAAAGAGGTCGAGGACAATAATTATACGCCTCCCTCCGAAGACGAGGCAAGCCTCGATGACGACGAATTCGTCGTGCCAGAGGATCCCGTCGAGCAAGAGCGTTTTCAACGCGGGCTTATGGCCACGGCAAGAAGCCTCAAGAAAAAACAGCAACAGCTTAGAGCTGATCAAGATTTGCTAGTCGACAGATGGACTGAAGTCCTTGCGGCCGAAGAGCATAAACTCGAACGCCCCTCCAAGAGCTGCCCAAAGCGCAGGTTGCTACCCCGATTAGAGGAGGAAGCACTTAAACCTACATCACCAGCACTTGATACGGCAGACCGGCCACCTCATGGCCATGACAGAGAGGCCTCTCGGCCCTCCACTCAAACCGCACTCGTACCAAGGCACCGGAAAATGCGCCAGACCTGTGAGATATGTTGGAGGACAAGGCAAGGCAAACAAGATCGATCTACGGATCGCGTGGGTGCCCCACGACTCGAGACGGTAACCGTCATGCCGGACACAAATCCGGTAGGGCCGAACACAGTAGACAAAGCTCATTGGAGCTACGTCGTGATATAGCCCAGTACAGAGGCGCCGCACACCCACTATGCTTCATAGATGAAGTAATGGATCATCAAATCCCGAGGGTTTCAAACCCGTAAACTTCGAATCATGTGATGGCACAACAGATCCTGCGGTATGGATCGAGGATTATCTCCTTCATATCCATATGGCCCGCGGCGATGATCTCCACGCCATCAAATACCTCCCACTCAAGCTTAAAGGACCAGCTCGGCATTGGCTTAACAGCTTGCCAGCAGGATCAATCAGTTGTTGGGAGGACCTGGAAGCCGCATTCCTCGACAATTTCCAGGGCACTTATGTGCGACCACCAGACGCCGATGACCTAAGCCACGTAATTCAGCAGCCAGATGAATCGGCCAGGCAATTCTAGACACGGTTCCTAACAAAGAAAAATCAAATAGTCGACTGTCCGGACACAGAGGCCCTAGCAGCCTTCAAGCACAATATCCGTGACGAGTGGCTTGCCCGACACCTTGGACAGGAAAAGCCGAAATCTATGGCAGCACTCACGACACTCATGACCCGCTTTTGCGCGGGAGAAGATAGCTGGCTTGCTCGTAGCAACAATATGACCAAGAACCCTGGTAATTCGGATACTAGGGACAGTAGTGGCAGGTCGCGTCGCAACAAGCAAAGGCGCCGCATTAACGGCGACAATGCTGAGGATACGACAGTTAATGCCGGATTCAAAGGCTATAAATTCGGTTAGCAGAAAAAGCCATTCAAAAGAAATCCTAGGGGCCCGTCCAGTTTGGACCGAATACTCGACCGCTTGTTCCAGATACATGGCACCCCCGAAAAGCCGGCCAATCACACCAACAGGGATTGTTGGGTGTTCAAGCAGGCAGGCAAGTTAAATGCCAAAAATAAAGACACGAGGCTGCATAGCGATGACGACGAAGAGCCCCGGCCGCCGAACAACGATGGACAGAAGGGTTTTCCCCCACAAGTGCGGACGGTGAACATGATATACGCAACCCACATCCCGGGAGTGGAAGCGCGCGTTAAGGGACGTATACGCGGTAGAGCCAGTCGCCCCAAAGTTCAACACATGGTCCTCCTGCCCGATCACCTTTGATTGAAGGGACCATCCCACTAGCACCCGTCATGGCGGATTCACCGCATTGGTTCTAGACCCAATAATTGACGGATTTCATCTCACTAGAGTCCTTATGGACGGCGGCAGCAGCCTGAACCTGCTTTACCAGGATACAATGCGGAAAATGGGCATAGATCCCTCGAGGATTAAGCCCACCAAAACGACCTTTAAAGGTGTAATACTAGGTGTAGAGGCCAACTGTACAGGCTCAGTCACACTTGAAGTGGTCTTCGGATCTCCGGATAATTTCCGAAGCGAGGAGTTAGTCTTCGACATAGTCCCATTCTGCAGTGGCTATCACGCACTGCTCGGGCGAACCGCATTCGCCAAGTTCAATGCGGTACCGCACTACGCATACCTTAAGCTCAAGATGCCAGCCCCTCGAGGAGTAATTACGGTCAATGGAAACACCGAACGCTCTCTTCGAACGGAGGAGCACACGGCGGCCCTTGCAGTTCTCCAGTCCGGCCATTAAATGTCTGGACACCGTCAAGCACGCCTGGAGTAACCTACAACAAGACCGCCTAGCGCGTTCCGAGCAGGCGTAGCAATGCGGCCCCAACCCCAGCCCTCACAAAAATGTGACATCAGTACTTCGCGTACATAACTACGCTCTAGAAATACCATGGGTACAGGGGGAGGGGCACCATCACGGCACGCCCGAAACACGGCTTAAACCACACCAGGGGCTGCCGATTTTTTAATTTTTCTTACTTTCAGGACTCCACTCTTTGGAAGGCATGTTCGGCAGTTCAATTGTCGCACAAATGATGCAAGAACCAGGGAAGCAGACAAGCCACGCCGCATTACGGAACCCCCAGGTGGTCTCTATCACGAGCAGTATACCTGTTTTGCATACCATTCCGCAGCCTGCCCCTGGAACGGACATGTTAAATAGTCCAACCTTTTGCTTATCGCATTATTTGTATCGTTCTGCTTTGGTCGCAGCCCTTTTTAATAAACAATGCATAGCTTTTGTCTCTCTTTGCATTACTCTTTTTTTACAAATATATGTTCCTCAATGACATGTTGCACCCGTACACTTTGGTACGGCCAAAATACGCCAGGGGCTTTAGTACCCCTCTATATGGTGTGAGAAGTCCGAACACTTTAACAAGTGCGGCACCCCGAACTTATAGCATTATATGCATCGGCTCCGAATCATGTCTTGGGTCAATAGTTGGGTTTGCCCGGCTCCTATGTTTTGGTGCCTTACGTTCCGCTGTGTCGGCTAAGGTAGCACTAGGAGAACTACTGCGATTGTGCCCCAGTTGAGCTGGGTCGAGCACCTCAGTAGAGAAAGCTAAAACTGACTGTCATGATGAAGCGAGAGCTGGTCGCTGTTCGAGAGGTTTTTCGAGTCCCTAAATACTTATGCCGCTTAGAGCGAGGAGTCGGCTCTGTCCGACCAAGGCGTGGATAGCGCCCCGAACTCGGTCTTCCGAATACCAGGGGCTTTGCCAAAATTTAAAATTATAGAATTCTATGGCTAAGTGAGAGTGTTCACGCATTATAGTCCAATTGCCTCGTTCGTTGTGCTGAGCGCCTCCCTCGAAGGACCCAAACATGGGAAAAAGAGCGCTCAGGTTTATCCCCGAACACACCCTAGCACTAGCGGCACGGGGGCAGAAGCCGACGACTCGCCATCTCTCAGAATTGATAAACAGCTGCACAGAAGGTAATATTTTAAATTCCAACAGCAGTGCTTAGCGCATATGAACAAGTTTTCAGCGCACAGGACAAAACGAGCGAGTTTTACTCATCCCTGGAACATTCATCCGCCACAAGGCAGGCACCCTTCAGAACATCCGTATAATAATTCTCGGGCTTGCGATGCTCTTTCCCCGGCGGTGTCCCGTCCTTCACAAGCTTCTCAGCATCCAGCTTGCCCCAGTGCACCTTAGCACGGGCAAGGGCCCTACGGGCACCTTCAATGCAGACGGAGCGCTTGATGACTTCGAACCTTGGACAGGCCCCCACCAGCCGCCGCACCAGCCCGAAATAGCTCCCAGGCAGAGCCTCTACAGGCCACAGCCGAACTATGAGGCCCTTCATGGCCTGTTCGGCTGCCTTGTGGAGCTCGACCAGTTGCTTCAGCTGGTCGCTCAGGGGCACGGGGTGTCCGGCCTCAGCATACTGAGACCAGAACACCTTCTTTGTCGAGCTGCCCTCCTTGGCTTGATAGAATGCGGCGGCATCAGACACGCTACGGGTAAGATCTGCGAATGCTCCTGGAGAAACTCCGGATCCGGGTAAGTAACAAGTAACTCGCGTTTATGTGTTTGCTTTGCATAAAGAATGCCTTACCTGCCGCTATCTTTTTCACTGCATCCAACTCCTGGAGGGTCTTTTGGGATTCGGCCTTGGCAGACTTGGCATTTTCAATAGCCATCGCAAGCTCGGACGCTCGCGTCTTTGAGTCAAGCTCCAAACTCTCATGTTTTTTCATGAGAGCCTGGAGCTCTTGCCGCACCTTGCCAACCTGGGCCTCATACTTCTCCCGCTCAGTGCACTCCGTGGCCGCCCTCTTCTCGGCCTCGACCAGCGCTTGCTTAAGGGTCGCCACCTCAGACGTGGCCCCTACAATAGCCATGATAATCCTGTCATTTTTTGCAATTGCACTTTTTTATATATATTTAAACAAGGTATTTCTTACCTTCCTTGTCCTCGAGCTGCTTCTTGGCATGCCCGAGCTCTTGCTCGGACTGCTCGAGGTTCTGCTTTAGCGTGTCCACTTCCGCAGTCAGTGCGGCGGACGCCAGCAGAGAAGTCTGCATACGCATATTGACTCCTTTTTGTTAGACTCCTGCGAATTTTATTTGATCCTCTATTCGGCTTTTCTTCCCGAACGCCAAACAGAGCATCAGGGGCTACTGTCTATGCGGTAATATTATTTACACATTCTTTACTTACCTCAAAGCTTGTTAAAAGGCTAGCACAAGCTTCAGTCAGTCCACTCTTGGCGGACTGAACCTTCTGGACCACCGCACTCATAATGGTGCGGTGCTCCTCGTCGATGGAGGCGCCTTTGAGCACCTCCAACAGATTGTCCGGCGCCTCCGGTTGGACGGGGGGTCACCGGCACGGTGGGCTTGCTCCTCTTGGAAGGAGGTCGCCCGCCGGACTCTGGAACCCTTGAAGGTTCCGGAGTGGTGTCCGGCCTAGGGCCGGACTTGGATCCCTGGGGGGGTTTATCCCCTTTACTCCTGGAGTCCGGGAGGTTGCCTTGCGGCGCCTCCAGGACCACCTCCTCCTGGCTTGGAACCTGTTGGGACAACACTTCGGCGTCGTCCGTAGGGCGGGGGGAGGAAGCCGTCGGAAGCGAATTCACATCCGGCGAGTCCAGTGAACCGCTCGACGACGCGTCGAGCCGGTCTTTGGGTGGGCTGCATAAACATATTCGACATAAGTGAAAGCTGTGCAATAAAGGAATACTATGAATTACTCTGGTATCCGGATACTTACGATTTCGCCAGGGGCTTGGCCCTAAGCGGCCACTCCTCTTCGCCATCGTCGGCGTTGGTGGAGTAGTCCGGAGGAAGGGTTTTCCCCTTCTTGGACCCTTCGGCCTCCCCAGTGAGGGCGGCCTTCCTTTTCTTCTCTCCTCCCGCTGGAGGGGGAGAGGTCTCTTCTTCCTCCTCCTCGTCTTCACAGGAGGAATGCGCCTTGGAGCCGTCGGATGATGAACCCGACACCTCCCGGCGTCGGGCACTTTTTCGAGTCCCCGTGGCCTTCTTCGTGGCCTTCTTCTCCAGCACCACATAGGGGGCCGGAACCAGCGACTTCGCCAAGCGGGCATCGGCTGGGTCTTCGGGCAAAGGAGCCGGACAGTCGATCTGTCCGGACTTCGCCTGCCAAACCTGTCAAAGGCAAGGGAGCTTAGATCCCGCATAGAGTTAAACTATGAAAAACTAATACCCTGTAAAAGGCACAAACAACTTACCACGCTGGCGTGACGCTGCACGCTGAATCCGTGATCCTCGGTAGCGGATGCGAGAGCCTCGGCGCCCTTGAAAAGCACCTTCCAGACATCTTCGTATGTCGTGTCGAAGAGCCTGCTCAGAGTTCGGTGCTGCGCCGGGTTGAACTCCCACGGATTGAAGGCCCGTTGTTGACACGGGAGGATCCGGCGAATGAGCATGACCTGGACTACGTTGACAAGCTAGCTGCTTGTCCACCAGGGTTTGGATGCATGTTTGCAGTCCAGTCACCTCTCCTTTGCTGCCCCATGACAGGCCCGTCTCTTTCCAGGACATGAGCCGCGTTGGGGGTTCGGACCGGAACTCGGGGGCTGCGACCCACTCAGGGTCGCGCGGCTTGGTGATGTAAAACCACCCTGATTGCCACCCCTTTAGGGTCTCCACAAAGGAGCCCTCGAGCCATAAGACGTTGGGCATCTTGCCCACCATGGCGCCTCCGCACTCCGCCTGGTTACCGCGCACCACCTTCGGCTTGACATTGAAAGTCTTGAGCCATAGGCCGAAATGGGGGCGGATGTAGAGGAAAGCCTCGCACACGACGATAAACGCCGAGATGTTGAGGATGAAATTCGGGGCCAGATCATGGAAATCCAGGCCGTAGTAGAACATGAGTCCGCGGATGAATGGGTGGATAGGAAAGCCCAGTCCGCGGAGGAAGTGGGGAAGGAACACTACCCTCTCATGGGGCCTTGGGGTGGGGAGGAGCTGCCCCTCTTTGGGAAGCCGGTATGCGATGTCGTTAGACAAGTATCCGGCCTTCCTCAGTTTTTTGATGTGTCCCTCCGTGACGGAGGAGACCATCCACTTGCCTCCCGCTCCGGACATGGCTGGAGAAAGTTGAGGTGGGGAGTGCGGACTTGGGCGCTGGAGCTCGAGTGCGCAAAAATGGATAGGCAAAGGAGGAAGAAGGCGTAGGTGAAAAGGTGGATCCTTATCCCCTTATATGGGTGGACGCAACTACGTGTCCCCACCAGCCTGGTAAAACTCGCTTATCTCCAAGCGCTGTAATCAATGGCGCGGTTGGGTTACCCACGCCCGTATTGATGAGAATCCCGGAATAAGGGGACACAATCTCTGCTTTAACAAGACATGCCAAGGAAACCGCCTCGCATGACGCACTGAGGTGGGATAATAAAACGATTCGAATAAAGGCTTGGCCGTGGTGCATCACACTACGGAATACGTCAGCAGATTAGATTTGTGTAAATATTATTCTCTCTATGGCAATATGTGGAAACTTATTTTGCAGAGCCGGACACTGTCTTTGTGTTCAAAATTTTCTATGAAGTTCTTGGAGGAGGAACCCGCCTTGCAATGTCGAAGACAATCTGCGCGCCGGACTAGTCGTCATTAAAGCCTGGTTCAGGGGCTACCGAGGGAGTCCTGGATTAGGGGGTGTCCGGATGGCCGGACTATACCTTCAGCCGGACTCCTGGACTATGAAGATACAAGATTGAAGACTTCGTCCCGTGTCCGAAAGGGACTTTCCTTGGCGTGGAAGGCAAGCTTGGCGATACGGATATGTAGATCTCCTACCATTGTAACCGACTTTGTGTAACCCTAACCCTCTCCGGTGTCTATATAAACCGGAGGGTTTTAGTCCGTAGGACAACATATAGAACAACAATCATACCATAGGCTAGCTTCTAGGGTTTAGCCTCTCCGATCTCGTGGTAGATCTACTCTTGTACTACCCATATCATCAATATTAATCAAGCAGGACGTAGGGTTTTACCTCCATCAAGAGAGCCCGAACCTGGGTAAAACTTCGTGTCCCTTGCCTCCTGTTACCATCCAGCCTAGACGCACAGTCCGGGACCCCCTACCCGAGATCCGCCTGTTTTGACACTGACAAGGAGGATTTCTTCTTTTGTGCTAAGGGGGCAAGGCCAGCACGCCAGTTCCTAAAGCAGCCCTTAAAGGTTGCCCGATCGGTGCAAGGAGACCAAGACGACGGGCGCACAGGGCGGAGGTCATCCTCGAGCCCACCGGCGCGTCAAGGATGGTGGCTTTGCAGGCGAAGACCACCTTTTGTCAGGATAGACTGCGCCCCTGTCCCCCTTCAAAATTGTCGTTGTGTGTCAACTCTTCCTACCAATGTTTTCGGGGGAAGAGGACCAAGGCAGATATAAAGGAGGGCAGGGAGCCGCCGTAGAGCAGGTGGACCACTTGATCCTAAACCCTTGTACCCTCATTCTCTCTCGTTTGAGGAATCCAAAACCAAGCAGGAGTAGGGTTTTACACCGCAAGGTGACTCGAACCCGGGTAACCGATGTGTGACCAGCCCTCTCCCGCTAGCTCGCTCTCGTTGTGCCTCGCCGTGGTCAGCCGCAAGGAAGGATAGGACGGTAGGAATGAGTGCACCCCAGAGTTCGAACCTTTGGGTCCTCGGAGCCCCGATTCCGACAATATTGCTTGTGCAGGATGGTATGATTGGAGGAAGAAAATTTAATTATATGCCCAAGTATTGTGCGAACAAAGTTAAAGAGAACATTTATGATATTGAACGAGAATATCTTAAACACATCAAGTAGATTTAGTTTGTAAAAAATTAATAGTTGGATAATCATCATCTATGTATACATCGTCAAATTATATATTTTTATGAACTTATGTTGGAGGTGAATTGGATATCAGTTATTTTCTGATTGTTACCCACTGTCTTTTCTATACATGTGGAATTTAGCATGTACTAATTTATATATAATATCAGAAAAAAAATGATTGTGGCAACACATAGACAATCTATACTAGTCATGCATGGTGAACATGAAGGAAATATGCCCTAGAGGTAATGATAAAGTTGTTATTTATATTTCCTTATATCATGATAAATGTTTATTATTCATGCTAGAATTGTATTAACCGGAAACTTAGTACATGTGTGAATACATAGACAAACAGAATGTCACTAGTTTGCCTCTACTTGACTAGCTCGTTGAATCAATGGTGGTTATGTTTCCTAACCGTAGACATGAGTTGTCATTTGATTAACGGGATCACATCATTAGAGAATGATGTGATTGACTTGACCCATCTGGTAGCTTAGCACGATTATCGTTTAGTTTGTTGCTATTGCTTTCTCCATAACTATACATGTTCCTATGACTATGAGATCATGCAACTCCCGAATACCAGAGGAACACTTTGTGTGCTACCAAACATCACAACGTAACTAGGTGATTATAAAGGTGCTCTACAGGTGTCTCCGATGGTGTTTATTGAGTTGGCATGAATCAAGATTAGGATTTGTCACTCTGATTGTCAGAGAGGTATCTCTGGGCCCTCTCGGTAATGTACATCACTATAAGCCTTGCAAGCAATATAACTAATGATTTAGTTACGGGATGTAGCATTATGGAATGAGTAAAGAGACTTGACAGTAACGAGATTGAACTAGGTATTGAGATACCTGTCGGTGTTAAAACCGGCGGATCTCGGGTAGGGGGTCCCAAGTTGTGTATCATGGATCGATAGGTAACAGGAGATAGGGGACACGATGTTTACCCAGGTTCGGGCCCTCTTGATGGAGGTAAAACCCTATGTCTTGCTCTTGTTTATATTGATGGAGTATCAAGTACAAAGTTGATCTACCTCGAGATCATGTGTTGTGGTCTAAAACCTAAGGGTATGATGAATAATATCATAATCATCTATTGACTAGCCTGGCCTCGGCTTATATAACATACCAGAGGCCTAGGATAACAAGAGTCCTAGTCGAATACGTCGGTGGAGAGGAGTCCTTGTCTTGATCACCAAGTCTTGTGAAATCTTCCTCGTATATGTCTTCGGCTGTCCGAACTGGCCCATGAGTAAACGGACATGGGGGTCCACGGCCCAATCCAACTGATCGGGAGACGATGTGGTGAGTACCCCCTAGTCCAGGACACCGTCAGTAGCCCCTTGAACCGGTCTTCAAGTTGGGGACGCTCCTCGGTTCTTCCAAACTGTTCTTCGTCTTCGGTCATCGGTCTTGAAAACTGGTTCAACAAATCTTCCCATCTTCTATCTTGAGGATTGCTGAGCTAAATCTGAAGATCTCACATGTCGGGTATCCAAGGAGCCCTTTAAGTCTTTGGAATTTATCAATGCCTCGTTATTTTTATGCCACACATCGGGTTTGAAGTTGTTCCTGGGCGGCAGTGTCCTCTTGCATCCGAGCTCCAACACCGGACTATATTCGAGGTATCTTTTGCAGACGAGCACCAACGCCGGACCGCTTCCGAGCTCCAACGTCGAAATGTATCCGAGCTCCAACGACGTACTATGTCCAAGCTCCAACGTCGGACTATGTCCAAGCTCCAACGTCGGACTATATCCGAGGTGTCATAGATCACCTTGGTTCAAAAAAGTTGAAGGAGTTTAGCCGAGCTTAATGCCGGAAATGCCCTTTATGGAGCCAGCCACTGGCGCCCGAGCTTTATGCCGGACTGCTTCCGAGGTGGTGCACCACCCCAACTGTGGGCCGATTTTTGTCAATATTTTTGATCGGTGCAATTTATTCTCTGTCGAGATATATAGTCAGTAGCCCTCAAGGTGTGTATTGATACGTCTCCGTCGTATCTACTTTTCCAAACACTTTTGCGCTTGTTTTGGACTCTAACTTGCATGATTTGAATGGAACTAACCCGGACTGACGCTGTTTTCAGCAAAATTGCCATGGTGTTATTTATGTGCAGAACAAAAGTTCTCGAAATGACCTGAAACTTCACGGAACATCTTTTTGGAAATAATAAAAAATCCTTGCAAGAGATGAAGACCAGGGGGCCACACCCTAGCCACGAGGGTGGGGGCGCGCCTGCCCCCCCCCCCCCCCTGGGCGCGCCCCCTACCTCGTGGGCCCCCTGGAGCTCCTCCGATCTCAACTCCAACTCTATATATTTGCTTTTAGGGAGAACAAATAAAGGAGAAGGATTCATCGCATTTTATGATACGGAGCCGCCGCTAAGCCCTAAAACCTCTCGGGAGGGCTGATCTGGAGTCCGTTCGGGGCTCTGGAGAGGGGAATCCGTCACCATCGTCATCATCAACCATCCTCCATCACCAATTTCATGATGCTCACCGCCGTGCGTGAGTAATTTCATCATAGGCTTGCTGGACGGTGATGGGTTGGATGAGATTTATCATGTAATCGAGTTGGTTTTGTTAGGGTTTGATCCCTAGTATCCACTATGTTCTGAGATTGATGTTGCTATGACTTTGCTATGCTTAATGCTTGTCACTAGGGCCCGAGTGCCATGATTTCAGATCTGAACCTATTATGTTTTCATCAATATATGAGAGTTCTTGATCCTATCTTGCAAGTCTATAGTCACCAACTATGTGTTATGATCCGGCAACCCCGAAGTGACAATAATCGGGACCACTCCCGGTGATGACCGTAGTTTGAGGAGTTCATGTATTCACTATGTGTTAATGCTTTGGTCCGGTACTCTATTAAAAGGAGGCCTTAATATCCCTTAGTTTCCGCTAGGACCCCGCTGCCACGGGAGGGTAGGACAAAAGATGTCATGCAAGTTCTTTTCCATAAGCATGTATGACTATATTCGGAATACATGCCTACATTACATTGATGAATTGGAGCTAGTTCTGTGTCACCCTAGGTTATGACTGTTACATGATGAACCACATCCGGCATAATTCTCTATCACCGATCCATTGCCTAAGAGCTTTCCATATATTGTTCTTCGCTTATTTACTTTTCCGTTGCTGTTGCTATCTGTTGGGGAACGTTGCAGAAAACAAAAATTTTCCTACGGTTTCACCAAGATCCATCTAGGAGTTCATCTAGCAACGAGTGATTAGATGCATCTACGTACCTTGTAGATCGCGAGCGGAAGCGTTCAAAGAACGGGGATGAGGGAGTCGTACTCGACGTGATTCGAATCACCGAAGATCCTAGCACCGAACGGACGGCACCTCCGCGTTGAACACACGTACGGAACAGCCACGTCTCCTCCTTCTTGATCCAGTAAGGGGGAAGGAGAGGTTGAAAGAGATGGCTCCAGCAGCAGCACGACGGCGTGGTGGTGATGGAGCTGCAGTACTCTGGCAGGGCTTCGCTAAGCACTATGGAGGAGGAGGAGGTGTTGGAGAGGGAGAGGGAGGCACCAAAAAAAAAGGTAAGAAGTCCTCCATCTCCCCCACTATATATAGGAGGGCCAAGGGGGGGGCGCCGGCCCTAGGAGATCTAATCTCCTAGGGGGGTGCGGCCAAGGGGAGGAATCCCTCCTCCCCAAGGCACCTAGGAGGTGCCTTCCCCTCCTAGCACTCTTCCTCCTTGAAACCCTAGGCGCATGGGCCTCTTGGGGCTGGTGCCCTTGGCCCATGTAGGCCAAGGCGCACCCCTACAGCCCATGTGGCCCCCCGGGACAGGTGGCCCCACCCGGTGGACCCCCGGGACCCTTCCGGTGGTCCCGGTACAATACTAGTGACCCCGAAACTTGTCCCGATGCCCGAAATAGCACTTCCTATATATAATTCTTTACCTCCGGACCATTCCGGAACTCCTAGTGGCGTCCGGGATCTCATCCGGGACTCCGAACAACATTTGGGTTACTGCATATACATATCCCTACAACCCTAGCGTCACCGAACCTTAAGTGTGTAGACCCTACGGGTTCGGGAGACATGTAGACATGACCGAGATGACTCTCCGGTCAATAACCAACAGCGGGATCTGGATACCCATGTTGGCTCCCACATGCTCCTCGATGATCTCATCGGATGAACCACGATGTCGAGGATTCAAGCAACCCCACATACAATTCCCTTTGCCAATCGATATGTTACTTACCCGAGATTCGATCATCGGTATCCCAATACCTCGTTCAATCTCGTTACCGGCAAGTCACTTTACTCGTACTGTAATGCATGATCCCGTGACCAGACACTTGGTCACTTTGAGCTCATTATGATGATGCATTACCGAGTGGGCCCAGTGATACCTCTCCGTCATACGGAGTGACAAATCCCAGTCTTGATCCGTGTCAACCCAACAGACACTTTCGGAGATACCCGTAGTATACCTTTATAGTCACCCAGTTACGTTGTGACGTTTGGCACACCCAAAGCGCTCCTACGGTATCCGGGAGTTACACGATCTCATGGTCTAAGGAAAAGATACTTGACATTGGAAAACTCTAGCAAACAAACTATACGATCTTATGCTATGTTTAGGATTGGGTCTTGTCCATCACATCATTCTCCTAATGATGTGATCTCGTTATCAATGACATCCAATGTCCATAGTCAGGAAACCATGACTATCTGTTGATCAACGAGCTAGTCAACTAGAGGCTTACTAGGGACATGTTGGTGTCTATTATTCACACATGTATTACGATTTCCGGATAATACAATTATAGCATTAATAAAGACAATTATCATGAACAAAGAAATATAATAATAATGCTTTTATTATTGCCTCTAGGGCATATTTCCAACAGTCTCACACTTGCACTAGAGTCAATAATCTAGTTACATTGTGATGAATCGAACACCCATCGAATTCTGGTGTTGATCATGTTTTGCTCTAGGGAGAGGTTTAGTCAACGGATCTGCTACATTCAGGTCCGTGTGTACTTTACAAATATCTATGTCTCCATCTTGAACATTTTCACGAATGGAGTTGAAGCGACACTTGATGTGCCTTGTCTTCTTGTGAAACCTGGGCTCCTTGGCAAGAGCAATAGCTCCAGTGTTGTCACAGAAGAGCTTGATCGGCCCCGACGCATTGGGTATGACTCCTAGGTCGGTGATGAACTCCTTCACCCAAATTGCTTCATGCGCTGCCTCCAAGGCTGCCATGTACTCCGCTTCACATGTAGATCCCGCCACGACGCTCTGCTTGCAACTGCACCAGCTTAGTGCCCCACCATTCAAAATATACACGTATCCGGTTTGTGACTTTGAGTCATCCAGATCTGTGTCGAAGCTAGCGTCGACGTAACCCTTTACGACGAGCTCTTCGTCACCTCCATAAACGAGAAACATTTCCTTAGTCCTTTTCAGGTACTTCAGGATATTTTTGACCGCTGTCCGGTGTTCCTTGCCGGGATTACTTTGGTACCTTCCTACCAAACTTACGGCAAGGTTTACATCAGGTCTAGTACACAGCATGGCATACATAATAGAACCTATGGCTAAGGCATAGGGGATGACACTCATCTCTTCTATATCTTCTGTCGTGGTCGGACATTGAGCTGAGCTCAATTTCACACCTTGTAACACAGGCAAGAACCCCTTCTTAGAATGATCCATATTGAATTTCTTCAATATCTTATCAAGGTATGTGCTTTGTGAAAGACCTATGAGGCGTCTTGATCTCTCTCTGTAGATCTTGATGCCTAATATATAAGCAGCTTCTCCAAGGTCCTTCATTGAAAAACTTTTATTCAAGTAGGCCTTAATGCTGTCCAAGAGTTCTATATCATTTCCCATCAAAAGTATGTCATCTACATATAATATGAGAAATGCTACAGAGCTCCCACTCACTTTCTTGTAAACGCAGGCTTCTCCATAAGTCTGCGTAAACCCAAACACTTTGATCATCTCATCAAAGTGAATGTTCCAACTCTGAGATGCTTGCACCAGCCCATAAATCGAGCGTTGGAGCTTGCACACCTTGTCAGCATTCTTAGGATCGACAAATCCTTCCGGCTGCATCATATACAATTCTTCCTTAAGGAAACCATTAAGGAATGCCGTTTTGACGTCCATTTGCCATATTTCATAATCATAGAATGCGGCAATCGCTAACATGATTCGGACGGACTTCAGCTTCGCTACCGGTGAGAAAGTCTCATCGTAGTCAACCCCTTGAACTTGTCGATAACCCTTAGCGATAAGGCGAGCTTTATAGATGGTCACATTACCATCCGCGTCTGTCTTCTTCTTAAAGATCCATTTATTTTCTATGGCTCGCCGCTCAACGGGCAAGTCAGTCAAAGTCCATACTTCATTTTCATACATGGATCCTATCTCGGATTTCATGGCTTCTAGCCATTTGTCGGAATCCCGGCCCGCCATCGCTTCTTCATAGTTCGAAGGTTCACCGTTGTCTAACAACATGATTTCCAAGATAGGGTTGCCGTACCACTCTGGTGCAGAACGTGTCCTTGTGGACCTTCGGATTTCAGTAGGAGCTTGATCAGAAGTATCTTGATCATCATCATTAACTTCCTCTCTAGTCGGTGCAGGCACCTCAGGAACATTTTCTTGAGTTGCGCCATTTTCCGGTTCAAGAGGTAATACTTCATCAAGTTCTACTTTCCTCCCACTTACTTCTTTCGAGAGAAACTCTTTCTCTAGAAAGGACCCATTCTTGGCAACAAAGATCTTGCCTTCATATCTGAGGTAGAAGGTATACCCAATAGTTTCTTTAGGGTATCCTATGAAGACGCATTTTTCCGACTTGGGTTCGAGCTTTTCAGGTTGAAGTTTCCTGACATAAGCATCGCATCCCCAAACTTTTAGAAACGACAGCTTAGGTTTCTTCCCAAACCATAATTCAAACGGTGTTGTCTCAACGGATTTCGACGGAGCCCTATTTAAAGTGAATGCGGCAGTCTCTAAAGCATACCCCCAAAAAGATAATGGTAAATCGGCAAGAGACATCATAGATCGCACCATATCTAATAGAGTGCGATTACGATGTTCGGACACACCATTACGCTGAGGTGTTCCAGGCGGCGTGAGTTGTGAAACTATTCCACATTTTCTTAAGTGTGTGCCAAACTCATGACTCAAGTATTCTCCTCCACGATCTGATCGCAGGAACTTGATTTTCCTATCACATTGATTCTCAACCTCACTCTGAAATTCCTTGAACTTTTCAAAGGTTTCAGACTTGTGTTTCATTAAGTAGACATACCCATATCTACTCAAGTCATCAGTGAGGGTGAGAACATAATGATAGCCACCGCGAGCCTCAACACTCATTGGACCGCACACATCAGTATGTATGATTTCCAATAAGTTGGTTGCTCGCTCCATTGTTCCTGAGAACGGAGTCTTGGTCATTTTACCCATGAGGCATGGTTCGCACGTGTCAAATGATTCATAATCAAGAGACTCTAAAAGTCCATCAGCATGGAGCTTCTTCATGCGTTTGACACCTATGTGACCAAGGCGGCAGTGCCACAAGTATGTGGGACTATCATTATCAATCTTACATCTTTTGGTACTCACACTATGAATATGTGTAGCATTACGCTCGAGATTCATTAAGAATAAACCATTCACCATCGGAGCATGACCATAAAACATATCTCTCATATAAATAGAACAACCATTATTCTCTGATTTAAATGAGTAGCCATCTCGAATTAAACGAGATCCTGATACAATGTTCATGCTCAAACTTGGCACTAAATAACAATTATTGAGGTTCAAAACTAATCCCGTAGGTAAATGTAGAGGTAGCGTGCCGACAGCAATCACATCGACCTTGGAACCATTCCCGACGCGCATCGTCACCTCGTCCTTCGCCAGTCTCCGCTTATTCCGCAGCTCCTGCTTTGAGTTACAAATGTGAGCAACTGCACCGGTATCAAATACCCAGGAGCTACTACGAGTACTGGTAAGGTACACATCAATTACATGTATATCACATATACCTTTAGTTTTGCCGGCCTTCTTGTCCGCTAAGTATTTGGGGCAGTTCCGCTTCCAGTGACCACTTTCCTTGCAATAAAAGCACTCAGTCTCGGGCTTGGGTCCATTCTTTAGCTTCTTCCCATCAGCTTGCTTGCCGGGCGCGGCAACTCCCTTGCCGTCCTTCTTGAAGTTCTTTTTACCCTTGCCCTTCTTGAACTTAATGGTTTTATTGACCATCAACACTTGATGTTCCTTCTTGACTTCTACCTCTGCTGATTTCAGCATAGCAAACACTTCAGGAATGGTCTTTTCCATCCCCTGCATATTGAAGTTCATCACAAAGCTCTTGTAGCTCGGTGGAAGCGACTGAAGGATTCTGTCAATGACCACGTCATCCGGGAGATTAACTCCCAGCTTAGTCAAGCAGTTATGTAACCCAGACATAGTGAGTATGTGCTCACTGACAGAACTATTTTCCTCCATCTTACAGCTGAAGAATTTGTCGGAGACTTCATATCTCTCGACCCGGGCATGAGCTTGGAAAACCATTTTCAGCTCTTCAAACATCTCATATGCTTCGTGTCTCTCAAAACGCTTTTGGAGCCCCGGCTCTAAGCTGTAAAGCATGCCGCACTGAACGAGGGAGTAGTCATCGGTACGTGCCTGCCAAGTGTTCATAACGTCTTGTTCTACAGGGAGAACAAGTGCGTCACCTAGCGATGCTTGTAGGACATAATCTTTCTTGGCAGCTATGAGGATAATCCTCAGGTTCCGGACCCAGTCCGTATAGTTGCTGCCATCGTCTTTCAGCTTGGTTTTCTCTAGGAACGCGTTGAAGTTGAGGACTACGTTAGCCATTTGATCTACAAGACATATTGTAAATATTTTAGACTAAGTTCATGATAATTAAGTTCATCTAATCAAATTATTCAATGAACTCCCACTTAGATAGACATCCCTCCTGTCATCTAAGTATAACATGATCCGAGTTAACTAGGCCGTGTCCGATCATCACGTGAGACGGACTAGTCAACATCGGTGAACATCTTCATGTTGATCGTATCTTCTATATGACTCATGCTCGACCTTTCGGTCTTCTGTGTTCCGAGGCCATGTCTGTACACATGCTAGGCTCGTCAAGTCAACCTAAGTGTTTTGCATGTGTAAATCTGTCTTACACCCGTTGTATGTGAACGTTAGAATCTATCACACCCGATCATCACGTGGTGCTTCGAAACAACGAACTGTCGCAACGGTGCACAGTTAGGGGGAACACTTTCTTGAAATTATTATGAGGGATCATCTTATTTACTACCGTCGTTCTAAGCAAACAAGATGCAAAACATGATAAACATCACATGCAATCAAATAATAATAGTGACATGATATGGACAATATCACATAGCTCCTTTGATCTCCATCTTGGGGCTCCATGATCATCTTGTCACCGGCATGACACCATGATCTCCATCATCATGATCTCCATCATCGTGTCTCCATGAAGTTGCTCGCCAACTATTACTTCTACTACTATGGCTAGCGTGTTTAGCAATAAAGTAAAGTAATTTACATGGCGTTTCTCAATGACACGCAGGTCATACAAAAAATAAAGACAACCCCTATGGCTCCTGCCGGTTGTCATACTCGTCGACATGCAAGTCGTGATTCCTATTACAATAGCATGAACATCTCATACATCACATATAGATCATTCATCATTCATCACAACTTTGGCCATATCATATCACAAAGCACTTGCTGCAAAAACAAGTTAGACGTCCTCTAATTGTTGTTGCATGTTTTACGTGGCTGAAGTAGGGTTCTAGCAAGAACGTTTTCTTACCTACGTGAAAGCCACAATGTGATTTGTCAACTTCTATTTACCCTTCATAAGGACCCTTTTCATCGAATCCGCTCCAACTAAAGTAGGAGAGACAGACACCCGCCAGCCACCTTATGCAACTTGTGCATGTTAGTCGGTGGAACCGGTCTCACGTAAGCGTACGTGTAAGGTTGGTCCAGGCCGCTTCATCCCACAATACCGTTGAAGCAAGATAAGACTAGTAGCGGCAAGAAAGTTGACAACATCAACGTCCACAACAAATTGTGTTCTACTCGCGCAAGAAGAACTACGCATAGACCTAGCTCATGATGCCACTGTTGGGGAACGTTGCAGAAAACAAAAAATTTCCTACGGTTTCACCAAGATCCATCTAGGAGTTCATCTAGCAACGAGTGATTAGATGCATCTACGTACCTTGTAGATCGCGAGCGGAAGCGTTCAAAGAACGGGGATGAGGGAGTCGTACTCGACGTGATTAGAATCACCGAAGATCCTAGCACCGAACGGACGGCACCTCCGCGTTCAACACACGTACGGAACAGCCACGTCTCCTCCTTCTTGATCCAGCAAGGGGGAAGGAGAGGTTGAGGGAGATGGCTCCAGTAGCAGCACGACAGCGTGGTGGTGATGGAGCCGCAGTACTCCGGCAGGGCTTCGCTAAGCACTATGGAGGAGGAGGAGGTGTTGGAGAGGGAGAGGGAGGCACCAAAAGAAAAGGTAAGAAGTCCTCCATCTCCCCCACTATATATAGGAGGGCCAGGGGGCGGCCCTAGGAGATCTAATCTCCTAGGGGGGTGCGGCCAAGGGGAGGAATCCCTCCTCCCCAAGGCACCTAGGAGGTGCCTTCCCCTCCTAGGACTCTTCCTCCTTGAAACCCTAGGCGCATGGGCCTCTTGGGGCTGGTGCCCTTGGCCCATGTAGGCCAAGGCGCACCCCCTACAGCCCATGTGGCCCCCCGGGACAGGTGGCCCCACCCGGTGGACCCCCGGGACCCTTCCGGTGGTCCCGGTACAATACTGGTGACCCCGAAACTTGTCCCGATGCCCGAAATAACACTTTCTATATATAATTCTTTACCTCCGGACCATTCCGTAACTCCTCGTGACGTCCGGGATCTCATTCGGGACTCCGAACAACATTTGGGTTACTGCATATACATATCCCTACAACCCTAGCGTCACCGAACCTTAAGTGTGTAGACCCTACGGGTTCGGGAGACATGTAGACATGACCGAGATGACTCTCCGGTCAATAACCAACAGCGGGATCTGGATACCCATGTTGGCTCCCACATGCTCCTCGATGATCTCATCGGATGAACCACGATGTCGAGGATTCAAGCAACCCCGCATACAATTCCCTTTGCCAATCGGTATGTTACTTACCTGAGATTCGATCGTCGGTATCCCAATACCTCGTTCAATCTCGTTACCGGCAAGTCACTTTACTCGTACCGTAATGCATGATCCCGTGACCAGACACTTGGTCACTTTGAGCTCATTATGATGATGCATTACCAAGTGGGCCCAGTGATACCTCTCCGTCATACGGAGTGACAAATCCCAGTCTTGATCCGTGTCAACCCAACAGACACTTTCGGAGATACCCGTAGTATACCTTTATAGTCACCTAGTTACGTTGTGACGTTTGGCACACCCAAAGCGCTCCTACGGTATCCGGGAGTTACACGATCTCATGGTCTAAGGAAAAGATACTTGACATTGGAAAACTCTAGCAAACGAACTATACGATCTTATGCTATGTTTAGGATTGGGTCTTGTCCATCACATCATTCTCCTAATGATGTGATCTCATTATTAATGACATCCAATGTCCATAGTCAGGAAACCATGACTATCTATTGATCAACGAGCTAGTCAACTAGAGGCTCACTAGGGACATGTTGGTGTCTATTATTCACACATGTATTACGATTTCCGGATAATACAATTATAGCATGAATAAAGACAATTATCATGAACAAAGAAATATAATAATAATGCTTTTATTATTGCCTCTAGGGCATATTTCCAACACTATCATCACTACAAAATACCAAAAACATTACTTTTGTTATCATTACGTTTTGATACTGTTACCACTACTATCATATTACTTTGCTACTAAATACTTTGCTGCAGATATTAACTTTCTAGGTGTGGTTGAATTGACAACTCAGCTGCTAATACTTGAGAATATTCTTTGGATCCCCTTGTGTCGAATCAATAAATTTGGGTTGAATACTCTACCCTCGAAAACTGTTGTGATCCCCTATACTTGTGGGTTATCAAGACTATTTTCTGGCGCCGTTGCCAGGGAGCATAGCTCTATTCTTTGAGTCACTTGGGATTTATGTCTGCTTATCATTATGAAGAACTTGAGAGATCCAAAAACCAAGATTTATCCCTCAACTACGAGGGGAGGTAAGGAACTGCCATCTAGCTCTGCACTTGATTCACCTTCTATTTTGAGTAAGCTTGCGACACCTAAACCTCCTTCTGCTATTCATTCTGATATGTCGCACTTTATTGATGATGCCACTTCTGCTATGCATGATACTTATGATGAAACTACTTCTACGCTTGATACTACTATGCCACTTGGTGAATTTCTTGATGAACAACTTGCTAGGGTTAGAGAGAATGAAATTATTGAAAGTGATAATATTGATGAAAGTGATGATGAAGACTCTCCCCCTAATAAATATGAATTGCCTGTTGTTCCTGAGGGTTATGTTCTGGATGAAGAATCTGCTAGAGCTATTTTAGCTTGCAATGATAGATATGATTTAAAGAGGTTATTAGCTAAATGGAAGCAGCAATCCCTTAATGCTAGAATGAAACCTGACCCTGCTTTTGCTACTTCACCTATCTATGTTATTGATAAGGATTATGAATTCTCTATTGATTCTGATATAATTACTTTGGTTGAATCTGATCCTTTTTATGGCTATGAATCTGAAGTTGTGGCACATCTTACCAAATTAAATAATATAGCCACCCTATTCACTAAAGATGAGAGAACTCGCTACTTTTATATCCTTAAAATATTTTCGTTCTCATTAAAGGGTGATGCTAAGATATGGTTTAATTCTCTTGATCCTAGTTGTGTGCGTAGTCCCCAGGATATGATTTATTACTTCTCTGCTAAATATTTCCCTACTCATAAGAAACAAGCTGCTTTAAGGGATATATATAATTTTGTGCAAATTGAAAAAGAGAGTCTCCCACAAGCTTGGTGGAGGCTTCTCCAATTACTTAATGCTTTGCCCGATCATCCTCTTAAAAAAATGAAATACTTGATATCTTTTATAATGGACTAACCGATGCTTCCAGAGATTACCTGGATAGTTGTGCTCATTCTGTTCTTAGGGAAAGAACACCGGATGAAGCTGAAATTCTATTGAATAATATGTTGACTAATGAAAATAGTTGGACACTTCCTGAGCCTATTCCTAAACCAACTCCGAAGAAGAGAGGTGTTCTATTTCTCAGTCCTGAAGATATGCAAGAGGCAAAGAAATCCATGAAAGAAAAGGGTATTAAAGCTGAAGATGTTAAGAATTTACCTCCTATTGAAGAAATGCATGGTCTTAATTTACCGCCTGTCGAAGAAATGCATAATTTTAATCCATCTCCTATTGAAGAAATGCATGGTCTTGATAACCCGACACAGGTAGTAAAGGTAAATTCTCTCTATAGATATGATAGAGCTGAAATCCCATTTACTAAGTTTGCTAGCCCATGCTTAGATGAGTTTGATAAATTTATGGTTAAGCAAGAAGACTTCAATGCTTATTTTGGTAGAGAATTAAACGCAGTGCTGGTATGCTTGAACACTTGGGTGATTATATGGCTAATGTTAAAGGTGAACTTAAACTCATTAGCAAGCATGCTTCTATGGTTACCACTCAAGTAGAACAAGTACTTAAAGCTCAAAATGATTTGCTCAATGAATTGAATAGTAAGAATAATGATTATGTTGTTAGAGTGGCTACTAGAATGGTAGAATGACTCAGTAACCTTTGTATCCTGAAGGCCACCCTAAGAGAATTGAGCAAGATTCTCAGAGAAATAATATAGATGCACCTAGTCCTTCTAAAAGGAAGAAAAGGAAAAATGATAGGACTTTGCATGCTTCTAGTGAACCTATTATTGACACACCTAAGAATCCAAATGATATTTCTATTTCTGATGCTGAAACACAATCTGGTAATGGACCTGAAACTAGTGATAATGTTAATGATAATGATAATGTTCATGTTGATGCTCAACCTAGCAATGATAATGATATAGAAACTGAACCTGTTGTTGATCTTGATAACCCACAATCAAAGAATCAACGTTATGATAAGAAAGACTTTGTTGCTAGGAAACATGGTAAAGAAAGAGAACCATGGGTTCAAAAACCCATGCCTTTTCCTCCAAAACCATCCAAGAAAAAGGATGATGAGGATTTTGAGCGCTTTGCTGAAATGATTAGACCTATCTTTTTGCGTATGCGATTAACTGATACGCTTAAAATGAAAAATGAATACTTATGCTAAGTACATGAAAAAAATTGTTACTAATAAAAGAAAGATACCGGAAGCTGAAATTTCCACCATGCTTGCTAATTATACTTTTAAAGGTGGAATACCAAAGAAACTTGGAGATCCAGGAGTACCCACTATACCATGCTCCATTAAAAGAAACTATGTTAAAATTGCTTTATGTGACCTTGAAGCCGGTGTTAGTGTTTGATGTCTACTACTAGACCTTCTTCTTGTAGATGTTATTGGGCCTCCAAGTGCAGAGGCTTGTAGGACAGTAGAAAATTTCCCTCAAGTGGATGACCTAAGGTTTATCAATCCGTAGGAGGCGTATGATGAAGATGGTCTCTTTCAAACAACCCTGCAACCAGATAACAAAGCGTCTCTTGTGTCCTCAACACACCCAATACAATGGTAAATTGTATAGGTGCACTAGTTCGGCGAAGAGATGGTGATACAAGTGGTATATGGATAGTAGATAATAGTTTTTGTAATCTGAAAATATAAAAACAGCAAGGTAACTAATGATAAAAGTGAGCGTAAACGGTATTGCAATGCGTTGAAACAAGGCCTAGGGTTCATACTTTCACTAGTGCAAATTCCCTCAACAATAATAACGTAATTGGATCACATAACTATCCATCAACATGCAACAAAGAGTCACTCCAAAGTCACTAATAGCGGAGAACAAACAAAGATATTATGGTAGGGTACGAAACCACCTCAAAGTTATTCTTTCCAATCAATCCGTTGGGCTATTCCTATAAGTGTCACAAACAGCCCTAGAGTTCGTACTAGAATAACACCTTAAGACACAAATCAACCAAAACCCTAATGTCACCTAGATACTCCAATGTCACCTCAAGTATCCGTGGGTATGATTATACGATATGCATCACACAATCTCAGATTCATCTATTCAACCAACACATAGAACCTCAAAGAGTGCCCCAAAGTTTCTACCGGAGAATCACGACGAAAACGTGTGCCAACCCTATGCATAGGTTCATGGGCGGAACCCGCAAGTTGATCACCAAAACATACATCAAGTGAATCACGTGGTATCCCATTGTCACCACAGATACGCACGGCAAGACATACATCAAGTGTTCTCAAATCTTTAAAGACTCAATCCGATAAGATAACTTCAAAGGGAAAACTCAATCCATTACAAGAGAGTAGAGGGGGGGGGAAACATCATAAGATCCAACTGTAATAGCAAAGCTAGCGATACATCAAGATCGTAACACCTCAAGAACACGAGAGAGAGAGATCAAACACATAGCTACTGGTACATACCCTCAGCCCCGAGGGAGAACTACTCCCTCCTCGTCATGGAGAGCACCGGGATGATGAAGATGGCCACCGGAGAAGGATTGCCCCCTTCGGCAGGGTGCCGGAACGGGTCTAGATTGGTTTTCGGTGGCTACGGAGTCTTCTGGCGGTGGAACTCCTGATCTATTGTGCTCCCCGATCGTTTTAGGGTATATGGAGATATATAGGAGGAAGACATGCATCAGGGGGGGCACGAGGGGCCCACGAGGGTGGAGGGCGCGACGAGGGTGAAGGGCATACCCCCCCTGCCTCGTGGCTTCCTCGTTGATACCCTGACGTGCACTCCAAGTCTTCTGGGCTTCTTCTGATCCAAAAATAAGTTCCGTGAAGTTTCAGGTCAATTGGACTCCGTTTGATTTTCCTTTTCTGCGATATTCTAAAACAAGAAAAAAAAACAGAAACTGGCACTGGGCTCTGGGTTAATAGGTTAGTCCCAAAAATAATATAAAAGTGGATAATAATGCCCATAAACATCCAAAACACATAATATAATAGGATGGAACAATCAAAAATTATAGATACGTCGGAGACGTATCAGCATCTCCAAGCTTAATTCTTGCTCGTCCTCGAGTAGGTAAATGATAAAAACAGAATTTTTGATGTGGAATGCTACCTAAAATATTTATCCATGCAATTCTCTTTATTGTGGCAAGAATATTCAGATTCATAAGATTCAAGACAAAATTTTAATATTGACAAAGAAATAATAATACTTCAAGCATACTAACTAAGCAATTATGTCTCTTCAAAATAACATGGCCAAAAAAAGTTATCCCTACAAAATTATATAGTCTGGCTACGCTCCATCTTCACCACACAACGTATTTAAATCATGCACAACCCCGATGACAAGCCAAGCAATTGTTTCATACTTTTGATGTTCTCAAACTTTTTCAATCCTCACGCAATATATGAGCGTGCGCCATGGATATAGCACTATAGGTGGAATAGAATGGTGGTTGTGGAGAAGACAAAAAGGAGAAGATAGTCTCACATCAACTAGGCGTATCAACGGGCTATGGAGATGCTCATCAACAGGTATCAATGTGAGTGAGTAGGGATTGCCATGCAACGGATGCACTAGAGCTATAAATGTATGAAAGCTCAACAAAAGAAACTAGTGGGTGTGCATCCAACTCGCTTGCTCACGAAGACCTAGGGCATGTTGAGGAAGCCCATCATTGGAATATACAAACCAAGTTCTATAATGAAAGATTCCCACGAGTATATGAAAGTGACAACATAGGAGACTCTTTTTCATGAAGACCATGGTGCTACTTTGAAGCACAAGTGTGGTAAACGGATAGTAACATTGTCCTTCTCTTTTTTTCTCTCATTTTTTTATTTGGGCCTTCTCCTTTTCTTTTTTTTTTCTTTTTTTATGGCCTTTTTTTCTTCTTTTTTTTTATTTTTCGTCCAGAGTCTCATCCCGACTTGTGGGGGAATCATAGTCTCCATCATCCTTTCCTCAGTGGGATAATGCTCTAATAATGATGATCATCACACTTTTATTTACTTACAACTCAAGAATTACAACTCGATTCTTAGAACAAAATATGACTCTATATGAATGCCTCCGGCGGTGTACCGGGATGCGCAATGATGCATGAGTGACATGTATGAAAGAATTATGAATGGTGGCTCTGCCACAAATACAATGTCAACTACATGATCATGCAAAGCAGTATGACAATGATGGAGCGTGTCATAATAACGGAACGGTGGAAAGTTGCATGGCAATATATCTCGGAATGGCTATGGAAATGCCATAATAGGTAGGTATGGTGGCTATTTTGAGGAAGGTAAATGGTGGGTTTATGATACTCATAAGGAAGACAATCAATAAATAAAGCATGCTCCGACTTCATCACATAACGGTTCACCATACGTGCATGCTACGGGAATCACAAACTTCAACACAAGTATTTCTCAAATTCACAACTACTCAACTAGCATGACTCTAATATTACCATCCTCATATTTCAAAAACAATCATCAAGTATCAAACTTCTCATAGTATTCAATGCACTCTATATGAAAGTTTTTATTATATCCCTCTTGGATGCCCATCATATTAGGACTAGTTTCATAACCAAAATAAACTACCATGCTATTCTAAAGACTGTCAAAATAATATAAGTGAAGCACAAGAGTTCATCTATTTCTTCAAAATAAAACCACCGACGTGCTCTAGAAAGATATAAGTGAAGCACTAGAGCAAACGACAAACTACTCCAAAAGATATAAGTGAAGATCAATAAGTAGTCGAATAATTATGCAACTATGTGAAGACTCTATAACATTTAAGTATTTCAGATCTTGATATTTTATTCAAACAGCAAGAAAAACTAAATAAAATAAAATGACGCTCCAAGCAAAACACATATCATGTGGCGAATAAAAATATAGCTCCAAGTAAAGTTACCGATGAACGAAGACGAAAGAGGTGATGCCATCCGAGGCATCCCCAAGCTTAGGCTCTTGGTTGTCCTTGAATATTATCTTGGAGTTCGTTGGGCATCCCCAAGCTTAGGCTCTTGCTACTCCTTATTTCATAGTCCATCGAATCTTTATCCAAAACTTGAAAACTTCACAACACAAAACTTAACAGAAAACTAGTAAGCTTCATTAGCGAAAGCAAAACACCACTTCAAGGTACTTTAATGAACTCATTATAAATTCATATTAGTGTAATATCTACTGTATTCCAACTTCTCTATGATTCATACCCTCCAATACTACTCATAGATTCATCAAAATAAGCAAACAACATATAGAAAACAGAATCTGTTAAAAACAGAACAGTCTGTAGTAATCTGGATCAAACGTATACTTATGGAACCCCAAAAATTCTAAAATAAATTTCTGTATCTGAGGAATTTATCTATTAATCATCTGCAAAAAGAATTAACTAAATATCACTCTCTAATAAAAAATGGCAGCTATTCTCTTGAGCCCTAAAGTTTCTGTTTTTACAGCATACAACACTTTAACGGTGGCGGTATGGGCGCCTCCTCCCTGAATCCACCTGTCTTTTACTGTGCGAATAGAGAAAAAAAAAGGTGTTACCTGAGTCGTCCCCTCCACCCCGATGCCGTCCATCTCTCTCACTTCTCTCTCTCCCGTTCCCTTTTTTCGCCGCCGCCTTCGTCGGCCGGTTCCGGCGAACGCTGGCGGTCTCCGCCGTCGGTGGCTACCAATCTCTTCCTCTCCTCGCGCTCTATATGATCCACCGCATCGATTCATCGATCCCATCCTCATGTGGTTGCCCGCATCGGATTTACCCGTCTAGGGTTTCGGTGCGGTCGACTTCCTCATCGCCGGCGATGCTCCGGCGCCTTGGTCCGGTCGTCTTTGTCTTCTGTCGTGCTCTCTCGTGCTGCTCTGCTTCCTAACAGCGCTCCCGTGCCTCAGATGCACGCCAGGGCGGCACGGTGAGCAGGTGGGAGGAGAAGGCGGCGGCGATTTCGATCTATTGTTCTGCGTTGACACGGGAGGCGGTAGAGCGGTCTGGACGAGATTCCTGGTGCCGGTTTCCTCACCATGCTGAGGCCACCTGCATCGAGCAATGGTTGATGCCAAGGTGATCTTCTTCCCCCTCTGCTCCTGACTCTCTCTCCTTGTCATTGAATTTATTACAATATAGAGTTTCTGAAGATTAATGCTGGCAGTTTTGTATAGCGAGAAATAAATCCCAGTGTACCTGTAGGCTGTAAAGCCAAGCCATTTGTTGAGCTTCTCCTCGTATTGCTGCTATCTTGCTACTTTATTTTGTGCTTGTTGCTAGCTCGTGCTACTGTCGCTGCTGTATAGATGCCAATATATGCGTAGACGTGAGTCACTCCTGCTGAACTTCCACAAGCTCAGGTGTCAAATGAAATGCGTATGAGATGCAGAGCGTCGAATAGATAGTGATCTTTGACGACATTGGTGGAATCTAGAGCAGTTAGCATCCATGGAGTTAGTGTTGTATTTACAGCAGCTTCCCTTCCAGTTGGATTGCATATTTGGCCGATCCTGCGGTGCAGAACGTTGTAGACAATTGGTTATGTTGAAGATTGTCTCTCCTATTTACAGTGAAGAGATGTTGTGCGGGGAAATTTCCACAGTAGTTCAACTCCAATGCTCAACATGTCGAACCCTCTGCAAATTATTACTTGCTGGACCGTGGACATTTATTTCAGTTCCTATGTGAACCAAAATACATGTAGGATAGTCTGTGGGGGCAGGAGAGAGTGATGTTTTTAATTTCTACTCCTTCCAGAACTCGAGTGTTGCTACTTGACATCTAATCTACCAGTTTTTATTGTCTAAGGAAGATGATATATGTCTAAGTATTTATTTCCTGCGCTGTGTTGATCTTCTATGGTTTACTATTTCGTTGTTTTGAACATGGGTATAAAGATGCACTAATGCATGCCCAGGCTTTAAGGACCTGTTCGGGTTCTCTCCGCTCCACAACTACGGCTCCCAGAGCGGAGGGAGGGGCAGCACAAATCAGGGAGTGGCTCAAACCGAGGTCCTCGTCTCCTCTACAGCTCGGAGCGGAGTTTTGAGATTGGAGAGGTTGCGAACAGGCTCTAAGAATGGACTGCAGCTCTGACCCAAGCAGCGTGAAGCTCCTGAGTTGCATATAGCAGATCTCAAGAGAGGTTTCACTGAAATTTCAGCATTCTTCTCCAGTATAGCTTCAGTATTTTCTTTCGTCTTAGTGCAAAATTGCGTAATACGTAATTTCCATTGCTTGTTGAGGTCGGAAGAAGCATTGAGTTTGATTGTTTGTGTTGCACAGATAATGAGCGTTTAAGAAGGTTGCACACGGAAACCTTATTCAAATTCACCAACCAGGTAGGTTGCTACATGAAGGTTGATAAATTTCTAATTCTAAAATGATGGCTCAACTAAATTAGTTTTCATCTCAAATGTTAACTTCTGGATGTAGATGAAATTAGTTCAGTTGATGATCTTGGCTTCAATTTGTATGCTGTCCTTTACACCTAGGAGATTGAATTGATGGGAGGACTATAATTTCCTTTGTTTTGACACCTCGGACTCCAATGTACTATTTTTCTCATAGGAACAGCTTAAACAAGTGCTCTAGAGCTTGTGAATTTGGATGCCTTCCATTCTATATTAATTTCTAAATTGTACAAATTGATCTAATTTTATTCCTGATTAGAGCTTGAAATCTGATAAGAGATTACGTTTAATGGCAAATGGTAGGTTTATATGCAATTTAATTCATGTGTGTCTCGGACTATTTCTGATTTGCTATTATTCAGCTGGAAATTTCACACAGAATCCTGAAATTTGAAGGAAGAATTAGGAAAGCAAATATAATATTGTTATCAATGGAAGAGGTGGTTAAATGTATCACAAGCTTCTGCTGACCCATAAAATCAACATAACAAGTGTTTATTTGAAACAGGAGCATAAAGGGACATCAAATAACTTACGCACGACTATGAAATGCACTGAAACTCCCTGGAGAGCAAGCTCCGGTAAAGAAAAGCCTTTCAATCGATTTGACATATTGGTGTAGGGAGAAGCAGGAGTTTTGGATAAAATTATACTGTCGATTATTTTTTAAAATTGATAAAGCTAATTTTAAAATTGATAAAGCTAACTTTCACTACACCAGCTGCACTCTTGTCCAGCAAGGCACCGATGAAGGATTCTGTTTTTGGGAGACCTGATTATGGGGCCAACACGGTCATGCAAATTTTTTTGGCAGCAGAAGGTAATCTAATATCAGGAAGGGGCATCTCACAATACTGCAGCTATTAAAAAGAATCCAAAACAGAGGCGTCTAGGAGAACGAGGTTAGTGCCTATGCGTTGGATGTAGGTTTCCAATTATATGCTCTATTTTGGAATGTAGTTTCTTATAACCATGAAGTCAATACTCATATACTTTTATCAAAAGCATTACCCTTAGAGTTGGATGTAATTTTAACCAATGTTTGTTTCCTTGTGGTGGATGTAGCTTTGTTGCTGTTCATCTCCCAGGATGGTTATTGCCAATTACCAGGTCTGTTATGCTGTTTTTTTTTTGTGTTCTAATGCAAATTATCCGACTCTATGTGTCCTTTGAGATAGTTTTTCTTGAATATGTTGATCGGAGGTGTGTTTTCTGCAGATAATATTCATTGCCTGCCATTAGCTTTGTTTTTGGTATTTTCTGCAGAACCATGTCAAGCACAATAAACTGAGGTCCTTTCATACTACATGCCTTCTATTTCATTTCTGCATATTTGAGAGAGGTGGGCAACTCTCCCTGAGCTGCATGCTATATGGCTGGAAGCCAGAGCTCGGGCCCGACGCCTCCGCTCGCCGTTTCCCACGCCTCCGGCGCCCCTGGTGATTTCCGTGTGGATCAGGTCTTCAGGTGATCCCTTCTTTGTGAATGCATGTAGCGGTGGTTGTAGATGTCGTGTTTGCCCATATCTGGCGTTCTAACCCCGCCTCTGTGGCAGGGTGCCAATATTTTCGGACGTAGTTGGGCCAGCAAGCTCAGATCTGAAGGAGAGAATTGACATGGGTAGCCGACGAGAGGGCAAGATTCGTACGTGGCGGTGAATTTAGATGGCGGCGGCACCAGTGCGGACGATGCCAATAGCAAGGACAGCGAGCCGGCGTAGTCCGAATAGTGTGGAGTGAATTGAAGCCGGATCCGCAAGCATCCGAGTGGATTAAAGCGGTACTACACAAATTGATACACTCTGGTTTCGTTAATGTTGCAGTTCTTCGATGAGTATGGAGGCAATTTCTCTGTTATAAAATGGACCACCGTCTGATTACAGAACATACTGACATCTGGGAATAAGTTTTTAGATGTTCGATACAGAAGAATACTAAGCCGTCAGCTGAATTGTTGTGTGGTGCCGTGGTGTTTGCATAAGTAGCGTTATATATTTTTTAGTTTAGACATGTGCATCTGTGGTGCTAACCTTCAGTTCATTCCTATGTTATACTTGTGCTTCAATGAGTTCATGCTGATGCTTGAGATGACAAAGCTTTTCTGTGTTTCCTGCAGGGGGGTGGAGGTGATGCGATCTACTCGGGAATAAGTGAATGATATCATTATGATGCCAAATTAGTCCGCAAATACTGCTGCTTCTAGAATCTGAATGTACCCGCTATGCATGTTGCAGGCAATGAACTATTTTACAAGATAAAATATCAGGAAGGGGCATCTCATAATACTGCAGCTATTAAAAAGAATCCAAATGAGCCCGCGGTAAGGATTTGGTTTACAGTGGTTATACTTTATATATCATCTCAAGGCAACTTTAGCTCATTGGTTAAATTTGATTCTCCGTTCAATTGGTTAAATTTGGTTCTCCCTTCAAGTTAGATGAGCCTCTCATTAATATAAATTCAGTCATAGAACATTATCATTTATAAGTTTTCTTTTTTGTTATACATTGTTAACTGTAAGATATCCTGATTACTGTACTGTTTTACTTTGATGAGTCACCATCGTCGTCCAGAGACAGGTCGGCAGGGGAGGCTATGAGGAATTGGGTACATCCAAACTTCCCCTGTGATATCTTTATTTTATTCCTCAGTTTAAGGTAGTGAAGCCTCAGTTAATCTTCAAGTTGCTATGTTCTTGTTTGTTGGTATGCGTTTGCAAACTGAAAATATTCTGTTTTTTTTTTCAGGTCTCTGTTAGTGGAATATATTTTCTTGCAAACTGAATTGGTTTTCTGGAACATGTCTTCGTATTTTTGTGTATGTCTTGAGCACTATTCATTGGATATACTTTGTTGCTTCCAGCCCATGGATAAGAATATTTCAGTCGCTGAAGAGATTGTTGAACATATGACATTGATGCAAATCTCTGGCCACCTACAAGTGAAACTGCTTGAAGACCAAGTTCGAATATGTATGAGCGCAGTGAAGTTCGGCATGCAAGTCTATTCGCAGTCTCGCACCCTAATGTAATCAGTCGAGTAGTGACGGGAAGGCGCCGCCGACCAGGGTGTGGAGGAAGATGGGGTTGAGCCGGGTTGGTGAAGGTGTTGTGGCTGGTCGTTGGCCAAGCAGCCGCCTCTCCCTCGTCTTTGACATCGTGAAGAATGATGTTGAAATGGATGCGTGCTGCAGGAGCAGCAGAGGCGTCGTGTGAGCCTTGGGTTCTTCATCAATTCGTTCGTGCGTTCCCTTGGTCGCATGCGCGCCTCAGGTACAACTTGCCTCTCGTCTCTCCTCCCTGTTATGGATCCAACATGAGGATAAATTGTTGGGGCAGTAGGTAATATCAGGATTTTTTATTGTTGTTGCTTCTATTTACGTTTATGTTCATGGTTGTTGGTGTATGGCGTTCACCTTTTACCTGGATGCCAGACCAAATAAGATCTCAATTCAGTTTCTTTATTTCGATGTTCATCTCGTGTATCATGAAAAAACTTCACCACTAAAGAGAGCAGAGCTATTATCTTGACAATAGAAGCTAGATAAATTAATCCATGAGCATTTTCATGCATATTATTTAATATATTTTTAGTTGTGCTAATTTAATAACAGTACTATTTATAGTGCTGATTTGGAGATATGTGCAATGCACTTTCAGCAGTCAACAGTTCACCTACCTGTGTATTGTATGCATTAACTAGATTAATTAATGACGAAGGAAGGATTTATTCAAGTCAAGTTACTAAATATTTATGATGGTATCTTTTTCCCTGAACTTCTTATCCAGGATCAGCTCGGAGTTGAATACTTAACTGGTTCAGGAAAGCTTCAAATACAATAGTGGCAAACATCTCCATTGATGCTACAAAGCATCTCGATGATTTTGAAGCGAGTCTTCATGTTAATTACATTACTTTTTGTATCATGCCCTATTGATCGAAAAGTTACTTAGCCCTAATCATCCATGCTTAATAATGAGGATCGTTTTGGGATTTTGTTTAGCTTTCCAACACTTCCATAGTTTATTAGTACAGAGCTAGATCTCTCACTGTGCTGATCACACGTAATGAAGTCATTTTACTTGGCTTTCTAGCAACGGGTCAGCAAGTGGGTCATGATGAACCAAATTATGTTCTCTCTCTTGCATATAGATGCTCACGATTATACTGATCTGATCAATTGTAGGTTCCATAGGAACACTGAACTTGATTTTGTTGCCTCCTCGTAGCAGGGCCAGGGAAGCAGTGTCAAGTGGATCCTGGAAGAGCACTGGTGTGGGATCCGCTGCTGCCAGGTATGCTTTTCTTCCTTCCCGTCCTCTCGATCCACTTCCTCTCTTTGTTTCTGAATTTTGCACTCAAATTGTGAGGTGAGGCTCAAAAAATACAGTGGTTACCGACGGCGGCGACGACCACGAAGATTGTCCCAGCATCTGGAACAGTGGATGCATTGAGCTCGAGATGACGATTAGCCACTCCATCCATGATCACTGTTTTCCCCCTTCTTTTTGTGGAGATGATTTCGCTACTCTTTATCAATGCTGTAATAACCAAGGTGCATGTGTGACTCGTTCAATCAAGTGTGTAATGAACCCTGCTTAATATGCCTATGATGCAATACCACTACATAGTTTAAAAAGAAAAGTGGAAGGGGAGCCTCCCACCTGGCACCGCCAAGCTTCCTCTCAAGCGGCGGCACCAGGTGGCGCCCCAACTGCTAGTGATCATAAAGACTTCACCCAAGTCTTTCCAAAGGTTATACTTGGCACAAACACTAATTAAAACATAAAACCACATCTAAACAAAGGCTAGATGAATTATTTATTACTAAACAGGAGCAAAAAGCAAGGAATAAAAATAAAATTGGGTTGCCTCCCAACAAGCGCCATCGTTTAACGCCCCTAGGCATGATGATTTCAATGATGCTCACATAAAAGATAAGAACTATAACATAAAGAGAGCGTCATGAAGAGTATGACTAGCACATTTAAGTTTAACCCACTTTCTATGCATAGGCATTTTGTGAGCAAATAACTTGTGGGAATAAGAATCAATTTGCATAGGAAGGTAAAACAAGCATAACTTTGAAACTTTAAGCACATAGAGAGGAAACTTGATATTATTGCAATTCCTACAAGTATATCTTCCTCATAATAATTTTCAGTAGCAACACCTAAAGCATTCTTTTCATGATCTACAAGCATGGCAATTTTATTACCCTTCACACAAGCAAAATTCTTTTCATGAATAGTAGTGAGAGCAAACTCAACATAATAACTATCATGTGAGGCATAATCCAATTGAAAACTAAAATCATGATGACAAGTTTCATGAATATTATTATTTTTTATAGCATACAAGTCATCACAATAATCATCATAGATAGCAACTTTGTTCTCATAATCAATTGAAACCTCTTCCGAAATAGTGGATTTATCACAAAATAAAGTTATCACCTCTCCAAATCCACTTTCATCAATATAATCATCATAAATAGAAGGCATGCTTTCATCATAATAAATTTGCTCATCAAAACTTGGGGGACAAAAAATATCATCTTCATCAAACATAGCTTCCCCAAGCTTGTGGCTTTGCATATTATTAGCATCAAGGATATTCAAGGAATTCATATTAACAACATTGCAATCATGCTCATCATTCAAATATTTAGTACCAAACATTTTAATGAATTATGCTTCTAACACTTTGGCACAATTTTCTTTTCCATCATACTCACGAAAGATATTAAAAAGATGAAACGTATGAGGTAGACTCAATTCCATATTTTTTGTAGTTTTCTTTTATAAACTAAACTAGTGATAAAATAAGAAACTAAAAGATTCGATTGCAAGATCTAAAGATATACCTTCAAGCACTAACCTCCCCGAAAACGGCGCCAGAAAAGAGCTTGATGTCTACTACACAACCTTCTTCTTGTAGCGTTGTTGGGCCTCCAAGTGCAGAGATTTGTAGGACAGTAGAAAATTTCCCTCAAGTGGATGACCTAAGGTTTATCAATCCGTAGGAGGCATAGGATGAAGATGGTCTCTCTCAAACAACCCTGCAACCAAATAACAGAGCGTCTCTTGTGTTCCCAACACACCCAATACAATGGTAAATTGTATAGGTGCACTAGTTCGGCGAAGAGATGGTGATACAAGTGGTATATGGATAATAGATAATAGTTTTTATAATCTAAAAATATAAAAACAGCAAGGTAACTAATGATAAAAGTGAGCGTAAACGGTATTGCAATGCGTTGAAACAAAGCCTAGGGTTCATACTTTCACTAGTGCAAGTTCCCTCAACAATAATAACATAATTGGATCACATAACTATCCCTCAACATGCAACAAAGAGTCACTCCAAAGTCACTAATAGCGGAGAACAAACGAAGAGATTATGGTAGGGTACGAAACCACCTCAAAGTTATTCTTTCCAATCAATCCGTTGGGCTATTCCTATAAGTGTCACAAACAGCCCTAGAGTTCGTACTAGAATAACACCTTAAGACACAAATCAACCAAAACCCTAATGTCACATAGATACTACAATGTCACCTCAAGTATCCGTGGGTATGATTATACGATATGCATCACACAATCTCAGATTCATCTATTCAACCAACACATAGAACCTCACCCAAAGTTTCTACCGGAGAATCACGACGAAACCATGCGCCAACCCCTATGCATAGGTTCATGGGAGGAACCCGCAAGTTGATCACCAAAACATACATCAAGTGAATCACATGGTATCCCATTGTCACCACAGATACGCACGACAAGACATACATCAAGTGTTCTCAAATCTTTAAAGATTCAATCCGATAAGATAACTTCAAAGGGAAAACTCAATCCATTACAAGAGAGTAGAGGGGGGAGAAAACATCATAAGATCCAACTATAATAGCAAAGCTCGTGATACATCAAGATCATAACACCTCAAGAACACGAGAGAGAGAGAGAGATCAAACACATAGCTACTGGTACATACCCTCAGCCCCGAGGGAGAACTACTCCCTCCTCGTCATGGAGAGCACCGAGATGATGAAGATGGCCATCGGAGAAGGATTGCCCCATTCGGCAGGGTGCCGAAACGGGTCTAGATTGGTTTTCGGTGGCTACGGAGGCTTCTGGCGGCGGAACTCCCGATCTATTGTGCTCCCCGATCGTTTTAGGGTATATGGAGGTATATAGGAGGAAGACGTGCGTCAGGGGGGCCACGAGGGGCCCACGAGGGTGGAGGGCGCGCCCCCCTGCCTCGTGGCTTTCTCGTTGATCCCCTGACGTGCACTCCAAGTCTTATGGGCTTCTTCTGATCCAAAAATAAGTTTCATGAAGTTTCAGGTCAATTGGACTCTGTTTGATTTTCCTTTTCTGCGATATTCTAAAACAAGAAAAAAACAGAAACTGGCACTGGGCTCTGGGTTAATAGGCTAGTCCCAAAAATAATATAAAAGTGGATAATAAAGCCCATAAACATCCAAAACACATAATATAATAGTATGGAACAATCAAAAATTATAGATACGTTGGAGACGTATCAGCATCCCCAAGCTTAATTCCTGCTCGTCCTCAAGTAGGTAAATGATAAAAACAAAATTTTTGATGTGGAATGCTACCTAACATATTTATCCATGTAATTCTCTTTATTGTGGAAAGAATATTCAGATCAACAAAAGTTTAATATTGACAAAGAAATAATAATACTTCAAGCATACTAACTAAGCAATTATGTCTCTTCAAAATAACATGGCCAAAGAAACTTATCCCTACAAAATCATATAGTCTGGCTATGCTCCATCTTCACCACACAACGTATTTAAATCATGCACAACCCCGATGGCAAGCCAAGCAGTTGTTTCATACTTTTGATGTTCTCAAACTTTTTCAATCCTCACGCAATATATGAGCGTGAGCCATGAATATAGCACTATAGGTAGAATAGAATGGTGGTTGTGGAGAAGACAAAAAGGAGAAGATAGTCTCACATCAACTAGGCGTATCAACGGGCTATGGAGATGCCCATCAATAGATATCAATGTGAGTGAGTAGGGATTGCCATGCAACGGATGCACTAGAGCTATAAATGTATGAAAACTCAACAAAAGAAACTAGTGGATGTGCATCCAACTTGCTTGCTCACGAAGACCTAGGGCATTTCGAGGAAGCCCATCATTGGAGTATACAAGCCAAGTTCTATAATGAAAGATTCTCACTAGTATATGAAAGTGACAACATAGGAGACTCTCTTTCATGAAAATCATGGTGCTACTTTGAAGCACAAGTATGGTAAAAGGATGGTAACATTGTCCCTTCTCTCTTTTTTTCTCAATTTTTTTATTTGGGCCTTCTCCTTTTCTTTTTTTTCTTTTTTTATGGCCTCTTTTTTTCTTTTATTTTTTTATTTTTCGTCCAGAGTCTCATCCCGACTTGTGGGGGAATCATAGTATCCATCATCCTTTCCTCACTGGGACAATGCTTTAATAATGATGATCATCACACTTTTATTTACTTACAACTCAAGAATTACAACTCGATTCTTAGAACAAAATATGACTCTATATGAATGCCTCTGGCGGTATACCGGGATGTGCAATGATGCATGAGTGACATGTATGAAAGAATTATGAATGGTGGCAATATGACAATGATGGAGCGTGTCATAATAACGGAACAGTGGAAAGTTGCATGACAATATATCTCGGAATGGCTATGAAAATGCTATAATAGGTAGGTATGGTGGCTGTTTTGAGGAAGGTAAATGGTGGGTTTATGGTACCGGCGAAAGTTGCGCGATACTAGAGAGGCTAGCAATGGTGGAAGGGTGAGAGTGCGTATAATCCATGGACTCAATATTAGTCATGAAGAACTCACATACTTATTGAAAAAATCTATTAGTTATCAAAACAAAGTACTACGCGCATGCTCCTAGGGGGATAGATTGGTAGGAAAAGACCAATGCTCGTTCCCGACCGCCACTCATAAGGAAGACAATCAATAAATAAAGCATGCTCCGACTTCATCACATAACGGTTCACCATACGTGCATGCTACGGGAATCACAAACTTCAACACAAGTATTTCTCAAATTCACAACTACTCAACTAGCATGACTCTAATATTACCATCCTCATATCTCAAAAACAATCATCAAGTATCAAACTTCTCATAGTATTCAATGCATTCTATATGAAAGTTTTTATTATATCCCTCTTGGATGCCCATCATATTAGGACTAGTTTCATAACCAAAAGAAACTACCATGCTGTTCTAAAGACTGTCAAAATAATATAAGTGAAGCACAAGAGTTCATCTATTTCTTCAAAATAAAACCACCGCCGTGCTCTAGAAAGATATAAGTGAAGCACTAGAGCAAACGACAAACTACTCCAAAAGATATAAGTGAAGATCAATAAGTAGTCGAATAATTATGCAACTATGTGAAGACTCTATAACATTTAAGTATTTCAGATCTTGATATTTTATTCAAACAGTAAGAAAAACTAAATAAAATAAAATGACGCTCCAAGCAAAACACATATCATGTGGCGAATAAAAATATAGCTCCAAGTAAAGTTATCGATGAACAAAGACGAAAGAGGGGATGCCATCCGGGGCATCCCCAAGCTTAGGCTCTTGGTTGTCCTTGAATATTACCTTGGGGTTCCTTGGGCATCCCCAAGCTTAGGCTCTTGCCACTCCTTATTTCATAGTCCATCGAATCTTTACCCAAAACTTGAAAACTTCACAACACAAAACTTAACAGAAAACTCGTAAGCTCCGTTAGCGAAAAAAAAGAAAACACCACTTCAAGGTACTTTAATGAACTCATTATAAATTCATATTGGTGTAATATCTACTGTATTCCAACTTCTCTATGATTCATACCCTCCAATACTACTCATAGATTCATCAAAATAAGCAAACAACATATAGAAAACAGAATCTGTTAAAAACAAAACAGTCTGTAGTAATCTGGATCAAACGTATACTTATGGAACCCCAAAAATTCTAAAATAAATTTCTGTACCTGAGGAATTTATCTATTAATCATCTGCAAAAAGAATTAACTAAATATCACTCTCCAATAAAAAATGGCAGCTATTCTTGTGAGCGCTAAAGTTTCTGTTTTTTACAGCATGATCATAATGACTTCACCCAAGTCTTCCCAAAGGTTATACTTGGCACAAACACTAATTAAAACATAAAACCACATCTAAACAGAGGCTAGATGAATTATTTATTACTAAACAGGAGCAAAAATCAAGGAATAAAAATAAAATTGGGTTGCCTCCCAACAAGCGCTATCGTTTAACGCCCCTAGCTAGGCATGATGATTTCAATGATGCTCACATAAAAGATAAGAACTGTAACATAAAGAGAGGATCATGAAGAGTATAAATAGCACATTTAAGTCTAACCCACATCCAAGTGCAGAGGTTTGTAGGACAGTAGCAAATTTCCCTCAAGTAGATGACCTAAGGTTTATCAATCCGTAGGAGGCGTAGGATGAAGATGGTCTCTCTCAAGCAACCCTGCAACCAAATAACAAAGCGTCTCTTGTGTCCCCAACATACCCAATACAATGGTAAATTGTATAGGTGCACTAGTTCGGCGAAGAGATGGTGATACAAGTGGTATATGGATAGTAGATAATGGTTTTTGTAATATGAAAATATAAAAACAGCAAGGTAACTAATGATAAAAGTGAGCGTAAACGGTATTGCAATTATCCCACTATCACCATAGATACGCAAGGTAACTCAAGAACGGGTCTAGATTGGTTTTCGGTGGCTACGGAGGCTTCTGGCAGTGGAACTCCCGATCTATTGTGCTCCCCGATTGTTTTAGGGTATATGGAGATATATAGGAGGAAGAAGTGCGTTAGGGAGGGCCACAAGGGGCCCACAAGGGTGGAGGGCGCGCCCCCCCTGCCTCGTGGCTTCCTCGTTGATCCCCTGACGTGCACTCCAAGTCTTATGGGCTTCTTCTGATCCAAAAATAAGTTCCGTGAAGTTTCAGGTCAATTGGACTCCGTTTGATTTTCCTTTTCTGCGATATTCTAAAACAAGAAAAAAAACAAAAACTGGCACTGGGCTCTGGGTTAATAGGTTAGTCCCAAAAATAATATAAAAGTGGATAATAAAGCCCATAAACATCCAAAACACATAATATAATAGCATGGAACAATCAAAAATTATAGATACGTTGGAGACGTATCAGTGTTATGCCTCTCTCTTTATATCGTAGACTTGATTTGAATAAGTTGACACCTACTGAAATATCTTTGCAAATGGCTAATAAATCAACTGCTATACCTGTCGGTATTTGTGAGGATGTGCCTGTTGTGGTTGCAAACATTACTATTTTAACAGACTTTGTTATTCTTGATATTCCCGAGGACGATAGTATGTCTATTATTCTTGGTAGACCCTTTTTGAATACTGCAGGGGCTGTTATTGATTGCAACAAAGGCAATGTCACTTTTCATGTTGATGGTAATGAGCATACGGTACACTTTCTGAGGAAACAACCTCAAGTTCACAGTATCAATTCTATTGGAAAATTTTCATCGATTATTTTTGTAGGTTTTGAATTTCCTCTTCCTACTGTCAAGAAGAAATATGATATTCTTATTGTTGGGGATGTGCATATCCCCGTTGAGGTAACCTAGTGTTATTCGAAAATTCTCCGGTTCCATGTTATTCAGAATGAGTTTGTTAACAAGACTTGATCAACCTTGTTAATGGGTTCCTTTTGATGATGATGAGATGGATGAAGTTAGAAAACACAACTCTTTGTACCCTCCTTTTACTTTCTGTTATTTATATTAAATAAAGTAAAAATAGTAACTTCTGTCTATTATCTGAATTATCCATGCAATATAAAAATACCCCGAAAATAAAAGTTCTCCAAATGCCCTGAAATTTAAATACGATTTTTTATGGAATATTTGAGAATATTTGGCACTGAGAACATAGCAGGGGGCATCCACCTGGCCATGAGGGTGGAGGGCGCGCCCTACCCCCTGGGCACGCCCCCTGCCTCGTGGGCCCATGGTGGCCCTCCTCCACTTATTCCTGTACCCACACACTCCTTCTTCCTCCCACAAACACCATTATCCAGTTCAAACCCGAGTCCAAGCTCATTTTGCTGCCATTTTCGACCTCCTTGGTCAAAGCACCTCTCACAAAACTGCTTGGGGGATTGTTCCTTGGTATGTGACTCCTCCATTGGTCCAATTAGTTTTTGTTGTAGTGCTTTATTCATTGCAAATTTATGCTGCCTAGGTGACCATGTTCTTGAGTTTGTATGTCAAATTTATGTGGTTCCAAGTAGTTTTGATGCATGATATAGGCTCTAGGCACTTGTAGGAGTAGTTGCTATCAATTTTATTGAGTTTGGTTTACTTTTATTTGAAGTTACTAAAAATTTCAGAAATTTTTCAGAGGAAGAAATATGTGGAAAAGTACCAAGGTGGCTCTTCAAGGAAACAAGAGCCCATGCTTGCAATGCGTGATGCTGATGATGAGCCACCAAGGGATGCTCTAGTGCGGCCCTGTCAATGGCCTTCAGAGGACTTTATGGATCGAGCGGAAATCAAGGAAGAATTTAACGCATATTTGCGTAATGCTGATCTTGTGAGCTTCGAGGAGGAAAAGTGTCGCCAGTACCACTATCTCACTAGTTCCTTTGTGAGGAGGTTTGAATTTTCATCTTCACGCAATTCTCCAACTGTCCTGTTTGATCTTTATGAAAAAATCTTATACAATGGACTTAGAGGATTTTACCACTGCTTGCAAACTTCCACAATGGGGTAGTGTTAGGGAACCTCACAAATCTGAATTTAGAGATTTTCTTGCTAGTATAACTGTGGGGGAATCTAGAGATATAGCACAAGCTACCATAGGGAGCATTCACTTTCCTGCTATACATTATTTTGCTCTCTTCATGGGTAGATGCATTAATGGTAAAGATGAGGCATGTCACATGTGTGTCCCTGACCTCAGTATTCTTAGGAGTGCTGTATTAGGAGACAAATCTTATAATTTGGGAGCCATTGTTGCACGTAGGTTGCATCTTAATAGATTTAATGGAGATTTCTTTGGTGAAATTTATGCAACCCGCATAGCTAATTCTCTTGGTATAACCATACGTGAAGATGATATTGAATTGCCCCCTGCTTATTTGGATTATGAGGCTATGGTTCGTCATCAGTTTGTTGAGAGGAACGATCAGTTTCTCCAGTACCGACTAATCTTTGACAGACGACGCACCTATCATGTCGCTCTCCATGCTTCTACTTCCTTTGACTTTCAGGCAAAAAGGAGATATTTTATAACTAGAAAGGAGGTAGAAGAATATAAGAGGAGAGCTGAGATAGCTCGCCTCCAAGCTGCAGCCCACGATGCAATGACTGCTGCATCGCAGTACGACCACAACTATTACTATGGATATCCGCCAGGCCAGCCGTGGCCATAGACCAACTTAGGCCAAAAGCATAAGCTTGGGGGAGTACGTATTTCTCACCGACATTACATTTATGTTCACACACTCATTGCTAGATGTCGGTGCTCATACTTTTTCATTGTATCATCCATGCTAGTTTATTTCCTTTTATGCCTTCTTCTTGTGTGTTTAATAAACCTTAAGAAAAACAAAAAAATTAGTTGTAGCTTTTAGCTAGTTTTAATTTCCATGCTTGTAGTAGTAATTAAAAATAAAACCCAAAAAGATTTCATGTTCTCCTTTTTGCTTGTTGGGAGCTTTCCCGTGTAAATAGTTTTATTTCTTTTCTTTTCTTTGGGGGTCGATAGGAGAAGACCATAATTAAATTGTTGAAGTGGCTCTTATATGCATTATTGTTGATTTGACAAAAGAGCCCATACTGCCTTGCCTTCTCCTGTTTATTGAATGCTTGCAGATTCCAGCTTAGTCCAATGCACGTGCACTATTATTATTATCCACATCGTTCGGTCGTGCAAGTGAAAGACAATTATGACGATATATGATGGACTGACTGAGATGAGAAAAGCTGGTATGAACTCGACCTCTCTTGTTTTTGTGAATATGATTAGTTCATCGTTCCTGATTCATCCTATTATGAATAAACATGTTTGCAATGACAACTAGAGATCATAGTTTCTTGTGCCATGCTTGATTAGCTAGGAGCTTATAATGGTTTACCTTGCGTGCCAACATGCTAGTAAAATGGTTGTGATGTGGTATGATAGGGTGGTATCCTCCTCTGAATGATTTAAGTGACTTGACTTGGCACATGTTCACGCATGTAGTTGAAACAAAATCAACATAGCCTTCACGATATTTATGTTCATGGTGAATTATATCCTACTCATGCTTGCATTCGGTGTTGATTAATTTTAATGCATGTTCATGATTGTTGTCGCTCTCTAGCTGGTCGCTTCCCAGTCTTTTTCTAGCCTTCACATGTACTAAGCGAGAATACTGCTTGTGCATCCAATCCCATAAACCCCAAAGTTGTTCCATATGAGTCCACCATACCTACCTATATACGGTATCTACCTGTCGTTCCAAGTAAATTTGTATGTGCCAAACTCTAAACCTTCAAATAAACATTCTGTTTTGTATGCTCGAATAGCTCATGTATCAACTAGGGTTGTCCATATCTTCCATGTTAGGCAGGTTATTCTCAAGAGGAGTGGACTCCGCTCCTCACTCACGAGAAAGTGGCTGGTCACCGGGATGCCCAGTCCCATGCTTTATGCAAATCAAATCAAAATAATTGCAAACAGAACTCCCCCTGGGACTCTTGTTTCGTTGTTTCGAGCAATCCATGGATTGATGCTTGTTGGTGGAGGGAGAGTATAAAGTTTACCATTCTGTTTGGGAACCGCTTATAATGTGTGTAGCATGGAAGATATCGCCATCTCTTGGTTGTTATGTTGACAATGAAAGTATACCGCTCAAAATATTATTCTCCTCTATTTCAAAACCGAGCTCTGGCACCTCTACAAATCCCTGCTTCCCTCTACGAAGGGCCTATCTATTTACTTTGATGTTGAATCATCATCCTCTTATTAAAAAGCACCAGTTGGAGAGCACCGCTGTCATTTGCATTCATTACTGTTAGTTTACATTGAGTATGACTTGGCTGGATCTTTTTTACCATGAATTACAATGTCTAGTCACTCCTTGATCTTTAAAGATGCTCTACATTTATGTTTTGCGGTCTCAGAAAGGGCTAGCAAGATACCATCTTGTTATATCATATTATGATTGTTTTGAGAAAGTGTTATCATTCAAGATTTATTATTATTGCTCGCTAGTTGATTATGCCATTGATATGAGTAAACATGAGACCTAAGCGTTATTGTGAATATGGTTAGTTTATAATCTTTGCTAAAAACTTGAATGCTGGCTTTACATATTTACAACAAGATCAAACAGAGCTTGTAAAAGTTCTTCTTTATCACTTTCAGTTTGTCAACTGAATTGCTTGAGGACAAGCAAAGGTTTAAGCTTGGGGGAGTTGATACGTCTCCGTCGTATCTATTTTTCCAAACACTTTTGCCCTTGTTTTGGACTGTAACTTGCATGATTTGAATGGAACTAACCCGGACTGACGCTGTTTTCAGCAGAATTGCCATGGTGTTATTTATGTGCAGAACAAAAGTTCTTGGAATGACCTGAAACTTCACGGAACATCTTTTTGGAAATAATAAAAAATCCTTTCAAAAGATGAAGACCAGGGGGCCCACACCCTAATAAAAAATCCTTGCAAAAGATGAAGACCAGGGGGCCCACACCCTAGCCACGAGGGTGGGGGCGCGCCTGCCCCCTGGGCACGCCCCCCTACCTCGTGGGCCCCCTGGAGCTCCTCCGACCTCAACTCCAACTCTAGATATTTGCTTTCGGGGAGAAAAAAAAATAAAGGACAAGGATTCATCGCGTTTTACGATACGGAGCCGTCGCCAAGCCCTAAAACCTCTCAAGAGGGATGATCTGGAGTCTGTTCGGTGCTTCGGAGAGGGGAATCTGTCACCATCGTCGTCATCAACCATCCTCCATCACCAATTTCATGATGCTCACCGTCGTGCGTGAGTAATTTCATCGTAGGCATGCTGGACGCTGATGGTTGGATGAGATTTATCATGTAATCGAGCTAGTTTTGTTAGGGTTTGATCCCTAGTATCCACTATGTTCTGAGATTGATGTTGCTCTGACTTTGCTATGCTTAATGCTTGTCACTAGGGCCCGAGTGCCATGATTTCAGATCTGAACCTATTATGTTTTCATCAATATATGAGAGTTCTTGATCCTATCTTGCAAGTCTATAGTCACCTACTATGTGTTATGATCCGGCAACCCCGAAGTGACAATAATCGGGACCACTCCCGGTGATGACCGTAGTTTGAGGAGTTCATGTATTCACTATGTGTTAATGCTTTGGTCCGGTACTCTGTTAAAAGGATGCCTTAATATCCCTTAGTTTCCGCTAGGACCCGCTTCCACGGGAGGGTAGGACAAAAGATGTCATGCAAGTTCTTTTCCATAAGCACGTATGACTATATTCAGAATACATGCCTACATTACATTGATGAATTGGAGCTAGTTCTGTGTCACCCTAGGTTATGACTGTTACATGATGAACCACACCCGGCATAATTCTCTATCACCGATCCATTGCCTGCGAGCTTTCCATATATTGTTCTTCGCTTATTTACTTTTCCGTTGCTATTGCTATCATCACTACAAAATACCAAAAACATTACTTTTGTTATCATTACCTTTTTGCTACCGTTACCACTACTATCATATTACTTTGCTACTAAATACTTTGCTGCAGATATTAAGTTTCCAGGTGTGGTTGAATTGACAACTCAGCTGCTAATACTTGAGAATATTCTTTGTCTCCCCTTGTGTCGAATCAATAAATTTGGGTTGGATACTCTACCCTCAAAAACTGTTGCGATCCCCTATACTTTTGGGTTATCATGTATCGGTCTAAAACCCGAGATGCACCTGAAGGATGACATAAGACCGCTGATCCCAGTAGATGCTAAGACTTAGGTTGATTTGCAAAATTGGCCTGAGGATCAACTCCTAGCTCGGCAGAATACTTTGGCACACAAAAGGCGGTGTGCAAAGTCCTCAAGACTCAGGTTGGGTGCGGCCGACCAACCTGAGGATCATAATCTCCTCGAAAACTATATTGCACTTAAATTTTCTGCACTGGATTGCCAATGCAGTAGCCCCTGAGACACTGGTCGGGTGGCAACACCAGATCAGGGGATTGATGTGCCCCTTTAATATTAGTAAATGATAAGCCCTAAGCCCAGTAGCCCCCGAGCCTTAATACGGGCACAGGTAGCCGAATTAAGGATCAATATCCAGAGTAAAATCACAAATTATGTGTAATGATTCTATGTATCCAAGTACTTTACATCATTAATGCTCGGATCCGCATTGTACAAAACTTTGTTGACTGACCATCGGCTTCCACCTCCTCGGCCAGTAGCCGAGGAATGTTTGTCCTACTTTATAAAGCCGTTATAAGGGCAAAGATTTATGGAATACTAGGCAACCCGGCCATACGGTTTTATAAACAAAGGTACGCGGAGAGATATGAAACATCTTCCAAATAAAATAATCCCGCTATCGGTTCCTTTCTTTGGGTTCTCATGCTGATCATGATCATGAAACCTCACCTCCAAACAATGTGGGAGGAAAATATTGAGGATTTAGTTCGGGGAAAGTTCCCGAACTCTATGGTATTAATGAACCAAAATTTTCACTTCCGTCGTTGCCGACCAATTATATCCTTTAAGATCGCTAGCTTTCGGCTTACCCAGTCTGAGGTACTACTAAATCGGATGACCCGGTAGTAACAATCACAGAGGTACTCCCTTTACCGCCTAGCCGAACAATCGGGAACATAGTGGTAAGCACAGGAGCAAGGCAACCCAGCTTGGCCAAAATCTTAAGTCAAATTGATGCATATTTATGGCTTTATAACAATGATTATGGAAGGCAGCCCTTGTATATTAAATACAAATGACGATGATATGTTTATTTTGACTCCGTTGCGACTGTTTATCAGTTGAAAGTGGCCCATCGTCAGCTTCTACTCCTTTGTAGATACTACGCAGGGTGTCTCCGCAATAACAAGACAACCCTTAGCTGACGTCTCGGTGCCCGAAGGCGGTTGTGTTAGCGGAAATGAGGCAATCAGATATGTGGGCTTTATAAATTTCACTTAGTCATTAGAGCTTTAAACTGGGGAAGCTGGCTATGAGCCCCCGGTTAGTGTTCGGCGACAGCCGAGGTCAAGCCGTAAACACTTCGGCCAATGTTATGAATGGCCCGTCATTTAACATAGTCATCGGATCACTGACCAGTTTACGCTTATTGTGACAGTCAGTTTTCGGCTTTCTCCACTGAGGTGCTTAACCATGCAAGCTGGAAGCACAATCACAATGGTTCTCCCTTTGCACACCTAGCCGAACAAAGCGGAACATAGGAGGCAAGCACGGGAGCCGGGCAACCCAACTATTGACCGAGGACACAATTCGAAACCGATGCATATTTAGCAATATCCGAGAATGTTTTTGCCGAATCTCTAAAGGTGTCCGGCGTTGCACTGCAAGACTTATGCTGAAAACACACAAATAGTTTAAAAGTGCCATAAGCTTGGAAAATCAAAAAACATCAGTAAAAACTTGACGTCCGAACAAGATCAAGTGTACGGTGCCAATCCGAAAATTGGAAGAAAAAATGTGCTTCTGTCGTGCTTTAACATGACACACCCGATCTCAAGACTTCACGTGGGTCAGCCTACAGCTTCAAGCTCATTATCCCAAAGGCAGAGTACTTCTCTAAGGTCAGTTTAGCAAATTAAACTCGAGCGGCTAGAGAGAAGACAGGCTATCCGGCTATTGACCATACACTCGAGTCAAAAAAGGAGCGGTAGAAAAAGACTTTGCAACGAACAAGAAGAAAACACATTTACTATAAAACAAACCATATAAATTTTAAGAGCCCCCAAGTGACTTGGGTAAAAGAATTTTATGTATAATGATTGTATGTACCGATGTACTTATAGCATATCTGTGCTCACCTGAACTTTAAACGCGTCTTAACCGACCGTCGGCTTCTCCCTCTTCGGTCAAGGGCCGAAAAGTGTCATGTACTCCACCTATCGAGAGTATCGACGGTGTTTCCGATGACCAGGCAATCAGGCCATAAGGCTGTAACGGACAAAGCGCGCTCAGGGAACTTATGCTATATTACTAACGAAGTGTAAGAAGCATCTTCGAAGAAAATAGTACCTCCACCGATACCTTTCTTCGGTTGCTCAATGTTACTATGAGACTTATGCAATAGTTTTTTTTGTACTCATGAGTCCCGTTGTGTGCCGACCATAATTGAAAACAATAAGAGCGCTAGCTTCCGGCTTCACCCAATCTGAGGTACTACCTCGGATGGCCCGGTAGTAACAATCACAGAGGTGCTCCCTTTACTCCCTAGCCGAACAATCGGGAACGTAGGGATAAGCACAGGAGCCAGGCAACCCAGCTTGCGAAACACTTAAGTCAACATGGTGCATATTGTGGCGTAATACACGAACAAGGAACGAAGCCGTACAAGTATAATCATATGCAAGAGGAAAGGCTTCATAAAGGAAGCCCCTAAATAAACAGGGTATTTGAATTTGTGTGTCGCGAACAAAGGTTTGACAAGGAATTTTGTCACAAACAACTTTTTGCCAAAAAAGTATAATGCTTGTGTAACGCCCTCGATGCGGCTATATCTCCCACGTGTCGAAGAACGACTTAGAGGCATAACCACATTGAAAGCAATGTCGCAAGTGAGGTAATCTTCACACAACCCATGTAATACATAAGGGAAAGATATACATAGCTGGCTTACAATCGCCACTTCACACAATTACATGAATAAAGCATTACATCATCCAGATACACACAAGGTCCGACTACGGAACCAAAATAAAAGAAGACTACCCCAAATGCTACACAGATCCCCGATCGACCCCAACTGGGCTCCACTACTGATCAACTAGAATGAAACAACACAAAGGACAAGATCTTCAAAGAGCTCCTTCTTGAGCTTGGTTGCGTCTTCTGCATGGTTCAACGGCACCTGCAAGCTGGTTTTGGAAGTATCTGTGAGTCACGGTGACTCAGCAATCTCACACCCTCGCGATCAAGACTATTTAAGCTTATAGGAAGGGTAAAAGGTATGAGGTGGCGCTGCAGCAAGCGACTAGCATATATGGTGGCTAACATACGCAAATGAGAGCGAGAAGAGAAGGCAAAAGCACGGTCGAGAATCTATGATCAAGAAGTGATCCTAGAGCAACCTACGTCAAGCATAACTCCAACACCGTGTTCACTTCCCGGACCCCGCCGAGAAGAGACCATCACGGCTACACACGCGGTTGATGCATTTTAATTAAGATCAACTTCAGGTTTTCTACAACCGGACATTAACAAATTCCCATCTGCCCATAACCGCGGGCACGTCTTTCGAAAGTTCAATCCCTGCAGGGGTGTCCCAACTTAGCCCATCACAAGCTCTCACGGTCAACGAAGGATATTCCTTCTCCCAAGACAATCCGATCAGACTCGGCATCCCAGTTACAAGACATCCTCGACAATGGTAAAACAAGTCTAGCAACACCGCCCGAATGTGCCGACAAATCCCGATAGGAGCTACACATATCTCGTTCTCAGGGCACACTCAGATAGATCAAGCTACGAGTAAAACCAACCCTCAAGTTGCCCCAAGGTGGCCCCGCAGGCTGCCTAGTTCGGACCAACACTCAGAGGAGCACTGGCCCGGGGGGTTTAAATAAAGATGACCCTTGAGTCCGCGGAACCCAAGGGAAAAAGAGGCTAGGTGGCGAATGGTAAAACCAATGTTGGGCATTGCTGGAGGATTTTTATTCAAGGCGAACTGTCAAGGGGTTCCCATTATAACCCAACCGTGTAAGGAACGCAAAATCCGGGAACATAACACCGATATGACGGAAACTAGGGCGACAAGAGTGGAACAAAACACCAGGCATAAGGCTAAGCCTTCCACCCTTTACCAAATATATAGGTGCATTAAGATAAACAAGATAATATTGTGATATCCCAACAATAAACAATGTTCCAACAAGGAACGATCTCCAATCTTCACCTGCAACTAAAAATGCTATAAGAGGGGCTGAGCAAAGCGGTAACATAGCCAAACAACGGTTTGCTAGGACAAGGTGGGTTAGAGGCTTGGCTTAACAATATGGGAGGCATGATAAACAAGTGGTAGGCGCAGCATAAGCATAGCAAAAGAGCGAGCAACTAGCAAGCAAAGATAGAAGTGATTTCGAGGGTTGGTCATCTTGCCTGAAATCCCGCAATGAAGAAGAACGAGTCCAAGAAGAAGACAAACGGACGTAGACGAACGGGCCCTCACAAACGTGACGTAATTGGAACCAACCCGAAGAAGCGACATCGAAAAGAAGCACACAACATAGTAAACAAACCACACATGAACATGGCATGATATGCGGGATGTGATATGTGATGCATATGCATGATTTGGAAAGTAATGATTGAACCTGGCCTCAACATGGAAATCCAAGAGTTCCACTGGAAAGGTGAGGTGATTTCGGTTGAAATCGATATAAAGATCACCGGAATCGGATGCACGGTCTGGAAATGGCAAGCAAAACAAATATGGCACCGGTCTGCGATAATCAGCAAGTGACCAACTAAATGCATCAAGATAAATATGCTACAACACTCAAACATGGCACCAAAATACATGGCAGGGATCCACTCATAAAGCTTGACAAAATATGAACACTAAGCTACGGCTAATTCATCCATTAACAGGTTCAAACAAGCATGGCAAAAGTGCAAATGATAACAGGTTTCAGACTTAGTGAAATTAACACAAGTCTAGAATTTATCATCAGGAAGCAAACTTTAGAGCATGAAAACTACATGCTACAGAACTTAACATAGCAAAGCAAGGCATGGCATGAAGATACTAAAAGCACTTAACAGAAGTCCCATAGTGACCTTGAGCCAAAAGGGATCAGAAAATACCATTGCAAGCATGTGAACATGGCAAAAACATAACCAGATTCAGACTTAGTGAAAAACTGGAGCATGGCAAAACAGTTAACGACTAGGCATGTTTACGAGCTCAATGCACTCACTACAAAGCATGGCATGACAGACTAAGCATACACACATCAAGAAGACATGGCATGGAAGCTATACATGGCAAGAACAACAACATAGCATGCACGGATTAATAACAACAACCTCGGCAAAATCGCTAAACATGTTAATAATCTGCCAGGAACATTTTATAGCAAAAGTAGAGCTCGATTGACTCAAGCTAGGGTGCTCCATAAATGCAAACAAAGACATGGATGGATAGAGCACCACAATATTAACAAAACATCTTTACTGACCATCCTCAAAAGAGGCACGAATCACTAGGCAACAACATGAACATATGGCATAACAACAAAATCGGGACAAGGACTTAGTGAAATTCTAAGTCCCTGAAATCAGCATCAACGAATACGCTACTTTGCATGCTTGTGCTAGTCACCACATAGATCCCAAAAATAAATGGCAAGCACCCCTGTAAAGATAACATGGCATTCTACAAAACACATGTAGAGCTCAGGATCATAGCATGCACACATAAATCATGGCAAAAATGACAGAAGGCTATTTGCTGAAACAGATCTGCCAAATTCCTCACATAGCCCTCTTCCAACAGCATTTCGGGCATCAAGATGAGCTCAAATGAAAATGATGCAATGAGATGAAATGATGTACACGTCGAGACGAACATTTTTATATGCTATACGCACGAATCGGAGTTACGGATGCAGAGTTATGACATGATGAAGATGGCATAAAATAACTGAGATCTGGGGACTTGGTAAAAAACGACCTCCGGGAAAGTCAGCGGGCGGAGATGGGCCAAATTGGCGATGAGGCAGGCCGGTGCTGCAGCTGGGCCTGGGAGGCCGAGGCCCATGCGGTGTTGGAGGCCGGCCCAGGAGGGCGCTGGGGCGTCGTCGACCTTGATCCCGCATGGATCGAGGGAGGCAGGGCGGCGGCGCTACTCCGGTGACGACCGGGCGACGACAGGACGGGGTGGTACCGGCCCGATCCGGTCGGCCGGAGCCGGATCCGGGCGGTGGCGGGGCAGACAGAGTCGGTGAGGTGGAACGGGGAGGTGGCGACGAACGGCGGCGGGGCGCGGACTACCGACACGGGGCGGAGCCGAAGCTCGGCGACGGAGGAACGAAGGCGGCGCGGCGAGGACCACGGCAGCGGTCGGTGGCACTGGGCAGCGCGCGGGGCGCAGCTCGCGCGGGAAACGGCGGCCCGACTCAGGCCCGGGGAGGGCCGGATCTGGGCTCCTCGGGCCCCGACGAAGTGGGCGCGGTGCGCGGCGACATGGCGCGCCTGGAGTGGCTGAGGCGGCGGGAAAGGTGACGTGGCGGCCTTTGATTGGTCGAGCGACGTGGCGGCGGCCGACGGACATGTCCAACGCGGTGAGGACGCGTCCGGCGGCGCGAGGGGGGGAGTTTTAGGGTTTCGGGGAAAAAGATCCGAAAACGAAAATGAAGGGGTCTATTTATAGAGGTAGAGGGAGCTAGGAGAGTCCAAATGAGGTGCGGTTTTCGGCCACACGATCGTGATCGAACGACCGAGATGATGAAGGGGGTTTAGGTGGGTTTTGGGCCAGCTAGAAAAGGTGTTGGGCTGCAACACACACGAGGCCTTTTCGGTCCCTCGGTTAACTGTTGGAGTATCAAACAAAGTCCAAATGGCACGAAACTTGACAGGCAGTCTACCGGTAGTAAACCAAGGCCGCATGACAAGTCTCGGTCCAATCCGAAAATGTTTAACACCCGCACACGAAAAGAGGTAGAAAGGGACACTGGGTGACGTAGGAGCGCCGGATTGCAAAACGGACAATGGGAAAAATGCTCGGATGCATGAGACGAACATGTATGCAAATGCGATGCACATGATGACATGATATGAGATACATGACACGCAAGCAATGACAAGGCAACAACAGCGAATAACTGGAAGGCACCTGGCACATCGGTCTCGGGGTGTCACAGCTTGGTCGAACCGAACAAAATTTAAAACTGAAAGTTTTTTAGCATGAAAGTGAGTAAGCGACTTAGTTGGTTAATGAGCTCGATGTTGATGACGCAAGCCGATATTGTGGCAGGACGAGATCCCAGCCCCCAAGCCGGCCCCGAGATGTCCGAGTAAAGAGCTCGGCTTGATGAAGTGGTGACGCAGCATAGTCGATGGGCGAGGTGAAAACCCTAGTCCGACCACGGTGACGGAGCAGGCCGGCAGTGTGACGCCGAAGCCCCCAGCGTGTGTTAATGAAGTGATGATGAAGCCCCCGGTCTAGCCGAGGTGATGCGGTAGGTCGGCAAGGTGATGACAGAACCCCCACATCAGCACATTGGTGCGCCAAGGTAATAGCGTTGCTCGGCCGAAATCATTTACATATGCACAAAAAATAGTGTGATCCGGAGATAATAATAATAAAAAAATCTCTGCATAATTAATAATTTAAGCAAAGTGAATAATAAAAGAAATATGGCATGTGTGTTGAACACTCGATGAGGTAGAGATCTCTTAGTGATGCCGAAGTCCCCGAGGCAACCGAACATGTCGGTATGGCGATTCGACCAACAAGGTGATCATGCGAGCCGATTTATGCCGATTGGGACAACGACGTCGGATTGCCAAAGTGACTGTGTGACGCAGTCGAAGTCGATCACCTACACACATAAAATAGTGCGGTCCAAAAAGGATAATTGCTTTTCGCAAAAATAATTTATTTAAAGAGGTGTAGCCTGGCGCCGAAGTCAACGTCGATGCAGGGCATCGGCGTGACACGGTGAAGGCGTGGCAAAGCCTGACTTCACAGGTCGGTCTGAGTTCCGGATGCGGCATTCGCCGAACTGTACACAGAAACTGACCAAACCACCACGCGACCATTGTTAATGCGGTCACCATTTGATAGACTTGTGTACAGATGATGAAACAAACTAGAGTAATAATTCCTTGGGAAAAATAAACCCAAGCAAGAAAAAAATACTAGGATTAATAGCACCTGGTTTATCTGTTGTAGCAATCTGGAGAAAGGTTACTCCCAAAATTAGGACTCGATCCGCACACCCATTGCCTGATGGGTGATGAAGCAGTGGCATGGTGATGCTGGCAAAGGTTGGCTCGACGAGGCAAAGCCCGTGGTCCAGCTAATGTGATGAAGTTGGTCGGCTGGTGACGCCGAAGTCTCCGAAGTAAGTTGATGAAGAGATGGCGAAGCCCTCGGTCTAGCCGAGGAGACAGAGCAGGTCAGTAAGGAGACGTTGCAGCTGCCATGTCAACTGAGTTGTTCAAGCAGTTCAGCGTGATGGACATCGGCTTGAAGAAGCAACAGTGCGGCCATGCCGACGCAGGTTGTAACTTGTGACGTGGTCAATGCCGGCTTGATGAAGTGACCATGCAGCGATGCCTGTGTGCCCACTTCGTGTAGCCCGTGGGACGGCGATATTGGTGATGATTTATCCTTGGTGATTCTGAACTCTTGTTCGCTCGCCGAGAAGATGATCCGAAGAAGTTGAGCTCGGCTCAAAAAGCGACGACGTGTCTAGCACAGGTCGGCAGCCGTGGAGCAATATTGCCGGACTGGTTTGACACCAGCATGATGGTAAAGATTACTTCAGAGGAGGCTTAAAATTTTATAGGCACGTGTTTAAAACAACGCTTAATACCCTAGAAGAAAATTCCTTTAAGAAGGTTGTCCAATATCACCTTCATGTGAAACATGAATTCGGGTCGGATCCGTATTCGCGCAGGAAACAGATCCGAAAATTGGTCCACTCATCGGAAGGTTCCCAGAGTTTGAACCGTCGGATCGAGCTGAAATTTTGAGGGGTGGTAGATATGGGAATTACGCATCAGATGAACGGTTGGATCTTCCAAAGGACATCCGAGCTGGGGTCTGGAGACCATGTCCTAAACTCGTCCAGATTCTCGTTCATATTTGACAGGGCTCTGGTATATCATAGATTGTCGGAGATTCCTCCATCGGAACTCGACGAAATTTTGCATGGTTGTTGTAGACTCAATTCCGCATAATTTCACCAAAGGGGTCATCAAAGTGATGCTTGAGGAGGTGGTGGTAGCGGATACAAGTTCGTTGTTTGGAAAAACAGCACGGTCTCCCGAGGGCAATGTTGACGTTGAGCCCCCGGGCTCCATGGATGATTCCTCCATGATCTTGATAGAGATCGGAGTTGATGTTGATGAAGGCCCCCGTCCAAACATGACAATCGGAGATGGAGCGCGGTCCTCGGTCGAGCCAAGGTGACCAGTCGAGCCGACGACAAAGATGTCGGCATCGTAGTTGATCTGCGGGCAAGCCATTGATCCTTTGCCGATCACACAACGGAACTCTCAATGAAAGCATCATTATCGGTGTTAAAACCGGCGGATCTCAGGTAGGGGCTCCCAAGTTGTGTATCATGGATCGATGGGTAACAGGAGACAGGGGACACGATGTTTACCAAGGTTCGGGCCCTCTTGATGGAGGTAAAACCCTACGTCCTGCTCTTGTTTATATTGATGGAGTATCAAGTACAAAGTTGATCTACCTCGAGGTCATATGTTGTGGTCTAAAACCTAAGGGTATGATGAATAATATCATAATCATATATTGACTAGCCTGGCCTCGGCTTATATAACATATTAGAGGCCTAGGATAACAAGAGTCCTAGTCGAATACGTCGGTGGAGAAGAGTCCTTGTCTTGATCACCAAGTCTTGTGGAATCTTCCTCGTATATGTCTTCGGCTGTCTGAACTGGCCCATGAGTAAACGGCCATCGGGGTCCTCGGCCCAATCCAACTGATCGGGAGACGATGTGGTGAGTACCCCCTAGTCCAGGAAACCGTCAATACCGACGATCGAATCTCGGGCAAGTAACATACCGATGACAAAGGGAACAACATATACCGTTATGCGGTTTGACCGATAAAGATCTTCGTAGAATATGTAGGAACCAATATGAGCATCCAGGTTCCGCTATTGTTTATTGACCGGAGATATGTCTCGGTCATGTCTACATAGTTCTCGAACCCGTAGGGTCCGCACGCTTAACGTTCGGTGGCGATCGGTATTACGAGTTTATGTGTTTTGATGTACCAAAGGTAGTTCGGAGTCACAGATTTGATCACGAACATAACGAGGAGTCTCGAAATGGTCGAGTCATAAAGATCGATATATTGGAAGCCTATGTTTGGACATCAGAATGGTTCCGGGTGAAAACGGGAGTATACCAGAGCACCGGGAGGTTACCGGAACCCCCCGAAAGGTATATGGGCCTTATTGGGCCTTAGTGGGAGAGAGGGGAAAGGAGCAAAGGAGGGGGCGCCCCCCTCCAAGCCCAATCCAAATTGGGAGGGGGGCCGCGCGCCCCCCCTTTCCTTCCTCCTCCTTCCTCCTTCCTTCTCTCCTAAATCCAACAAGGCAAGGGGGAATCCTACTCCCGGTGGGAGTAGGACTCCCCTTGGGCACGCCTAGGAGGCCGGCCCCCTCCCCCTCCTCCACTCCTTTATATACGGGGGAGGGGGGCACCCCATAAACACACAAGTTTATCATTGATCTTTAGCCGTGTGCGGTGCCCCCTCCACCATAATCCACCTCGATAATATCGTAGCGGTGCTTAGGCGAAGCCCTGTTCCGGTAGCAACATCATCACCGTCATGACGTTGTCGTACTGATGAAGCTCTCCCTCGAAGCTCTACTGGATCGTGAGTTCACGGGACGTCACCGAGCCGAACGTGTGCAGATCGTGGAGGCCATATCTTCGGTACTAGATCGGTCAATCGTGAAGACGTACGAGTACATCAACCACGTTGTCATAATGCTTCCGCTTACGGTCTACGAGGGTACATAGACGATACTCTCCCCTCTTGTTGCTATGCATCACCATGATCTTGTGTGTGCGTAGGATTTTTTTTGAAATTACTGTGTTACCCAACAGTGGCATCCGAGCCAGGTCTATGCCTAGATGTTATATGCACGAGTAGAACACAAAGGAGTTGTGGGCGTGGGTATATACATATTGCTTGCCGTCACTAGTTGATTCTTGATTCAGCGGTATTGTTGGATGAAGCGGCTCAGACCGACATTACGCGTACGCTTACGCGAGACTGGTTCTACCGACATGTTTCGCACATAGGTGGCTAGTGGGTGTCAGTTTCTCCAACTTTAGTTGAATCAGATTCAATGAACAGGGTTCTTTCTGAAGATCAAAAAGCAATCACTATACCGCGTTGTGGTTTTTGATGCGTAGGCAAGAACGGTTCTTGCTCAGCCCGTAGCAGCCACGTAAAACTTGCAACAACAAAGTAGAGGACGTCAAACTTGTTTTTGCAGGGCATGTTGTGATGTGATATGGTCAAGACGTGATGAGATATAAATTGTTGTATGAGATGATCATATTTTGTTAAAGTTATCGGCAACTGGCAAGAGCCTTATGGTTGTCTCTTTATTGCATAAGATGTAGGCGCCATACAATTGCTTTACTTTATCGCTATACGATAGCAATAGTTGCAAAAGCAATAGTTGGCGAGACGACCATGTGACGACACGTTGATAGAGATCAAGATGATGGAGATCATGGTGTCATGCCGGTGATGATGGAGATCATGACGGTACTTTGGAAATGGAGATCAAAGGCACAAGATGATAATGGCCATATCATGTCACATATTTTTGATTGCATGTGATGTTTATCTTTTATACATCTTATTTTGCTTAGTTCAGCGGTAGCTTTATAAGATGATCCCTTACTAAAATTTCAAGGTATAAGTGTTCTCCCTGAGTATGCACTGTTGCGACAGTTCTTCGTGCCGAGACACCACATGAGGATCGGGTGTGATAAGCTGTACGCTCACATATAACGGGTGCAAGTCAGTTTTGCACATGCAGAATACTCGGGTTAAACTTGACGAGCCTAGCATATGCAGATATGGCCTCGGAACACTGAGACCGAAAGGTCGAGCGTGAATCATATAGTAGATATGATCAACATAATGATGTTCACCATTGAAAACTACTCCATCTCACGTGATGATCGGACATGGTTTAGTTGATATGGATCACGTGATCACTTAGATGATTAGAGGGATGTCTATCTAAGTGGGAGTTCTTAAGTAATATGATTAATTAAACTTAAATTTATCATGAAACTTAGTACCTGATAGTATTTTGCATATCTATGTTGTAGATCAATTGCTCGCATATAGCTTCCCCATTTTATTTATGATATGTTCCTAGAGAAAGCTATGTTGAAAGATGATAGTAGCAATGATGCGGATTGGATCCGTGATCTTGAGGATTATCCTCATTGCTGCACAGAAGAATTACGTCCTGGAAGCACCGCTAGGTGACAAACCCGCTGCAGGAGCAACGCCAGATGTTATGAACACCTGGCAGAGCAAAGCTGATGACTACTCAATTGTTCAGTGTGCCATGCTTTACGGCTTAGAACCGGGACTTCAACGATGTTTTGGAGGTCATGGAGCATATGATATGTTCCAGGAGTTGAAGTTAATATTTCAAGAAAATGCCCGGATTGAGAGATATGAAGTCTCCAATAAGTTCTACAGCTGCAAGATCGAGGAGAATAGTTTTGTCAGTGAACATATACTCAGAATGTCTGGGTACCACAACCATTTGACTCAACTGGGAGTTAATCTTATTGATGATAGTTTCATTGACAGAGTTCTTCAATCACTGCCACCAAGCTACAAGAGCTTCGTGATGAACTATAATATGTAAGGGATGGATAAGACAATTCCTGAGCTCTTCGCAATGCTAAAGGTTACGGAGGTAGAAATCAAGAAGGAGCATCAAGTGTTGATGGTCAACAAGACCACCAGTTTCAAAAAAAGGGTAAAGGAAAGAAGGGGAACTTCAAGAAGAACAGCAAGCCAGTTGCTGCTCAAGTGAAGAAACTCAATTCTGGACCTAAGCCTGAGACTGAGTGCTTCTACTGCAAAGGAACTGGTCACTGGAAGCGGAACTGCCCCAAGTATTTGGCGGAGAAGAAGGATGGCAAAGTGAAAGTTATATTTGATATACATGTTATTGATGTGCACCTTACTAATGCTCGCAATAGTGCCTGGTTATTTGATACTGGTTCAGTTGCTAACATTTGCAACTCAAAACAGGGACTATAGATTAAGCGAAGATTGACTAAGGACGAGGCGACGATGCGCGTGGGAAATGGTTCCAAAGTCGATGTGATCGTCGTCGGCACGCTACCTCTACGTCTACGTTCGGGATTAGTTTTAGACCTAAATAATTGTTATTTGGTGCCAGCGTTTAGCATGAACATTATATCTGGATCTTGTTTGATGCGAGACGGTTATTCATTTAAATCAGAGAATAATGGTTGTTCTATTTATATGAGTAATCCTATATACCTAAGAAGTTCACCCCCACTACTATATTTATCTCTACATGCAGCCTATCCACATCATCAAGTGGGCCATGTGTGACACATGAGCAGCTCTTACAACATGCATAATGACACGTGTGTTCAATAAGAAACTTAAAAAAATGAACCGTTTCCATTTCCAACTTTCCATGTAGACCCATGCATCACCCATCGTCCACACAATTACTCCCCATCATTAGTTTTGCCGGTCTCTACGTCTTCTTCATCAAATCGTTTCTTTTCATCTCCTTCACTATTTTCGGACGGATGGATCTATGTTTTGCCTATTCATCTTCTCTTGATAACCCTCCTTTTAATCCATGGGTTCGTTCCCGTCACCTACACCAAAGCTGAATCAATCAATTGCTTGATGGCAGGAAACACTCACATTGGAGGAAGAGGCGTTGGCAGAGAAAGGGCTTGCATCGTCTCAGCTGGTGTGTGCCAAGGTGAGGAGCCGCCATGACGGTCGATCCCCCAACCTCCCCTAACCCTCCCCAATGTGTGGCTCCATGAGTTCCATGCTTTGTGTTGCGCTCGCGGCAGAGAGATCGTTAATGTCTGGTTGCATGGTGCAGCGGCTTGCCACGAGACTCCACGGTACGGTCGCCGGCGTTTTGCACCTTCCACCGTTGTCTCCTGTAGGTGTATAGCTCCCTTCCTCTGGCCGCCCATGTCCCTGCTACAGCCAGTGGACCTCCACAGATCGGGGACGACAAGGGCACCGACGACCATGGTCAGTCCCGTGACGCCAGGCATGTTCGACCTCTTTCGGTGGCTTTCTGCTGCCCCTGCATGTGGAGCTCAACATGGAGGAACTCGTCGTGGCCCGAGTATCGCTCTGGGCGCGGCTGCCCACCGCCCCGCATGACAACTGGTCCAACGCCCACCAAGTGTTTGGTGTAATGTCGATATGGGCGGATGGCTATTGGTAAAAACAAAATTCAGTTTAGTCTAGAAATTGTATTGCTATACCCTTAATTTTGTGTTCTTCCATAAGATTAGATTTGAATTTACCTCTAACATATCGAATGTATTGAATCTGAAGTACGATACCAAAATGAATGACTTACGTGAGTTTGTGAGACATCTCCTGCGAGTCTGGGACTGTTTTCAACAATTTGTACTGCAGGTATAAGCACTCAAGGTGATGGATGGCTTCATGTTGTAATCTGTTATGTTCACTCCTTCCCAAATTAAACTTTAGCAACCTTATCAGTTGTACAATCTCTTGGTGTTGCTCCTGGGTCCAATATATATATCTGCTTGCTTAGCCAACTCATGGTCTCCGTAGTTAGGCCATAATAGACGAATATTTCCTTTACTCACATTCAACTGATGTATATCTCGGCGTGTTAGTTAATTTCCAAATTAATCTGTAAAGTAGGCTTATTGGTTACAATTAGAAAACCTCTTGGTGTTCTCCTTGGTCCAATATTTATCTTCTTGCTTAACAAAACTATGCCATATGATTAGTTCACATAAATAAGTGATATTCTACTTTTTTGGCGGTTGGAAGAAGATCAGTTTGTCATATCATGTGAAAATGAGTTTATTTGCCTACACTGTTGCTTTTATTTGTCAGTTAACAAAGATGTTTGTGAAACAGTAAATTAGTCAGCATAGTTTAGCTTGCTGAGAACCTGGATGTGGAGACTCAGAAGGTTCATTTCATTCATTTGCCGCTCTGAAATGTTGCCCTCATTAGATGGTTCTGCTTTGTAGAAATCAGGAGTGCAAGTCGAAGTGTTTCCTTCTCTAACACCGTGTTTCGAGGTATGGATTTCGTTACACCCGCATGTTTGGATTTTGCAGCATCGGCCACCCAACGGATCTGATTACCGAATGCCATGCGGCGACCGCAGTGGTGCTGATGCATCATGCATGCCTGCGACATGACCGACACACTGGAACAACTCAACTCCTTCTAGCTTCCAAACTTCTGGCGTGCCCATGTGATGCTGCCTACAGCCTCCCATGGATCAGGTGAAGCTGCTGGAGATCATGGTGTGGGTTCAAGATGAACCTCATGGATGAACGACAGGGTCACAAGTTGCCTCCATGCCAGATACACTCTGCTGCCATGCTGCCGATGTTGCGTCAACGGCGCCAAGGGAATTTGCATGTGAGCAAGTAGCTAACCACTTAATCCATGATTAAATCTCCTAATTAGTCTCGTCATGTCGTTCATTTCAGTTCCTGCATCTCTGACTCTGTTCCTACAAGTCATGATGGGAAGGATGAATTTGTAATCCCCTTTGCCTGCTGGCATTGGATTAGGCCCGCCCTTCAATCCTCTCAATGTATTAAGTTTCTGATTCCTCCATGTCTCCATCCTACTCTAACATCTAGCTTCACTGTGAGGTTATCATATAGGATAGCTGACTATCTACTGCAATGCATTTTGTAATTATGTTCTGATGAGTGAATGTTTGTAATACTTGCCATGTCACACAACATGCTTATTTATTGGCCTTTTAAATTGTTGGCAAACAGGTGCCATCTGATTTCCTATATCAGAACAACAAAGCATACATTTTTATGCTACGTGGGTTTTACTTATCGGAAACTATAGGAAATCTTCGTACTGAAAATAAATAGGACAACAACTCGCTGCTCACTTTAATCTCATTTAATATTGCCACATCTCCGTAATTTCTTATCAGTGGTTACGACATGGCTACGAGAATTTTAACATTTGGATACAGGTGAATAAATGCCTCTTATGAGGTCACTACAAGCCAAATAAGTGTACTAGAACCATTAAAGTGGTTTTACAATGCTATGAATATTGAGGAGAATTCCATGATAATGCTAAGCCTTTGTAAGTTTGCACAAAATTGTATTCGTTAAGATAAATACCAATATTTCATTGAATCTTTAATAGCCATCTTTATTTTCGTTCGATCACATTGTTCATTGAAGCTAAGGCAAAAAGTCCCGCAGCAACGCGCGGGGTGTCATCTAGTATCTTTTATGGTCATGCACCCCTGATGAGTGGTTACTAAATCTTGATAGTAGTGATACACATGTTCATAGTATTGAAGCCAAAAGATGCAGAGTTGATAATGATAGTGCAACTTATTTGTGGCACTGCCGTTTAGGTCATTTTGGTGTAAAGCGCATGAAGAAACTCCATTCTGATGGAATTCTGGAATCACTTGATTATGAATCACTTGGTACTTGCGAACCATGCCTCATGGGCAAGATGACTAAAACTTCATTCTCCCGAACAATGGAGCGAGCAACAAAGTTATTGGAAATCATACATACTGATGTATGTGGTCCAATGAACATTGAAGCTCGCGGCGGATATCGTTATTTCCTCACCTTCATAGATGATTTGAGCAGATATGGGTATATCTACTTGATGAAACATAAGTCTGAAATATTTAAAAAGTTCAAAGAATTTCAGAGTGAAGTGGAAAATCACCGAACAAGAAAATCAAGTTTCTACGATCTGATCGTGGAGGCGAATATTTGAGTTATGAGTTTGGAATTCATTTGAAACAATTTGGAATAGTTTCGCAACTCACGCCACCTGGAACACCACAGCGTAATGGTGTGTCCGAACGTCGTAATCGTACTTTACTAGATATGGTGCGATCTATGATGTCTCTCACTGATTTACCGCTATCATTTTGGGGTTACGCTTTAGAGACAACTACATTCACATTAAATAGGGCACCATCTAAATCCGTCAAGACGACACCTTATGAACTGTGGGTTGGCAAGAAACCCAAGTTGTTGTTTCTTAAAGTTTGGGGCTGCAATGCTTATGTGAAAAAGCTTCAACCTGATAAGCTCGAACCAAAATCGGAGAAATGTGTCTTCATAGGATACCCAAAGGAGACTGTTGGGTACACCTTCTATCACAGATCCGAAGGCAAGATATTCGTTGCTAAGAATGGATCCTTTCTATAGAAGGAGTTTCTCTCGAAAGAAGTGAGTGGGAGGAAAGTAGAACTTGACGAGGTAATTGTACCTTCTCCCTTATTGGAAAGTAGTTCATCACTGAAATCAGTTCCAGTGATTCCTACACCAGTAAGTGAGGAAGCTAATGATGATGATCATGAAACTTCTGATCAAGTTACTACCGAACCTTGTAGGTCAACCAGAGTAAGATCCGCACCAGAGTGGTACGGTAATCCTGTTCTGAAAGTCATGTTACTTGACCATGACGAACCTACGAACTATGAGGAAGCAGTGATGAGTCCAGATTCCGCAAAATGGCTTGAAGCCATGAAATATGAGATGGGATCCATGTATGAGAACAAAGTGTGGACTTTGGTTGACTTGCCCAATGACCGGCAGGCCATAGAGAATAAATGGATCTTCAAGAAGAAGACTGACGCTGACGGTAATGTTACTGTCTACAAAGCTCGACTTGTTGCGAAAGGTTTTCGACAAGTTCAAGGAGTTGACTACGATGAGACCTTCTCACCCATAGTGATGCTTAAGTCCGTCTGAATCATGTTAGCAATTGCCGCATTTTATGATTATGAAATTTGGTAAATGGATGCCAAAACTTCATTCCTTATTGGATACCTTAAAGAAGAGTTGTATATGATGCAACCAGAAGGTTTTGTCAATCCAAAAGGTGCTAACAAAGTGTGCAAGCTCCACCGATCCATTTATGGACTGGTGCAAGCCTCTCGGAGTTGGAATATACGCTTTGATAGTGTGATCAAAGCATATGGTTTTATACAGACTTTTGGAGAAGTCTGTATTTACAAGAAAGTGAGTGGGAGCTCTGTAGCATTTCTGATATTATATGTGGATGCCATATTGTTGATCGGAAATGATACTGAATTTCTGAATAGCATAAAAGGATACTTGAATAAGAATTTTTCAATGAAAGACCTCGATGAAGCTGCTTATATATTGGGCATCAAGATCTATAGAGATAGATCAAGACACTTAATTGGATGTTCACAAAGCACATACCTTGATAAAGTTTTGAAGAAGTTCAAAATGGATCAGGCAAAGAAAGGGTTCTTGCCTGTATTACAAGGTGTGAAGTTGAGTCAGACTCAATGCCCGACCACAACAGAAGATAGAGAGAAAATGAAAGGTGTTCCCTATGCTTCGGCCATAGGCTCTATCATGTATGCAATGCTGTGTACCAGACCTGATGTGTGCCTTGCTATAAGTTTAGCAGGGAGGTACCAAAGTAATCCAGGAGAGGATCACTGGACATCGGTCAAGAACTTCCTGAAATACCTGAAAAGGACTAAGGATATGTTTCTCATATATGGAGGTGACAAAGAGCTCATTGTAAACGGTTACGTTGATGCAAGCTCTAACACTGATCCGTATGACTCTAAGTCACAAACCGGATAAGTGTTTTTATTAAATGGTGGAGCTGTCAGTTGGTGCAGTTCCAAGCAGAGCGTCATGGCGGGATCTACGTGTGAAGCGGAATACATAACTGCTTCAGAAGCAGTAAATGAAGGAGTCTGGATGAAGGAGTTCATATCCAATCTAGGTGTCATACCTAGTGCATCAGGTCCAATGAAAATCTTTTGTGACAATACTAGTGCAATTGCCTTGGCAAAGGAATCCAGATTTCACAAGAGAACCAAGCACATCAAGAGACGCTTCAATTCCATCCGCGATCAAGTCAAGGAGGGAGACATAGAGATTTGCAAGATACATATGGATCTGAATGTTGCAAACCCGTTGACTAAGCCTCTCTCACGAGCAAAACATGATCAGCACCAAGACTCCATGGGTGTTAGAATCATTACAATGTAATCTAGATTATTGACTCTAGTGCAAGTGGGAGACTGAAGGAAATATGCCCTAGAGGCAATAATAAAGTTGTTATTTATATTTCCTTATATCATGATAAATGTTTATTATTCATGCTAGAATTATATTAATCGGAAACTTAGTACATGTGTGAATACATAGACAAACAGAGTGTCACTAGTATGCCTCTACTTGACTAGCTCATTAATCAAAGATGGTTAAGTTTCCTAGCCATGGACAAGAGTTGTCATTTGATTAATGGGATCACATCATTAGAGAATGATGTGATTGACTTGACCCATTCGTTAGCTTAGCACGATGTTCGTTTAGTTTGTTGCTATTGCTTTCTCCATAACTATACATGTTTCTATGACTATGAGATCATGCAACTCCCGAATACCGGAGGAACACTTTGTGTGCTACCAAACGTCACAATGTAACTGGGTGATTATAAAGGTGCTCTACAGGTGTCTCCGATGGTGTTTGTTGAGTTGGCATAAATCAAGATTAGGATTTGTCACTCCGATTGTCGGAGAGGTATCTCTGGGCCCTCTCGGTAATGTACGTCACTATAAGCCTTGCAAGCAATGTAGTTAATGATTTATTTACGGGATGTAGCATTATTGAACGAATAAAGAGGCTTGCCGGTAATGATATTGAACTAGGTATTGAGATACCGACGATCGAATCTCGGGCAAATAACATACCGATGACAAAGGGAACAACGTATACCGTTATGCGGTTTGACCGATAAAGATCTTCGTAGAATATGTAGGAACCAATATGAGCATCCAGGTTCCGCTATTGGTTATTGAGCGGAGACATGTCTCGGTCATGTCTACATAGTTTTCGAACTCGTAGGGTCCACACGCTTAACGTTCGGTGACGATCGGTATTACGAGTTTATGTGTTTTGATGTACCGAAGGTAGTTCGGAGTCCCGGATTTGATCATGGACATAACAAGGAGTCTCTAAATGGTCGAGACGTAAAGATCGATATATTGGAAGCCTACGTTCGGACATCTGAATGGTTCCGGGTGAAAACAGGGGTATACCGAAGCACCGAGAGCTTACTGGAACCCCCCAAAAGGTATATGGGCCTTATTGGGCCTTAGTGGGAGAGAGGGGGGAAAGGAGCAAAGGAGCCCAATCCAAATTGGGAGGGGGGCCGGCCCCCCTTTCCTTCCTCCTCCTTCCTCCTTCCTTCTCTCCTAAATCCAACAAGGCAAGGGGGATTCCTACTCCCGGTGGGAGTAGGACTCCCCTTGGGGCGCGCCTAGGAGGCCGGCCCCTCCCCCCTCCACTCCTTTATATACGAGGGAGGGGGGCACCCCATAGACACACAAGTTGATAATTGATCTTTAGCCGTGTGCGGTGCCCCCTCCACCATAATCCACCTCGGTAATATCATAGTGGTGCTTAGGCCAAGCCCTGTTCCGGTAGCAACATCATTACCATCATCACACCGTCGTGCTGACGAAGCTCTCCCTCGAAGCTCTACTGGATCGTGAGTTCGCGGGACGTCACCGAGCCGAACCTGTGCAGATCGCCGAGGTGCCATATCTTCGGTACTAGATCGGTCGATCGTGAAGACGTACGACTACATTAACTGCGTTGTCATAACGCTTCCGCTTACGGTCTACGAGGGTACGTAGACGATACTCTCCCCTCTCGTTGCTATGCATAACCATGACCTTGCTTGTGCATAGATTTTTTTTTGAAATTACTGCGTTCCCCAACAGAACAACCAAAATTTTGCATTGTTGTCCTGGTTCGAACCCATATATTCTCGACCAGCTCATAAGAGCACCCACACACTTCTAGCCACACTGCAGCTGAGCCATCTTCCACCCCGCAAAACAATCACAATAGACGGCCATCTTGCGAACCAATTTTTTTATTTTAGCAAAGCGTACGAAACCAGCTGGCTCGGCCCATTCGGGGGCTTTTTGTTTTTTAGGTTGCCCGCTAGCGGGGAGCAACTAGTTAATGAGCGCTCCTTCAGGAGCATCGTAACGATCAACGCCACTTGGCGCGCTCTCGGCCATTCGCCATGTGTCGTGCTCTGGGCGCTTTCTCTGGATTTTATTTTTTATTTTTTCGCACGCATTTTTGTCTTTTTAAACAGTTTTTCCCGACATTTTGGTTTTGCACCGGTCTTCTTATCTTTTCAATCAAAAATAAAAAATTGCGCGAAAAAACACGTTTTTTCCCTTTCATGAGAGTCACGATTTTGCTTCCGCGAGAGGCACGGTCGTGCCTCTCAAAAACGAAAAAAACACGTTTTCTGTTTTTTTTCTTTTGCGAGAGTCATAGTTTTGCTTCCGCGAGAAACACGGGCGTGCTTTCGCGAGAGTCACGGCTGTGCCTCTCGGAAACGAAAAAACGCATTTTCTATTTTTTTTCCTTTCGCGAGAGTCATAATTTTGCTTCTGCGAGAAGCATGGTTGTACTTTCGCGAGAGTCACGACCGTGCCTCTCGGAAAGGGAAAAACCGTGTTATATATTTTTTTTCCTTTCGCGAGAGTCATGGTTTTGCTTCCGCAAGAGTCACAGTTGTGCTTTGACGAGAGTCACGACCGTGCCTCCTCGAAAACGGAAAAAAAAATTTCTCTTTTTTTCTTCTGCGAGAGTCACGGTTTTGCTTCCGCGAGAGGCACGGTTGTGATTTCGTGAGAGGTACGGGCGTGCCTCTTTCGGAATGAAAAACCTGTGCTCCCAGTTCGGTTTTTTCGTTCGTTTTTTCGTGAATTTTTTTTCATAAAAACCTATCAACATGAGATCTAGTTTTGAAGATCTCGACGCGAGGGATCCAACGATGAAATCGGTTCAAGATTTGGACGCACGGTTTAAGAGATAAAATATATTTTAAATAAACAGATATACGAAAAAAAAACTCTCACGCACTGTATACGCAATTAGGGGAGTTGAAGTAGTGATTTCGCCGCTAGCGGCCGGTGAGAGCCATAGCAACAATCTCGTACTGGGCCACGCCGGATCGGTTTGGAGCCAAACAAAACGGGCCCCTTTCTCCCCTGCGCGGCCTTGAGCCCCAACCGACGGCGTTACATAAGCAGCGCGATGCTTCCATCTCCCACGAACGCTGTCGCATAATGCGCGTTAAAAGAAGGCAAGAATCCGGCGCATCTATATCTGCTTCCCAATAATGCGCTAACAACTCTTCGATAAATGCCCCCATAGCGGCGGCTACGCAGCGCAGCACCCCGCCGCCGCCGTAGAAGAAGACCAGAGGACGACGACGCTACCTTCGCTAATCCCGATTCTGGAGCGTGCGGCGGCGGTGGAGAGTAGTAGGCCTGCCGGCTCTGTGGCGCTGAAGGTGCGCCCCCTCCCCCATCCCAGCGCCCCAATCTTGCGTTCTGTTTGCGTGTTTCCCCATCTTTTTGGGCTCTTTTTGGATCTTTGATTAGTCCTCATGTCCGTACTGGCGTGCCAAAAGTTTCAGCAATCCCGTTTCGTGTAGATCTGGGGTTCAAACGGGTTTCCTTTTTCTTTATGGCTGAAGAGAAAGTATTGGTGTTGATTGGCTTGTTAGGTTCATGGTTTTTCTTTATAAGATTTGACAATCTTCGCTTTCTTCTTCATATTATTCTTGTATTTCTTTTTTTTATTTCTTATAGTGAGTTGTTTGGATTTAGATCAGATTCTCATGTTTCGAGATTATATATTTATGGGTTTATTTAGGACACATCTAGATGTGACATAGTTATGTCATATCTAATCTGATGTCTACCATGTTTGTGACCTGTTTTTTTTTGTCCTGGCTTTTTTTTGTTCCTTGTTGCTACGTTATTTGTAGGAGATTAGATGTAACATTCTTATAAAACATCTAAATGTGAATTAGACAAATTGATATTTTATTCCTTCCTGATTGTTGATAAACCCCATATTGCTTAAGCTTGTTTCAACATATTTTTTTTGGCTTAAGCTTGGTTAAGACAAAATTGCATGTGTCTATCTTGTGATGTCTTCAAATTTATCACTTGTGGCAAAAAGAAAAAAAAGAAAAAACAGTGTTTGTTAGAAAACCTATTGGTATAAGATATACTCGAAGTATCGTACTCTTATTACTGAAACTAGTAAATTTGTATGTTGATATTTAGTACTCTTTTCATACCAAAATGAGTGTCGCGCTCTTAGTTCAAATTTGAACTAAATCCATGACATCTATTTTGAAATGAAGGAATTTTTATTGCACACTCATATTAGCTTGGATATTAAGCATGTTAGTTATGTGATTACTGATGATATTCATATTTTGTATGATATTAATTTTACGCTAAAATGTTGAGCGTGTGCCATTTAATTAATCTAGATATTAAAATTGACATTGTTTGATGGCCGAGATTAATTTGATCTATCTTTTTGAATCTTTTCATATTAATATAGATGCAAGTTAATCCAAAATTTTGAAAATTGGTGCATCTTATATTTTGGACCGGATGTAATATTTGTTATTTAATTTGTGCTCAAAGTTACACTCAAAATTAATAAATCTCATATTATACTCTCTTCGTTCTTTTATACTCCTTCTGTTCCTAAATATTTATCTTTCTAGAGATTTCAACAAGTGACTACATACGGAGCAAGATGAGTGAATCTACACTCTAAAATATGTCTATATACATCCGTATGTGGTAGTCCATTTAAAATCTCTAAAAAGACAAATATTTAGGAACGGAGGGAGTATTAAGGTGTATTTGTTTTTCACAAAAAATACACAATGTAAGATGCATTTATTTTAATTTCTCGTAATTCCTTTTTAGTCGTCCATAAAATGGGAAGTATTTTTTTCTTAATTGTTTGTATCTCTTTTTATAGCAAAAGAAGGAAAGCATGTATCTCATACTTTCTTGGACTAATTGATTTACTTGCCACAAACCACACATTTGCTAAGGGTAATTTTGTCCTAACATGTTCATAACCATGTGCCTTGTTCACCGTGTCAAAAACAATACATCTTATATAAAGGAACGGAGGGAGTATGATATATGAAAATAGTTGTGCTTGTCTTTGTGAGATTGTCCAATTTGTTTTGTCTAGTCATTTGATGAATTTTTTAATTGCTTTGTGCTTGTACAAATGAGTGTGTTTAGACCTTTGATGGATCTTAGCATTGACTTCAAAAAAGTTATTTCTTATTCAACTAAAAAATAGCAAAAATTACATTATTATTCGTAGTTGCCCTTATGTCGATCGTAATTGTTGATATAGTACAGTTGTCACCATGATTTCCATGCAATCTTGTTAAGAGCCAAATCCTAGGATACATTCCAATCCTCTCTTTGTACCGCCTCCTCCCCTCTCAACTTTGGTCGCCGCATACCCCCTAGTATTTTCGCTGCTGGTGCTTCTGCAGGCCTTCATTGGATATGTCCAAACCACATTAGTCGGTGTTGGACAAACTTCTTTTCAATTAGTGTCACCCCTACCTTATCACATTTTCCCTCATTCCTAATTCAGTCTTTGATTGCAAGCCCATACATCCACCTTAGCATTCGCAAATACCCTCATTCCTAATTCAGTCCTTGATTGCATGCCCATACATTCACGTTAGCATACGCATGATACTCATTGTTGGATGTGTTGTCTCTTAATACGCCAACATGTTGCTCCATATAGTATCACATGTCTAATTGTCATCTCGCTTTGATTTTGTGGCTAACATTCTCATTGATACATCATTGCTTTGTAGCATTGATCCCAAGTATCTCCTAGGCATTATATGTCCCTATAAACTAACTTCTCGGTCTAAACCCTAAAGTCACACCTCATATACTCGGTCTTGGTTCTATTAAGCCTAAACCCCTTGGCATTGATCCATGCTAGTATTTTTTTGATGAATTTTTTGGCCTCTATTTGTCAGGTTAGTCATTTGCTTATAGATAAGTTATAGCCAGCTAGTTAGTAGCTTAGTTCATTTCACCTAGTTACCAACTTATTCCAGTATTTACTAGGTTAGTTAGAGGGACTCCTGACCGATTAAGTTTTGCGTGATGGTATTTCTGTTGTTTGGTACCATCTTTTACTTGATGGAAATGCTTTACAAATATGCATATGGTATCAAAATGCACAAAAGATCAGCTCAGCCTATATAGTGAGGATGCACCCAAAAGTGGCATAGAAATTAGTGGAACCAACTTGGTGTGAGTTCTTATAAGTATACAATGACTTTGACCCATTCTAAGCTAAGATGAAGTTGTCTAAGATAGATTGCTAATATGTGTGAGCAAAGTGTTCTTATATGAAACTAAACCTTTTGGACGTGGGGTGATATACTATACAAAGTCACGTTGTGACTAGAGAGAACACAAGTAAACCAACCAATCCAAGCTACCCCCTCTATCCATATATATAGGGCCTAATGCGTTTTTCGAGGTTAACTTTGACCACATGTTAGAGCAATAATATATGACATGCGAGTTACGCAAAGCATACCGGAAAATTCGTACATGGGAGGAGTTTCTAATGATATAATTTTCACATTATACATCTCATATATTATAAATCTTACAAGTAGTCAAAGGCTGTCCCAAAAACTGTATTAGGCCCTATATATATATATATATATATATATATATATATATATATATATATATATATATATATATGGATGGAGGGAGTAGAAGTAGTTAGATCATTTGAGATGACAAGAGGCTAGGTTATTAGCATTATTATTTTGTATAAACAAGAATTCAAGTTAATTGATTGAAATGGTTGTGAGAGCCAAAATATTTGTACCATTTGGAGGTTGTGATGATTGAATGTATTGTTGGTCTAATTACTTTGCTCCTATGGATTTTGTCATTGTTATTCAGGTTCATCTTTTATATTTTTGTTACTGTATAAGTCTATTTGTCAATACCCCGATATCACTTCTTTTCACAATGGCATGTGATATACTCTCGTGAGATACATCATGAGTGTGTAATACTGAAAAGCAGATGATCCACTTTTTAAGATAATCAAAATAAATATGATAATATTTGACAGCCATGCCCTTGGAGTGTACCAGCAGCCTAGGAGTCAGCCCATCAGTAGTTGCGCTTGTTTTGACGATGCTCTCTACATTGGAGTGTACAATAAATAGGCCAAGAGTAACAAGAATTTAAAACAAAAAGAAGGGCGTGTGATCTTTAGTGGTTGCGCTTGTTTTGACGATGCTCTTAACATTGATGTTTCATATATTTTGTTATTTCATCGTATTGCCTCGCCATTTTTTCTGTTGTTTGTTTTACTATAGTTGTACATGGTCTTGGGTGTTTCACTATGCTTGCATGTGGCCTTTGATGACTTTTCTTCAAATACTACAAACTCATGCTTGTGATTGTTTTGGTGTTTCCATTCTATATATGGCATTTACTAGTGTTACGCATGGTATATTAGTTTTTCCTAGAACTAGCGCTTTATTATATGCACACATGGTGTGATGTGAACTATTGTAATGGAGGAAGTACTATAAGTCCAACATTGTGCTAACACCCGTTGTTTCTTCTATTAGTACTGCCTTTAGATTGGCTGGATATGGATCTAATTCTCCCGTTCAAAGTTGGAGATCTTGCCGAGTCAAAGTCTTTTGTTAAGGGTTACACAGGTGCATGGTTCCGCTCCAAGGTGGGACATTTAATGTTTTTTTATTTGAATTTAGTGATTTAGGAAGCAAACAGCTACTCTCAGCATGTTCTTTTTGCGTCTTTAAAGCTTCCATTGACTCCATGTACATCGTAAAATCGGTGGTGCATTAATTGTTGACGACCCCTTGTGCTCTGTTGTCTTGACAAGAGCTTTCTTAATAACAAGCAAGTGCACAAGTACCAAACAAGTGCACAAGTACTACCTAGTGAAATTGCCTGCCAGATTTTGGCCACTAATTTTTACTGTTCTATATTTTCCTGACTAAAAAATTTATAGATAAGTACAACCTAAATATTTAAAAGAGAATGTATTTCCATAGTGCTAGCAGAGTACATGTGACCCACATTTTCTTTGCACTTCTGGTATACTATCAATTTCTCATATCATCTCTGTTTGTTTGTCCTTGTAGTGAACTAGTGAAGCAACTAGGGTGTATTCTAGCCTCAAAAAAGGTCGTTGTACATGGACAGAAATAGTGACACCTAAATTTCTATACAAATCCACTTGCCCTAAGATTGGATCCAAAAAACGTTTGGTTGAGAGGGTCAATATTGGGGCTTAGGATATCATTAATGCATGCTTCGGGCAACTATTTTATGCTCTTTATAGAAACTCTTGCACAAACTAGGTAGAAGAGACTAGCTAATAAATCATAAATGACCCAAGGGTTCATATAAGCCTAGAGCCTTGTTGCTTGAAGACCACCACCTCCCTTAGTGGGAGGGAACAAAAGGCAATAGCGTAAAAGGACATAAGTTGCCACTACACCTTTAGTGGGAGAGAAAAGCAAGGCTATAAGAGGAAACTAGGAACCATGGACCATACTTTATTATATACCATTGATTATGGACCTAGATCAAGGTCTATGGTGGACCTTTGACCTTGACTCTCTAGGGGTCTTGACTTCTTTATCCTTCTTAGGCTTCTTTTTTCTAGGATTTGTTTGACTATTGAATTTCTTTATTTCATTGGGTCGTGTGCATGACCCAATGTGGCATGTTCCAAACTTGAGCTGGCCACTTGCCCCCCTGCACATATTTTAGCCCCCGGTTATGCTTATATTAGGTCCTGACCAAGCCCCTGTGGCATTACTCTTATCTTCGGCCCTCCTCTAGCCTAACGTGTTAACCTTCATTTTTATTACAAACTGAACTTCTTAGAGCTCACAACCCATAAGGTCACCCATTTAAATACCAGAATATCATAATGAAATCCACACAAACAGCCCACCAATGATTAGTTGGTGAGAGTTGAACTCTTGTCATTACTCCCTCCATGCTTGAAAAGAAGGCGTATAAATTAGTCTGAAGTCAAACGGGCTAAAAATTTATATAGTTTTCCTACAAACTCTGTTAAACTTTGCACCATTTGACTTCAGACAAAATTTATACGCCTTCTTTTCAAGCACGGAGGGAGTTGTTTATAAAGCTATGCTACACATCTAGGCTTTGCTATTGTAGCCCTGAAGTCTATCAACAACAACAAAGCCTTTAGTCCCAAACAAGTTGGGGTAGGCTAGAGCTGAAACCCGTAAGATCTTGAAACCGATGTGTGCTGAAATACATATTACAAACATAGATGATGAAGCTTTTTCTTTCCAATATATCATGCTAGTATGGTACTACTTTTAAATAAAAAATAATATAGACTCTCATCGTTTGACCATGATCTCTTGGATTACAAACATAACACTTCTCTCCTTATTCATTCCATGGTGGGGTATAGGGCTTTACTAACACATATTGTATTAATTCTTTTTCAGATTATTGATATGCGTGTCACAGAATCTGGGCACCTTGAGTATTACTTGGAGTATATTGACTATACTGAAGAAGGCAAGCATATTTTTACAGAAGCTCTGTTTTTTTCGTTTCCACATAACCTTTTGCTTGAAGGGATTGTGAAGGGACCATGTGCAATAATCAATTTGAAAACTCATTTTTGAACTTTTAGCTTAAGGATATTGGTGCAAGCACCTTGTTTTTGTTTTGTGGACATAATTTGTATTTGGAATTATCCTCTTGTACACCACTGAGGCCCTGGAGGCAGCCGATATATTTTACGGCATGCACCCAATTTTTGAAAGTAGACCTGCTAATTATACATGTTTTCTCTCTATATATATGATATAGTTATCTTTCGTTTAAATTTTTGTCAGTCCAGAAATATGCCACATGTTTGCTTGGACGATTAAACATTATTGTAGGTGGTACCCTTGAGCAGGAATCTACAATATAATGAAGAAACATCTGTATTTTACAAATCTTATAATATTGCCTCAAGCTTTTAATGGATCATGTATGATGCCTGGCCAACACTATTTACCTTTAATGAGATGGATCATGCAGTGCTTGAAAAACCATGTGATCTCTCTATTTATATCTCCCCCAAAATGGTTTGTGCTGTACAGATCATAATTGATGAGTTTGGTTTGATGTTTGAACAGGAAGTTGCAAAGCCTGTATTCGAATCTGCAGAGCTAGTAATACATGAAAACATCTGGCTATACCTTGCATTCCAATTTACCTGACAATTGATCAACCAGTGCACTAACATTTGTCTAGTACCCAATAAAGCATGTGCTTTCTTGCCCAAATGTTTATCTTGTCTGGGAGTGGGGGCAGGACAGTTGCTGGCCGTAGCCATGTAGTGCAATTATGTCTTGCCGTGATTAATTACCTTTATACTAGACACCAGAAAATCTTGGAACACTTGAATCTGACCAAGATTATAACTGTTGGTTTTCTGTGCACCTCATATCATTACTGTCCATGCCCTTTTGCAGAGAATGAATGGATCAGAGTCTTTCAAAAGAACCCACTCAGCCCAGCATGCGGGGAAGGGAAATCAAGTGAGAGTACTGAAATAATGTTGCGTCCTGCCTTTCCTCATTGGTATAGGGGGGGACAAGTTCCTGCGCACTTTCCAAAGAATGAGCTTGTTGCAAGTGTTTGTGATACCTGGAAAGTAGGTGACAAGGTTGACTGGCGGTGTTCAGATTGTTACTGGACTGCGGAAATTATTAGGTTGAACAGTAGAGATGTGGTTCAGGTAAACATCTAGTAATTTGCTGTTTTAGTCATAAATTAGCTCCTGCTTGTCATTAACTCTCTCATTGTTCGCTGTTATCGTGGACCACTATGTTTCATGTTACTGCCATGTGGATACCTCAATCATTTTTTTGTGCTTGTTATCTGGTGGTCCAATAGCTTTAGGGGCTGATAACACAATCAACTTTCTTGCTGGTGAAGATGACACAAAATAATATGATACCAAATGAACTTCCATGCTCTGGTCAATAATTAAAATATGAAGTGGGCCGAATTGTGTTACTCCCTCCGATCCATATTAATTGCTGCTCACTTAGTACAACTTTAGTAGGGAGTATCATTTAATCTCCATGTTTTCATGCTGGTTAACCGGGGACAATAACTCACGTGTTTGTCCTTGACATTTTTCTACAGGTAATGCTGTTGGATCCTCCCATGGGTGAAGGCGGGCAACATCCTGCTAAGAAAAAGGACCTGAGGCCTGCACTTGATTGGTCCATCATTAAAGGTTGGACTGTACCTGTTTCGGTGGTAAGTTTCTAATGCTTAGGTTCTAGCTTCTGAATACATTTTGTTGATTAATGCTTGTAGTAGGCCGTTGAGGTGATCCTTGACCAGTTGTGGAATGGATTCTACTTATATACCACAGTTTAAACTGTTGTCTATTTTTGTATACATCTTACAGTGTATCTATTTATGGTCAGGCAAAAGGGAAATACTGGCAAGCTGCTCGTCTGGTTCATCCTAAATCTGGTACGGCTGACCTTTTGTGGAAATATATGGCTGTCATGCATAGTAGGCTAATTAATATGGTACGGTCTACCTTCAAATTAAGTTTCATCTGCGCCTGGTGGTTTTCAATGCTTTACATAATTCTAGAGTCAAGAACATAAATGGGGAAGTAACAAACAGTAAGCCACACTAAAGCATTAGATTGTTAAGACAACAAGGATGTACCCAACCATGAAGGAACACAGGAACAGCTTCCGAGGTAAGTTGCATTACAGAACTCAAGAGATTACTGTTGAAACTTGAAAGTTAAAAGGTACTCCCTCCGTTCCAAAATAGATGACTCAACTTTGTACTAACTTTAGTACAAAGATGAGTCATCTATTTTGATACGGAGGGAGTAGCAGTTAGATGCGTCCTATGGTCTTTCCCCTTTTCCTTGGGCGAGCTGTCTTAATATTTCAATTAACAAATTATTAAACAGCCATGTTATTGGCCACATTAACCCCAAAATTGGAATCTAGTCCTAGTTCCTTTGTTGACTGAGCACAGCTGGGATATTTAGTTAATCCAGTTCAGTGAAGTGTATTATTTTCCCTTGTAGCTTTTCATGTACTGTCTGTGAAGCAATGAAAGACTTCACAGGGATATGTTAGCCCCGGGAAACTTACCATCTTTGCTATTCCCTGGTTTCAGATATAGAAGACAGCATCACAGATGAAGATGAAGCCCCGGGATCTCCAACCGTCAAAAGACCCTCATCGGACACAAGCAGCATATCTAAGCTAAGCAATCGGAGCGACACCATCCTGGCGTCCACCGAAAAGTTGGGGCAGGCACATGAATCATCAGACCCCAGTCGACGGAGTACCCGCAGTTCCAGTAAGCGACAGATATCTCCTGCCACTGTCAAAGGAGCTGCTATGGCAGAACCGAACGGGCCCTCTAATGGAAACGGTTCCCACCGCCGGTACCCCTTTCGGGTCCGAAGGAACGCAGCAGGGCAGCAGAGATAAGCTGGTAATGCGGCACACCAAGTTGACCCCCCTATGGGGTTGACGGGCATTACGGATACTTAGGGCCTGTTTGGAGTCCCTCCCGCTCTGTGACCCCGCTCCCGGAGCTGGCGGAGCTGAAGTTAAAAATCACGGAGCAGGAGAGCAGGTGCTCTGCAGATCCTCGGATTTCGCGGAGCCGGTGGATTGCCGAACAGCTCCTTAGTGTTATACTCCCTCCGTTCTAAAATTTGTACAAAGTTGAGTCATCTATTTTGGAACGGAGGGAGTACCACGTAGCTCTAGATACATTGAGGAAATGGTTGATAGATGCCTTTGCGGAATCGGCCACATAGGCACGTGACATTTCTGATGAGAGTATCTGGGGTGTGATCCATTGACTGATTGTTATACTTGGTAAAAGTTGTAAACTTAAGGCTGGTTATTACTCTGCCTCGCGTTGTCAAGTGTCCGAATCAGATATGCTGCACCGTGATGAAAATAGATATATTACCCCTAGTTATTTCAGTTTTTCTTCAATCTGAACACATTGACGCACAATCACAGAATCATGGATACTTTTACCTCTACATCTTTTTTAACTCCAGCACAGAATCAAACTGAACACATTGCTCCAGGTTTTTTACCTTTTTTTTAGGGCACAGATTTTTTACTTTAGTTCGCTGGACCTGGAGGGGCTGGGGCTACAAAAATTCGGGTGAATAAATCATCAAAATTGAGATGCATACGAGCATATTTTTTTTATTTACTTCGCAATGCCGATGCAAGCGGCGTCCTGGTCGTAAGATTAACAATAAGTTTATGAAATGGTGTTGCACGCAAACCCGACTTCTTTGCACGTCAGTAGCCTCAAACACCGTAGTGAGTCGCGACAGCTTCAATTGGTTGCCCATTATGCTTAGGTAAACGCCTCGCGCATGACGTCCTCTGCCTCTTTTTCTTCTCTTCGCCCTGCTCCACAGCCATTTCTCCTCGCGGCTGCTGCTGGCCAGCACTAAGGCGCCGTCGCTGATGCGGGGAAAGAGAGCTAGTACCCCAGTGTGCTTCAACAGCAGCAACCACGGTGACCATGGGTGACCCTGCGTGCTACCGATGCTAGAATTGGCTACCGCGGATGTTGGGACCGTGCGCTACAACTGCAGGCACGTATCCCAAGGAACTTGGTAGGGGAGCTACAACCAGTGCACCAATTGCTACCGTTGGCGCCATTTTTTGCTGGAAATAGAGAGCAGGGGTCGCGATCGGCGCTCAGTGGAGCTGCAACCAGCAGCGTCAAATGCTATGAATCGGCGTCGTCGGTTTTTTTTCCTGCAGGAACCAAAGAAAGTAGGGGATGTCACCGTCGCACGGAGGAGCTGCAACCAGCATCATAAAATGCTACGATCGGCGGGTGAGAAAGCTACAACCAGCTTTTAAAAAAGTTTCAACCCGAGACGAGGCAACCACAAAATGTTGCAACCAGCGGCCAAGAAAGCTTCAACCGGCTGCGGCGACAACAAAAATTGCATGGCGAAGCAATGGGTGATGCGACAGGCGCGTGGCATGCTACGACAATGACTGGTGGCAATGTTGGAACCCCACACAGCGATGTTGCAACCAAGAGGGTGGAGGCAAAGCGAGCTGCAAGGCCATGCAGCTCGGCCTACAATGAGGACAACTGGCTGTGCGGTGACAAACTACGTGCTCGCGCAAGTCGACGAACACAGAAGGTAGCCCTTAAAAAGCATGGTTAATAGTATAGCCAACAATCGGCTACATGAATTTGCCATGTCACTTATAGTCAATTTTATAACCCACTCATACAATAGTTAGTCATACTAGTATACTACATCAATATATGACCCACATGTTTCTCACAAAGAGTGTTGGAGATCATGTTAAAGCCCACTTCTCTTCTCTCTCATCCAACTCAGCAAAAATATATTATTTAAAGTATTACAGCCTACCTACATTACCTCATCGTACTTGCTCTTATGCTTAGCGAAATTGCAATGCTCAATAAAGGCCTGATGGGACCCAGTAAACTGACAAGCAGGCATGTGGCATAAGTGAAGAAAAGAAAAACAGAAGTCTATCAAACAAGTTGGGCAGATGAGTAAAAAATAATGATAGAAGAAATAATAATACAAATTACCCATCTTCAAGTTCATTAAATTGTGGCACAAACATTCCAATCCAACACATCACGGATCCAACATCAAAGGCTACAATTGTCTCAAACTGGCAAGCCAAACTTCAAGAGCAAACATGGCTCCATCCACCAAAGTAAGGACCTTGAAGATGCCATACAACTACTACCGGAAATTGGTACAGAGAGACAAGGGCCGCCGTCAAATTACGATAAGACAAGCAAACAACTGAAAGCCCATGATTCTCGCACTTCCGTCGCTCCTAAGGGTATCTTCTCCTTGGTGGGCTCCTTGAGCGATTAGGCCTCGGTGATCTGAAATGAACACAGTACAAACTCAAGTATTATATTCTGTTCTGAGAGCTGTGTAAAGAACATACTGAACTATGTATGCATTTGGTCGGTGACTCGGATTCAGACTATGATTAAAAAGTGAAACAAAGACAAGAAAAGCATCGCCAAGGTAAAACTAGGAAATATTGGAAGAAATCAATCATATGTACAAGCCAATGTATAATTAAAATCCATGAAATCATATTACATAGCCAAAAGCACTTGGCCAAAATTTAACTGAAATCCCCTATGATTAACTACTGTAGAAATACTCCCTCCGTCCTAAAATAACTAACTTTAGTACAAAGTTGTACTAAGCTTGAGACACTTATTTTCGGACGGAGAGAGTACTACATTATTACTTGGGGAATCTCAGCAGATATTAGAAAAGAAGTGCATAAAGCAGAGGGGGGAAAACTACTTGTTTGGGAGAGTACAAAAGGAATAAAGGATAACTTGTGTAATTAACCAGGGACCTCATAACATACTTAATCTGGCATTCCTCCAAGGATGTGTTATGAATGAAGTGAACCCCAACCCCTCAGATTAAAGCATTTCAAGAACTTGAAAACCAGCCAGGAAAAATCTTCTTGGGATTATACTAAGCATGCAAGAAGAGTTCAGAAGGTACATAACTTCATCCAATTACTAACAACTAAGTTTAGCAAACTTATAATTTAGATTTATAATTTGTATTCCTAATGTTCTTTTTATCATAATGATTTGGTGGTTTTCAGTTGGGTGGCCAGTACACGTTTAACCAAAGTACCAAACCAAAACTAACTTCATCAAACTAGGTTTAGCAAACTTAACCTAGCATGTTTGGCAACATTTGGGAAGGGGAATGGGAATTTAGAGTAGGGAGTTCTATTGAGATTAGACATGGGATGAGTCATTTTATCCCAATCCTCCGTTTGGCGCATGATAGGAATTATGTGTGAGAATTTGAGGAGAAACTGTATTCTGTTGTTTGGTTTGTGGGAATTGACGAGGGACTAGACAAGGAAGTTAACATAAGTTATGATAAAGGGTTAAGATTGACTCACTAAAACAAAACAATTCCCTTCCAACTCCCACCCCCCTCCCCTGTTAATAAAACGGTGGGAGTTGGAGTCTCAAGTCCCATGACTATTCCCATATGAATTCCCAATCCCCCTAACCAAACAATAGATTTGAAGTCTCATACCCCTTCAATTCCCATTCCCTAGCTCGTTCCCTAGCTCTAACTACCCCCAAGCAAACACGCTGTAGATTTATATTCTTCATTCCTAGTCTAATTTTTTTATCATAATTTAGAATGATTTGCTCTCCCCACTTTCAACTCTCAAGTAAGCGTCTGGTGACATTTCACCCGAGCAGTCTGTGCGCCAAAATCTAGAGCTGGCTCCTGCTTTAGTGCTTGCCTAAAAGCCTCATATATGGATGATAATTATGGCCAGTTGGACACTAATTTGTAGTTCAGAGTACCTAAGCAACGTTTTTATCACTATATCTGGAAGGTTCTCACACATATATTGGGCAAATCAAACCTGTAGCTGTCATGCCTGCAGTTTCCTTCTAACATAACCAAAAAAAAAGAGAACTAAATACGAAAGCTCACATAAACCATACCTCTTCCGAGTACTTCTCTGTTTGACAGGGCCATTACTAAATGCCCAGTCAACACTTATTATCTGCGATAGAAGCTCAGTTCCGTCTGATTCTCTTATTGCACGCTTGGCTTGCTCAAAGTTCTCATACTCAATTAGAGCATATCCCTGCATAGGAGAAGGGAAGCCACACATATATTAAGGAGGGGATAAGAAAGGATGCAAGCAAACCCTGTTCTTATTCTATGGATGACAAACTATGCTGCCTGTCTTACTCATAATTAAGGAATAGCCTGAGGATTTCACGAGTGCAAAACTAGAAAACAAAACTAAACCGAATGGCATCTCCGCAAAATGTAAGGACTAGAGGTGGTAGGAAGCATACCTTCACAAATCCAGTCCGGCGATCCAAATTCAAATGCAAGTTCTTGACCTGACCATAATCCCCGAAAATATTATGGAGGTCCTCCTCCTGAGCTTCTTCATGAACTCCAGTAACCAGTACAATCCACCCTTCAATGGCTGTACACAAGGCAAAGCATACAAGAAAATAACTCCATTAGTGACAATTTCTGCAAGGAAATACACATTGAAAAGGACAGCGTCCAGAAATGCAGTTGCAGTTATTTAGTTACTAATAGTATATTATTTGATTCATTGCTTTATACAAAGCAAGCTTTGGTATGAGCAGAAAATAGCAACGGGAGTATGTCATGCAACACTTCGCTAATAGAACTCAACAGAAGTTGAGACTAAAAATATTCAAAGGTTTTGTGGATGTATGGCAATCAAGCACCATCAATTGCATAATGAAAAATAATACAGAATGTTAAGGGGAATGCTGGTTGGAAAGACAGAGAAATAGGATAATGAGAAAAATATGGTCTGCTTGGGAAGATAAGCGAAGAAAGCTCTAAGGTTTCCCTTCCTGCATTCAGAGCTTATCAATTCGTACCAAGCTTATTGGAGGAACTGAATGTTAAGGGGACTATTAATTTAATTATGTAATGAAAAATAATACAGAAGGCAACGCCCTAAGTCATGACCGTTCACATCACAAGAAGTAAGATAGCCACAGCTTCAATCAAAGAACAACCTCAGCAGTCAAGCACATTAAAAAAAATCTTTTTCACAAACAAAAAATAATCATCCCAGCAAACCAACTCACGGGCTGCAATTAAAAGTAACCCACAGTCTCAAGCAGAAAACGAATCCTGAGGCAAACATCCAAAAAGAATCGTATTTATGCTCCACGCTGGTCACTAACATGTAGGATGAAACGGTTCAGAGATCTACACTAAAATCATAGGTAAACAATCTTGGTAAACTATGAACACGCAGCAATTTCCAACCCCAAGGAAACCAGCCGACCAAATCGCCCAAAGCATCCATCTGCATATCTACATTGCTCAAGAAAAAGGCAATCTATAGCAGCAAGGAACCCAAATATCTCCTTGCCGTACGCAGCAGCCCATGGGCATCGGAAGAAACCTATCAAGACGGGATCTTTGCAGTGCCTTGGCATTCAGATCTCGTTCCTCAAACAGCAAAACTAACACGTCGAAGAAGAAAACATACTAGGTTACCAGACCTACGCGAGCGTCAGACCACGCCGCCCTACCTGACTAGAAATCTTCTTATCGGGAAACACGGGAGGGAGGGACAGGGATGGAGACGTACAGCGCACGGGTCCAGGGCCGCCATCGGAGGCGAGGGCGTCGAAGCCAGAGCGGCCTGCGCCAGCTAACCGCGAGTCGCGGTGCGCGGACGAGGAGTTGGGGTCCTCGCGGAAGCCGCGCCCCTTAGTCTTACGCGGGGCATCGTCGTCGCCGCCGCCGCCCCCTGCGATGGTAGATCGGAGGCGGGGAGCGGGGGCCGGCGAGGGTTCGATGGCACCCTCCTCGTCCATGAGATCGTCGTCGTCGGAGTCGAAGTCGACCGCCTCCACGTCCGTGTTCATCGCCGCCGCCGCCATCGCTGCAGCCGCCGCCGGTGTTGGTTTTGGGTCTGGGTTCGGATCGGGAGGGGCGAGACCTACTGGGGTTTGGGCCTTCGGGGTTTGCACGTCGGGTTATCTTCTCTCTCTCTTTTCAGAAACACCCTTGACATATATAGTACTGGAAACATGCTAATCCCTACAAGAACACGGATTTGCTAGCAAAAGTAACTCTCTATTCCCTCCAAGTTTTCTTTAGACTAGTCACAATGAAAATAACTTAACTAGTAACATCACACATTACAATACAAAATTGCTTATGTGGCAGTTAATTAATGAGGAAAGAGAGATTTGTGGTAACTTATGTAGTTACTATAACATCATACATTTCAAGGCATAATGAGTCTATAGCCTAATAAATGAACTATTTCATGATACGACTCATATGTTACTATCCACTATGGAGGTAGTAACATAGATTAATAACATCGACAAGTTACTACTCCATGTTACTCCTCACTGTGAGCAGTCTAACACGGTACAATCGCATCGAGTGTAAATCTAGTGGAAACCGGACATTCAGCGAAAACAAGAGAACTTGATCTTGTATCATTGGATAAATAATGTGCAATGCGAGAAGGGAGGATGAGGATGTACAAATTTCAAACTGAACCCCGCGAGAATCCTCTCCATCGGTACGGAAACATCTTGAGGCTGAGTCGTCCCGTACCTTTTCACGATTCGGTTTCCTTTCTCTTCCTTACCATGAGAATCTAGGGTTACGAGACGAGCCGGCGAGCAGCGCGGGTGATTCCTCCCTAGTGATTGTCCCGCCAACAGTGGCAGCCCTCCTTCGAGCGTTCCATGTTGGGTCGGCGGTCAGCGAGCGGCATGAATGATTCCTCTTAGCGATTGTCCGGCCAACCATGCGGGTACTCGTCTGAGCGTTCCTTAGTGGCGTCGTACTGGATCTAGGACCCCATGTATGAGGATAGTTTTGTACCCTTCATATTTTCTACTTTGCCCCATTCTCTTTTGTCTCGTGGCTCATGCAGTTTTGTACCCTTCATATTTTCTACTTTGCCCCATTCTCTTTTATCCCGTGGCTCATGTAGTGCTTCCCTCTTCTCTAGATTGGCTAGATTTGCAAAGCAAACGAAGGAGGGGACAAAGTCGTGGCTCATTGGGTTGTCTCCTCCAAGATCAGCACATCCTTTATAGGAAGAGTGCAAATCTAGTGGAAACTGGACATTCAACGAAAACATGGAAACTTGATCTTGTACCATTGGATAAAAATGTGCAATGCGAGAAGGAAGGATGTACGAATTGCAATCTAAACCCCGCAAGAATCCTCTACATCGGTACGGAAACATCTTGAGGCTGAGTTGTCCCATACCTTCCCACGATTCGATTTCCTTTCTCTTCCTTACCATGGGAATCTAGGGTTAAGAGACGAGCCAACAAGCAGCACGGGTGATTCTGTTGGGGAACGTTGCATGGGAAACAAAAAAATCCTATTCTCACCAATATCAATCTAGGAGATGACCATCTACGAGAGGAGAGATTGCATCTATATACCCTTGTAGATCGCTAAGCGGAAACGTTAAGAAATGCGGTTGATGTAGTCGAACGTCTTCGCGATCCAATCATGATCCGTCCTGCGAACTCCCGATCCAAGTGCCGAACGGACGGCACCTCCGCGCTCAACACACGTACGGCTTGATGACACCTTCACCTCTTCGATCCAGCGAGCGATTGTGAAGTAGTAGCTCGAGTCCTCCGGCAGCACGATGGCGTGGTGGCGGTGGTGGTGGAGAAATCTCGGCAGAGCTTCGCTAAGCACTATGGAGAAGAAGATGACTACGAGAGAGAGGGAGGGCAGCCCCGTGGCATAGATGGGCGCGGCTGCCCTCCCTCTACCCCTCTATATATAGGGGGAGGGAGGAGGAGGGGGTGCCCTAGGGTTCCCTAGGGGGGCGACGCGTTGGGAATCGTTGCATGGAAAAGAAAAAAATTGTACGCACACGCAATGATCTATCCATGGAGATACATAGCAACGAGAGGGAGAGTGTGTCTACGTACCCTCGTAGACCGTAAGCGGAAGCGTTTCACAACGCGGTTGATGTAGTCGAACTTCTTCTAGCTCCGACCGATCAAGCACCGAACATACGGCACCTTCGAGTTCTGCACACGTTCAGCTCGATGATGTCCCTCGCCTTCTTGATCCAGCAAGGTGTCGAGGTAGTTTATGAGTTCCGTCAGCATGACGGCGTGGTGACGGTGATGTTGAAGTGATTTTCCCTTGGCCCATTAAGCCCATATCTTTTCCGAGGGGTGCCCGGAACCCCTTCTGGTGACCCTATATGTACCCGATACTCTCCGGAACACTTCTAGTGTCTGAATACCATCGTCCTATATATCAATCTTTACCTCTCGGCCATTTAGAGACTCCTCGTCATGTCCATGATCTCATTCGGGACTCGAACAACATTCGGTCGCCAAATCACATAACTCATATAATACTATATCGTCATCGAACGTTAAGTGTGCGGACCCTACGGGTTCGAGAACTATGTAGACATGACCGAGACACCTCTCCGGTCAATAACCAATAGCGGAACCTGGATGCTCATATTATCTCCTACATATTCTATGAAGATCTTTATCGGTCGAACCATTATGACAACATACACAATTCCCTTTGTCCATCGGTATGTTACTTGCCCGAGATTCGATCATCGGTATCTTCATACCTAGTTCAATCTTGTTACCGGCAAGTCTCTTTACTCGTTCCGTAATACATCATCCTGCAACTAACTCATTAGTCACTTTGCTTGCAAGGCTTCTTATGATGTGTATTACCGAGAGGGCCCAGAGATACCTCTCCATTACTCAGAGTGACAAATCATAATCTCGATCCATGCCAACCCAACAAACACCTTCAGAGATACCTGTAGAGCATCTTTATAATCACCTAGTTACGTTGTGACGTTTGATAGCACATAAGGTATTCCTCCGATGTCCGGGAGTTGCATAATCTCATAGTCGAAGGAATATATATTTGACATGAATAAAGCAATAGCAATAAAAACTGAACGATCATTATGCTAAGCTGACGAATGGGTCTTGTCCATCACATCATTCTCCTAATGATGTGATCCCGTTATCAAATGACAAATCATGTCCATGGTTAGGAAACCTTAACCATCTTTGATTAACAAGCTAGTCAAGTAGAGGATTACTAGGGACACGGTGTTTGTCTATGTATTCACACATGTATCTGGGTCTCCGATCAATACAATTCTAGCATGAATAATAAACATTTATCATGAATAAGGAAATATAAAATAAAAACTCTATTATTGCTTCGAGGGCATATTTCCTTCACGACGGCCACCATGGGAAAACCCTAGATGGGTTTTGGTGCGCCTGCCCCTGGGAGCCTTGGGCCCCAAGGCAAAGGGCGTGGCTGCCCTAGGGGAGCGCCCCCACCCCTTCTGGTTACGTTGGAAAGGGTGAGGGGGCGCACAACCCCTTAGTGGGCTGGTTTGCCCCCTCCCCTTGGCCCATGGGCCCCCCACACTTGTCGAGGCCCGCCAAAACCCCTTTCGATGATGCTGGTCATCACCCAGTACCCCCGGAACAATTCCGGACTCCAATACCCTTCGTCCAATATATCAATCTTCACCTCCGGACCATTCCGGAGTTCCTCGTCACGTTCGGGATCTTATACGGGACTCCGAACAACCTTTGGTAACCACCATAATGACTGAACTATACTTATATCGTCACCAAACATCAAGTGTGTAGACCCTGCGGGTTCGAGCACTATGCAGACATGGCCGAGACAACTCTATGGTCAATAACTAATAGCGGGACCTGGATGCCCATATTGGTTCCTACATATTCTACGAAGATCTTATCGGTCGAACCTCAAGGTCAAGGATTTTACTAATCCTGTATGCAGTTCCCTTTGTCCATCGGTATGTTACTTGCCCGAGATCCGATCGCCAGTATCTACATACCTAGTTCAATATCGTTATCGGCAAGTCTATTTACTCGTTCCGTAATACAAGATCACATGACTAACCCATTGCTCACATTGCTTGCAAGCTCATTGTGATGTTGTATTACCGAGTGGGCCCTGAGATACCTCTCCATCATACGGAGTGACAAATCCCAGTCTTGATCCATGCCAACTCAATAGACACCCTCGAAGATAGTTGTAGAGCACCTTTATAGTCACCCAGTTACGTTGCAACGTTTGGTACACACACAAGGTACTCCTCCAGCGTCAGTGAGTTGCATGATCTCATGGTCATAGGGACATATACTTGACATGCAGAAAACGGTAGCAATAAACTTGACACGATCATATGCTACGTTTATAGTTTGGGTCTTGTCCATCACATCATTCTCCTAATGATGTGATCCGTTATGAAATGACAACTCTTGTCTATGGCTAGAAAACCATAGCCATCTTTAATCAACGAGCTAGTCCTGTACAGGCTTATTAGGGACATGTTATTCTCTATGTATCCACACATGTATTTGAGTTTCCAGTCAATACAATTATAGCATGGATAATAAATGATTATCATGAACAAGGAAATATAATAATAACCACTTTATTATTGTCTCTAGGGCATATTTCCAACAGTCTCCCACTTGCGATAGAGTCAGTAATCTAGTATTACATGGTAATGAATCTAACACCCATAGAGTTCTGGTGTTGATCATGTTTTGCCCTTGGAAGAGGTTTAGTCAACGGATCTGCAACATTCAGATCCGTATGTATCTTGCGAATGTTTATGTCTTCCTCCTTGATGTAATCACGGATTGAATTGAAGCGTCGCTTTATGTCTTGGTCCTCTTGTGAAACCTTGGTTCCTTAGCTAGAGCAATGGCACCAGTGTTGTCACAAAATAGAGTCATCGGGTCCAGTGCACTGGGCACAACTCCAAGATCTGTCATGAACTGCTTCATCCAGACGCCTTCCTTCGCTGCCTCCGAGGCAGCTATGTACTCTGCTTCGCATGTAGAATCAGCTACCACACTTCGCTTGGAACTGCACCAGCTTACCGCTCCCCCATTCAGAATGTATAAGTATCCGGTTTGAGACTTAGAGTCATCCGGATCAGTGTTAAAGCTTGCATCAACATAACCCTTTATGGCGAGCTCTTGATCACCTCCATAAACGAGAAACATTTCCTTAGTCCTTTTCAGGTACTTAGATATTCTTCACCGCTGTCCAGTGATCCACTCCTGAATTACTTTGAAACCTTCCGGCCATACTTATGGCAAGGATGACATCTGGTCTTGTGCACAACATCACATACATGATAGAGCCAATGGCATATGCATAGGGGATGACACTCATATTTTCTCTATCCTCTGTAGTCGCTGGGCATTGAGTCTGACTCAACTTCACACCTTGCAAAATAGGCAAGAACCCCTTCTTGGACTGATCCATTTTTAACTTCTTCAAAATCTTATCAAGGTATGTGCTTTGTGAAAGTCTTATCAAACGTCTCGATCTATCTCTATAGATCTTAATGCCTAATATGAAAGCAGCTTCTCTGTAAGTGCATCTAGTGCCACCCCTAGTTGGTTTTGGAGTATTGACGACAAACCTAGTTGAGGGACTAATGTGTTTGTGAGAATTGCAGGATAACACAGGTAGAAGTCCCTCATTGATTCGGTTTTCCTACCAGAGATGACCCCTAAAAATGTAAGAAGACATTGAAGACAAAGGTGGTATGTGAAGACATTCACATTGAAGACTATGACAAGAGAAGACATCACATGAAGACTATGGAGCGCGAAGACTTAGTTCTTTCGTCGTTCTTTTTCTTCTTTGTTGAGTCATAGGAACCACCGTACTGTTAAGTGGGGTCCAAGAGAACTAGTCAGAATGACTGAAGTGATGCTTAACCAAAATCCTATGTCTTCGAGTGAAGACTATGAGAGCAAATCTTGTCCAGAGTTGGATAAGTCAGCTTTGCTTGTAGCCCAAGTAAAGTTGCCGTGTGTTTTGGGGAACGTAGTAATTTCAAAAATTTCCTACGCACACGCAAGATCATGGTGATGCATAGCAACGAGAGGGGAGAGTGTGATCTACGTACCCTTGTAGATCAACAACGGAAGCGTTAACTTGGTTGATGTAGTCATACGTCTTCACGGCCCGACCGATCAAGCACCGAAACTACGGCACCTCCGAGTTCTAGCACACGTTCAGCTCGATGACGATCCCCGGACTCCGATCCAGCAAAGTGTCAGGGAAGAGTTCCCTCAGCACGACGGCGTGGTGACGATCTTGATGTACTACTGTCGTAGGGCTTCGCCTAAGCACCGCTACAATATTATCGAGGACTATGGTGGAAGGGGGCACCTCACACGGCTAAGAATATGATCACGTGGATCAACTTATCTCCTTAGGGGTGCCCCTTGCCTCCGTATATAAAGGTTCAAAGGGGGGGCCGGCCGGCCAAGAGGAGGCGCGACAGGAGGAGTCCTACTCCCTCCGGGAGTAGGACTCCCCCCCTTTCCTAGTTGGAATAGGATTCGCGGAGGGGGGGGAAGAGGAGAGAGAGGAGGAAGGGGGGCCGGCCCCCTCTCCTTGTCCTATTCGGACCAAAGGGGGGAGGGGCGCGCGGCCCATCTCTGGCCACCTCTCCTCTCTTCCACTAAGGCCCACTAAGGCCCATATACCTCCCGGGGGGGTTCCGGTAACCTCCCGGTAATCCGGTAAAATCCCGATTTCACCCGGAACACTTCTGATATCCAAACATAGGCTTCCAATATATCAATCTTTATGTCTCGACCATTTAGAGACTCCTCGTCATGTTCGTGATCACATCCGGGACTCCGAACAACCTTCGGTACATCAAAAAGCATAAACTCATAATATAACTGTCATCGAAACCTTAAGCGTGCAGACCCTACGGGTTCGAGAACAATGTAGACATGATCGAGACACGTTTCCGGTCAATAACCAATAGCGGGACCTGGATGCCCATATTGGTTCCTACATATTCTATGAAGATCTTTTATCGGTCAGACCGCATAACAACATACGTTGTTCCCTTTGTCATCGGTATGTTACTTGCCCGAGATTCGATCGTCGGTATCCTATACCTAGTTCAATCTCGTTACCGGCAAGTCTCTTTACTCGTTCTGTAATACATCATCCCGCAACTAACTCATTAGTTGCAATGCTTGCAAAGCTTAAGTGATGTGCATTACCGAGAGGGCCCAGAGATACCTCTCCGACAATCGGAGTGACAAATCCTAATCTCGAAATATGCCAACCCAACATGTACCTTTGGGGACACCTGTAGAGCTCCTTTATAATCACGTAGTTACATTGTGACGTTTGGTAGCACACAAAGTATTCCTCTGGCAAACGGGAGTTGCATAATCTCATAGTCATAGGAACATGTATAAGTCATGAAGAAAGCAATAGCAACATACTAAACGATCGGGTGCTAAGCTAATGGAATGGGTCTTGTCAATCAGATCATTCAACTAATGATGTGATCCCGTTAATCAAATAACAACTCTTTGTCCATGGTTAGGAAACATAACCATCTTTGATTAACGAGCTAGTCAAGTAGAGGCATACTAGTGACACTCTGTTTGTCTATGTATTCACACATGTATTATGTTTCCGGTTAATACAATTCTAGCATGAATAATAAACTTTTATCATGATATAAGGAAATAAATAATAAGTTTATTATTGCCTCTAGGGCATATTTCCTTCAGTGTGTGTTTGAAATCTGACCGTTGGAACACGTGTCAGTTCCTTAGTGACCCAGGGTCATTTCGGACAAATCAGGTCGGGTTGCCTAGTGGCTATAAATAGCCCACCCCCTACAACCATAAATGGTTGGCTGCTCAGAGTTAGAGTATGGATTTTGTCGTTTGAGAGCAACCCACCTCGAAGCCTTTGAGAGAGAATTCCTTGCGAGGTAAAGCCCTAAACACCCAGAGCCAAAGAGTGTTAGGCATCACTTAAGTCTTCCTGTCTGTATGATCTGAAGACTTATTACACTTGAGGACTGTGAATCCTCCAGCCGGTTAGGCGTCGCATTCTAAGCATCCAAGAGTCATTGTGGATCGCTGGTGAACGAAGTCTGTGAAGGTTTGGAAGTCTACCTTGAAGACTTACCAGAGTGATTGGGCGAGAACTGGGTGTCCTTAGCTCAAGGGGAATAAGGTGAAGACGAAGTCTTCTGAGTTGAATCTCAGCCTCCTTAACCAGACGTACAGTTGTCACAGCAACTGGAACTGGTCCAACAAATCATTGTCTTCAATGAGTCACTGGTTTCATCCTTCCCTTCCCTTTGCTTATTGTTGGTCCTTGTGAAGTCATTGTATGATTGCTTTATCTTTTGTCTTCACTGAGTGACTGCTTGTTCTGATTGGCTTCACAATATCTTCCTACCTGATCTTTACTACCTAGCTTCTATTAGTTATTGTGCTTTCACTTCATTGAATACTTGACTATGGTTTGCCTAGTGTAGTCTACCTTCCGCTGTATGGTAATAGGTTTATTTCTATCGTTTGTCTTCGAAACTTCCATGTTTTGAAGACTTTCATAAAAATCGCCTATTCACCCCCCCTCTAGTCGATCACTAGCACTTTCAATTGGTATCAGAGCAAGGTACTCCCTTGTTCTGTGTGATTCGGTTTAACCACCTGGAGTTTTAGCTATGTCGACTGCAGGGATAATTAAAGTCTCCGCTGCGTGCCCCGTCTTTGATGGAACTGAATATCCCTACTAGAAGAATAAGATGCGCATGCATCTTGAAGCCATTGATGTCGACCTATGGCATGTCATCAAGAATGGCGTTCCCAAGGCTAGAGAAGGTGTCACCGCTGCTGACGTCAAGAAGTTCGTTCAACTGGACTCTACTGCCAAGAACATCATCTGTGGTCATCTGACCAAAGGACAGTATGGCCGTGTGAGTGCTTTGGAAACATCTAAGCTAGTCTGGGACTGGCTCTCCAAGGTCAATGAAGGCGTCTCAACCCAGAGAGATCAGAGAATCAGTGTCATTCGCAACCTCTTCAACCGCTTCAAGAGAAATGACAATGAGAACATCCAGCTCACGTTTGATCGACTCACTGACATCACAAATGAGCTTCAAGCTCTCGGCGCCACTGAGATCACCAAGCATGAAGTCGTCAAGACACTCCTGAGATCACTTGACAGCTCGTTTGACACCCTAGCCCTGATGATTCAAGAACGTCCTGATTTCAAGACACTCGATCCGTATGACATACTTGAGAGGCTCAACACACATGAGTTTCAGCTTTCTGGGAAAAGAGACATCTATGGTCCCAACTATGGGCGAACTCGTGCCTTGAAGGCAAAAGCTATCTCCTCATCTGAAGAAGAATCTGACAGCAGTTCTGATGATCCTGAAGACATTGGAAAGGAGCTTGCTATGCTTGTGAAGAAGTTCCAAAAATTCACCAAGAAGAAAGGCTTCATAAAGTCTTCACGATCAAGCTCAAGGAATGATGAAGCTTCTGCTCATGACTACAAGAAGAGAACATGCCACAAGTGCAATAAACCTGGCCACTACATCTCTGAGTGTCCGCAGTGGGACAATGAGAACAACAACAAGAAGAAGAGCAAGGAATATGACTCTGACGACAAGAAGAAGAAAAAATACTCAAAGTCTTCTTCCAAGTCTTCCTCAAAGTCTTCATCACACAAGAAGAGATCATCTGGCAAGGCACGTGCGTTTATTGGCAAGGAAATGGATCCAGAGGAGGAGTCCGCTTCTGAGGAGGCGGAGGTGGAGTCTGAGGAGGAGTCCAATTCTGGCGTTGCGAGTCTGGCTACAGCATACGTTGCCAAGTCCATCTTCAACACTGAAGACAATGACTTCATCACCGATACCTATGCAAATGACAAGGACTACTCCGCTCCTTCCTACTGCTTCATGGCACGCGGTGCCAAGGTAAACACACGCACTACTCACTATCAAACATCTAGTGACGATGACTCTGATTGTGGTTCCAAACCCAGCTACAAAACACTTGCTAAAATTGCAACTGAACAACAGAAAGCTATGGAACCTATTCAAAAACTGTTAGACAAAAGCGATGGTCTGTTAGACGCTGAAATGACTCGATCTCAGTCCTTAATTGAAGACATAAAAAATCTTCACGTTAAGTATGAGGAACTTGAAAGTCGTCATGAAACGCTCTCAACAACTCATGAAAAGCTTTCCTATGATTATCTTCAAAGGAAGCAAGATCTTGAGAAATTGAGAGCGGCTCATGAAGATCTTCAAAAGGAAAACGAGTCACTTCGCGCCGAACAGATCAGTTCAGCTCAGGAAGGATTTGAACCACCATGTCTTAAATGCATTGAGCGTGATAACGCTACTTCTGTTGCTGAATGTTCTACTGCTGCTACTATTGCAATATCTTCAACTGCTGATGTGGTAACTAACCCCTCTGCTGAGGATACCACTGCTATTGCTGATGAGAATGCTAGGTTGAAGACACTGCTTGAAACAGGGATGTACAAAAGTCTCAAAGGGCATCAGACACTATGTGATGTCCTCAAAAGGCAGATCCTGAACCGAAACCCTAGGAAAGAGGGTGTTGGGTTCGAAAGGAAAATGAATGCTGATGGCTCTTACTAGAAACCTGAGCAGTACCCCAAAACCACATGGGTTGCTGCAAAGGGACCTTTAGTGGATCCATCCACTCTATCTGGCTTCACTTGTGCTAATCCCATTGTTATTGATGAATCCTTTGATGCAAACTATAAACTGTTTAAGAATCAGAATGGTGAAGTGTTTGCCAGGTATATTGGTACTAACTGCAGGAATGGGCCGCCTATGAAGAAGGTCTGGGTGCCGAAAAGGTGTTTGGAAAATCTTCCTGTGAATGTCGTCATGACACCACATGTGAAGAAGACAAAACCCAGACCACAAGCTTCATATGGCCCAAAGGCTTCATACAGGGACTCACTTGAGTTGCACTAATGCAAATGTTTTGCAGGGAAACCGTACTCAGGCCTGTGAATATGAGCGCGTTTCATCAAACCGCCATGTTCATAAGACCAAGAACTATTCTACTTATTCTTATGAGTACTATTGTCCACCTGCAAGACTTTTTGCTAGGGCTCCAAAGCCAAAGTTCTCAGATGCTGCACTTAGACTCATTGCTTCGAAGCCACCCTTGAAAATGTGGGTGGCTAAGAAAGCTTAACTCTCTTTTGCAGGGAAAGGTCTCCAGCCGAAAACCAAAATCGTCTGACGCTATTGCTGGGGACCTTAAACATCTTGTAGGGCGCAAGATCAAATGCCCAAATGGTCTTATTATGTACTTTGTTCCTGAATCGCTTGCTACTCGCCCTATCAGTTCAAATCTCGATCTAAGCTTTCATAATCCACTGGTTTGTCAAATGTTTTTGCTTCACAATTCTCTTCGTGAAGCCTATCCCCCTAACTACACTGTAGGGTATGACACCAGCTGCTTCAGAATGGATTATTGATAGTGGGTGTACTAATCACATGACTGGCAAGCGAAGCCTTCTTATGGACTCAACACTACGTCCATCTGACAAAAGTCACATCACATTTGCTGACACTGGTAAAAGCAAGGTATTGGGTCTAGGTAGAGTTGCAATCTCAAAGGATCAACACATGGATAAAGTCATGCTTGTTGAATCCCTTGGTTTCAACTTAATGTCTATTTCAATGCTTTGTGATTTAAACATGATTGTGATGTTTGGAAAATATCGTCGCCTTGTACTAATGAAATCTGACAAGTCTCTAGTGTTTGAAGGGTATCGGAAAGATGATTTGTACATGGTAGATTTCTCAGCAGGACCACAACTTGCCGTATGTCTTCTAGCAAAAGCTTCTGAATGCTGGCTCTGGCATCGGAGGCTAGGGCATGCTGGCATGAGGAACCTCCACACCCTTACAAGGAAGAAGCATGTCATAGGCATCGAGGGCGTCAAGTTTAAGAAGGACCACTTATGCGGTGCCTGTGAAGCAGGAAAGATGACGAGGGCCAAGCATCCCTCGAAGACAATCATGACAACGACTCAACCCTTCGAACTGCTCCACATGGATCTTTTCGGTCCCACTCATTACTCAACTCTTACTACTACTGCTTGTCTCTATGGCTTTGTCATTGTTGATGATTATTCAAGATATACTTGGGTGCATATAATCCTCTACAAGACTGAAGTGCAGGATGTCTTCAGACGCTTCGCCAATCGAGCCATGAACAACTATGGCGTCAAGATCAAGCACATCAGAAGTGATAACGGCACTGAATTCAAGAACACTGGTCTAGACACTTATCTTGATACTTTGGGCATTACACATGAATTCTCAGCTCCATACACACCACAGCAGAATGGCGTCGTGGAATGCAAGAACAGAACACTTATTGAGATGGCCCGGACGATGCTTGATGAATACAAGACTCCAAGAAAGTTCTGGCCTGAAGCCATTGATACTGCATGCCATATCATCAACCGTGTTTATCTTCACAAGCTTCTCAACAAGACATCCTATGAGCTCCTTACTGGCAAGAAGCCAAATGTCAGTTACTTCAGAGTATTTGGTGCCAGGTGCTGGATCAAGGATCCACATCACACTTCAAAATTTGCACCAAAAGCACATGAAGGTTTTATTCTTGGATATGGAAAGGATTCACACTCCTACAGAGTCTTCAACCTCTTTCATTATAAAGTGGTTGAAATAGTGGACGTGCGGTTCGATGAGACTAGCGGCTCACAAAGAGAGCACCTGCCAAATGTGCTAGATGAAGTTCCATCCAGTGAATCAATTAAACTTATGGGAACTGGAGAAATCATACCTTCTGAAACTCAGCCTGAAGAGGAACTTATCATCTCCGCACCTGATCAACCTGAAGACAATGATCAACCTGAAGACAATGCTCAGCCTGAAGACAATCCTTCTAACGATGACAATGATCAGCAAGAGCAAAATCTTTGTCCTGTACATCCTCATGTCGCAAATGAAGTACAGATTGAGAGAATAATTGATAGCATCAATGCACCTGGTCCACTCACTCATTCAAGGGCAACACATCTAGCAAATTTCTGTGGGCGCTTCGCATTTGTCTCAATGTCTGAACCCAAGAAAGTTGAAGAAGCCTTCATGGAACCTGAATGGATTCAAGCTATGCAAGAAGAGCTTCAACAGTTTGAGCTAAATAATGTATGGGAACTGGTTAAGCGTCCTGATCCTCGCAAGCACAATATAATAGGCACCAAATGGATATATCGCAACAAGCAAGATGAGCATGGTCAAGTTGTCAGAAACAAAGCTCGTCTCGTTGCTCAAGGGTGCACTCAAGTTGAAGGGATTGACTTCGATGAAACATTTGCTCCTGTGGCTAGATTTGAAGCCATACGCATACTGCTGGCCTATGCAAATCATCATAACATTCTTCTGTATCAAATGGATGTGAAGAGCGCTTTTCTCAATGGCAAGATTGACGAAGAAGTGTATGTTGCACAACCGCCTGGCTTTGAAGATCCAAAACATCCTAACATGGTGTACAAGCTCAACAAGGCGCTGTATGGCCTCAAACAAGCCCCTCGGGCTTGGTACGACACACTCAAATACTTCCTGAAGAGCAAAGGCTTCAAACCTGGTTCCCTCGACCCCACTCTCTTCACGAAGACATATGATGGTGAACTGTTTGTTTGCCAAATATATGTGGATGACATTATCTTCGACTGCACCAATCAGAAATACACAGACGAGTTTGGATATATGATGCAAGAGCAATATCAGATGTCCATGATGGGTGAGCTGAAGTTCTTCCTTGGTCTTCAAATACCTCAGCAACGCAACGACATCTTCATATCTCAAGAGAAGTACCTCAAAGATTGCCTAAAGAAATTTGGGATGCAAGACTGCAAAGGCTTCACGACGCCAATGCCCGCCAAACATCATCTGGGTCCCGACGACAATGGTAAAGAGTTCGATCAAAAGGTATACCGCTCCATGATTGGTTCTTTACTTTATCTATGTGCATCTAGGCCAGATATTATGCTTAGTGTTTGCATGTGTGCTCGATTCCAAGCGGCACCAAAGGAATCGCATCACTTAGCTGTGAAGCGAATTCTTTGATATTTGGCTCACACCCCAACATTAGAATTATGGTATCCAAAGGGCTTAGAGTTTGATCTGGTTGGATTCTCGGATGCTAATTATGTTGGTGACAAGGTGGATCGCAAGTCTACATCAGGCACATGTCATTTTCTAGGACGATCACTTGTATGTTGGTCTTCAAAGAAGCAGAACTGTGTATCTCTCTCCACTGCTGAATCTGAATACATTGCTGCTAGATCTTGCTACGCTCAGCTTCTATGGATGAAGCAAACACTCAAAGATTATGGCATTCATCTGAAGCAAGTGACACTCTAGTGCGACAATGAAAGCGCCATCAAGATTGCCAACAACCTAGTTCAGCACTCGAAGACAAAACACATTGAAATTCGTCATCACTTTCTCAGATATCATGTTGTGAAGGAAGATATTGATATCATACACGTCAACACTGAAGAGCAATTGGCAGATATCTTCACCAAGCCCTTGGATGAGAAGAGGTTTTGCAAGTTATGGTGTGAGCTAAATATCTTGGAATCCTCAAATGTCCTGTGATCAGGCACACATCCTAACACTTATGCATATTGATGACTTAGATGTGCAACACACGAAGTAAAGTATATCTTCAATCAATGAAGACTTACATTCTAAGTGTGAATACATTAATGTGGAATTTGACTTCGGAGCGCCACGATAATTGTGCGCCGTGTCTGAGTCTAATACTTCCTATACGGTGGGTAACGCCACCACCAAATTTTTCTGTTTGAAGTGCTTCACTCATGGCGTTACGTTTGGTATGTCTTCACATTTGGTTTGGCTTCAATCTCAACTTGTCTTCATGATTATCTTCACTATGTTGATTTGACTGTCCTTCTCATCTATATATATATATATATATATATATATATATATATATATATATATATATATATATGTACTAGTGTTCTGTCCTCTACAGCATTCACTTATAGCTATGTCTTCTTGTTGAATCTTTTGAACTAAGTGAATGTGATCGGACCCTAACCTCTCTATGCTTTCTATCTCAAACTCTATCTCTTCAAATCATATGCATTCTATTGAAACTGTCGAATATCTTCTCTGCGTCCTTGTCAGTAGAAGATCCAGAGACAAACATTAAGTCTGTTTTCAATGCTAATTCCTTCACCTGAAACCCGGAGAAGCGGGAACGACCACCCGGCAATCCAGGCGTGCGTGGGAACGTGGAACAATCTCCGATATGTTGCATGATGGCCACATGTCCTTCAGATGTGAATCGCCAGGGGCACCTGTGTAATAACACTGTGCCGTCCCTGTCTCTATAAATACACGCCTCACCACAGTCATTATCCTTTCTTCCACTCTCACACAAACCCTAGCGCCACCGCTCTCCCTCAACGACGCCGGCGATGAGCGCTTAGTTGCTGTGACCTCATCGACGCCGTCTTCACGCCGGCCGCGGACATCGTCTTCTCCGCCGTCGCCGTAGGAGTCCTCCGTCGCCAAGTTAGGGCACGGACGATCGATTTGCTCGGCCTCCTCTCCCACTCCGTCTAGCAGTTCTTCGTGTGGTAAATAAAACTTCTTTTTTACGGCCCCTTTGATTCTATAGATCCATCACTTTCTACCACAAGCAGTTTCTGTTCACACAAGTTGGATCTATTTCACACTGCATCTCATAATATGCCTAGTATGTTCACTTATGCTTTACAAAGTAGTTAGATTCCTCACTTGTACTTATTCGTGGATTCGTACAAATCTGGAACCAACTCTCTATCTATGAGTGAATGTCTTCGCACTATGAGGTCAATGTCTTCTAAACTGATTTATCTTCAAAATCTTTTGAGAATGCATATGACCTCTTCCCCTTCCTTCGCACCTTAATGTTGTCACAGGTACATGTCCGTGGGAGAATCCCTTGGTTCTCATAGTCTGCATTCATTTGCAGAATTTTTACAGCATCATATAAATTCTCCCGAAGCCAGTTCCTGCTTGACCAGCAAATGGAAGCCTTTGAAACCTTTGAACGTGTTGAAGCCATTCAGTTTGAAGATCATGGCTACAGAGAAATCAACAAGGAAGGGTGGCCGACAACGTCGAGGGGGAACATCAAGAGATCTGCCTGATGACCTCTCAGAGCTGTACAAGACAGACCCAGAAGAGGATTACAATCAGCGCAAGACACGAATCCAATGGATTCGAAGGTACTGGGATGAGCAATGGTTCAAGTACAGGTTTGTGACCCAGGAATATGCAGAGAAGAATGCAATCAAGCGACCATGGGGAGACATCCTATATAGAAATCTTCAACCCAGGTCCAGAGATGAAGCCATTGAACAAGGCTTCTATCCCTGCATGGTCCGTGGACCACAACCTGCAGATGTTGACCCATCGTCATTGCTATGGTGTCGTGACGACAATCTGTTCAAGCGCAACTTCCAGTTTGCCAAGAATTTGGCTAAGCAGAACAAGAAGTCATTGGGACTAGACTTCAACCCTGGTCCTTCTGCTCCCCGTGCCGATGGCACCCGCGAAGCTGAACCCAATCTTGTTGGGCCCTTCTACAACCTGGAAGGTCTCATCACTCATATCATGGTTCAAGGGACAGCCGTGGATGAGCCCGCAGATGACGCTGAATCTAATGAAGCGCCTGCACCGCCGAAGCCCAAGAAACTGAAGAAGCCTAAAGCTTCAAAACCTGCTCCTGCACCAAAGGTCTTACATGCGAAGCCACTGGCTACTGCACCTCCTGAAGACAGTGTGCAGTCTGAAGATCTATCACGTATCTCCAAGAAGACTGAGATGAGAAAGAGTATTGATCAGGCACTGACTGCTGCTGCTATTCTGCGCAATGATGCCATTGATCTCTCCAGCAATGAAGATTTTGTAGATGACACTCTTGAGCAACTGATCAAGAGCAAGGAAGAAGCAGAAATCTTCAATGATCTGCCTCTCTTTGATGTGGCAATACTCCATAACTTCATTGATGAGTGGTTTGACACGCCCAACCTCAGCTTTGAAGATCTGCAACTTCCAATTGGCCTCAGTGTCGCCTTCCATGGCGCCATTGCTTCTGAGCTAGCTCTAGCTCAGCGCATCGTTGAACTGAAGCAAAATATCGACTATGAGAAAGCTCAGTTCAAGAAGCACATGGCCAAGCTCAGCGTGCAAGATGTCAAAAACTTCAAGATCATGCTGCACGAGCTCAAAGAAGCCTTTCTCAAGAAGCATGAAGAAGCTCAAGGTTCTCGTGAGCGCATGAAGAGCCTGGCTGACAAGTGTGTGCAAGCCTACAATGAGGCTGAGAAGCGCAAGGCTCTTGGTCGTCCTGGCATCGACCCAAGAATGGCTGCAAAGAAGAAGAAGCCCTCAACTGACCAATCTGCACCTTCGAGGCAGGAAGAACCTCGCATAGTCTTCCCAAGCAGCATGACTGGCTCGAAGCCAAAGGTCAGGTCAACTGCTTCAGAACTGAAGAAGATAAGGATTGCCGAGGCTGAAGCCAGAAAAAGGAAAAATCCTGAAGCTTCTGATGTCGCTCCCTCTAAGAAGAAGCGCAAAACCAAGAAGGATCGGGCTGCTCCCACAGAGCCCTTAGTTGTTGAACCTATCTCAATGGTTTGCCCTGCATCTGAACACCACGAGCGCCAACTGATTGTTCATGAGCTGCTTCCACAGAGGCTCCTGATGCTGAAGACATTCCAGTAGTTGACCCCACCGCTGATGAAGACATTGGTCACCATGACAATGTTGAAGATGATGAAGTCCTTCCTCAGATCGAGCACCAACTGGTATCATCGCCTGTGCTTACGCACAACAAACTCATCAGCATTGGTCGTCCTCTGACGCCAACTGCTCAGGATGCATCGTGGGCTGATCACCCACAGAGACAAGACACTCCAAGCTCCCCCCAACCGCAAGCAACCCCATCAGTGCAAGAAGAAGATGACTTTGAGGCCCAGCCAACTCCATCTCCACAGGCGTCGCCAGCGCTACGCAGGCTTCGCAAAGGACCAAGGCCTCAAGTCCCTCTTTCGAGCGTTCCAGAAGGAGAAGTGCCCCACCAATCTGTTGCACGCCAAGTGTTTCCAGATGCCACTCCTAATGTGAATGTCTCCGAGTCTGAGGCTAAAGCTGCTAAAGACATTCCGGCTGCATCAGCCGACGACAAACAAGAAGAAGAACGTGTCCCTACTCCCCCATTACTGAAGAAGCTGTTCTCGAGGAGAACGTGTCTGTGCCCGACCCTCCAGCTCATCGAGTGGAGGTTGAGAATCTTGAGGCTGCCACCACCAACACAAATGAAGCCAATGACGTAGTCATGGCTAAAGCAAATGTGGAGCCTGCACCAACCAATGTGCCAGAAGTCAATGAAGCCAATGATGCAACTGCTCCTGAAGCCTCTGTTGTGCAGCCTAACGCCTCTGTTAATGCCACTGCTCATGTTCCGCCACCTCGGCCACACACTATAGAGCAAGCATTCAACTATGGCCAACTTGTCACTGTCAAATGGCCTTTTCTGACTCCTCCGCCTGCTGCTGGTCCTCAGTTTGACTATCACATTGAGCACAGGCCTCAGGTTCAGAAGCCAATACCAAGGTTTCCCAGGTTTCCAGGCACTGCATCTGCACCCGGATCGTTCAATATCAATGGCTTCAAGGCACACAACACCTTCTTTAATAGCGCCAAGAACCCCTACTCAAAGGCAAGAATATCTTCTGATCGGTTCTGGAGCTATCAGCAGCGAAGTTATTACTCATGCATTTTGTACAATCAAGGTCGCATTTTCCCACATATGCGTCTTGACACTGAAGCCATAACTAGTCTGCCCTGTTTGGAAGAAGCTCTGGATTGCTTCAGAGAGTCTGGCTTGCTGCAGTTCGTCACTGATAAGGAGCACTGGAATGAAGAACTGTTGCTCCAATTCTTTGCCACTCTTCATATCCGTGGCTACAACAGGGATCCAAAGACTTGGGTCCTTGAGTGGATGATAGGCAATGTTCATCATGAAGCCAAAGCCTTTGATATCATTGAGCTTACTGGCCTGCCCACTCTAGGAGATCTGTATGAACCTAGTTGTCAGCTTCACAGTGCCGCTATGGAAAGCATCTTCCACAAGCCTGAGCCCAATATGAGTCAGATGCTCAGCATGATGAATCCTTTGCCTCCAGATGTTGAATATCCTAAGGAGTTCTTTGTTGAAGACCTTGAGTATCTGCCACATACTATCTATCACATCATAAAGCGAACTCTCTAGCCCATCAAAGGACATTCTCCACATGCCAAGCTAGAAGGCGCAATGAAGACTTTGGTCTTTCATATTCTTCATGGAAGAAGCTTCAATGCACACGATTTATTCATTCGCCAGCTTGCTGCATCAGGATCTGACATTTTTGGCTTGAAGTTTTACGCTCCATGGATTATGCGGCTGATCAAACTACACTCAGCTGTCACCTATCAGCCCTCTGCTCGCAATCATCGGATCTTTCTGCCTAACGTCGATATGTCAGTTGAAGCCATCTATCCAGAGCCTGCCGAGGAGCCCCTTAGTCTTCAAAATGCTGAGAATCAAAGCTTCTCTCAAAACATTGAAGGAGTTCAAGCAGTCACTTGTGTTTATCCTCTGGCTGGTACTACACGTGCACCTCATCGTGCCCTCACTGAAGCCACTAAAAGCACCATTGCCCAACGGCCCAAGAAGCGATCTCGTGTTCTCAATGACCGAGAGCTTCTGGTTGCCCTTCATCAGAAACAGGATAAGCATCATGACTGGCTGAAGCGCCAAATGCAAAGCCTCTTGGTGGACGTAAACATGATTTGCAATCTTGCCACCAAGAATGCCTTTGTTTCCCATGAAACCCGTCGACGTACATGGAAAGGGCTGACGCTTATGTGCTCTGAGGATGATCTTCAAGAGGATGGCTTCTCTGAACGCTTCAAGTTTGACTCCACACCTCCAAGAAGGACTGTGCTGCGACGAACTCCGTCTCTTGAAGACTCTGAGTTCTCTTCCTCCGCGGCAACTGTGAATGCCAGAGTGATCAATGATGAAGACGATGCTACTTCACCGCCCCCTACTTCTGCACGCATCGACACTGCCCCAAGTTCGTCTGCACCGCCTATCAACACCGACGACCCTGCTGCTACACCTACTCCTCATGGGAACGAGTAGATGCTCTATGTCTTCAAACCTTTTTGGTCCGTACTGACAAAAGGGGGAGAAGCATATGAGTTTGATAGTCTTCAAGCGGGCCCATATGGGCGGTTGCTTTATATTTTGCCTAGTGTTTACAACTCTTGTTTTGATACATTTGGTTCTTTGAGTTGTAACACTTAAACTCGATGGTCGTCTGCTACTTATTTGCTATTCTGTGATGCGATGATAAATTCTGCATGTGCGACGACAAATTCCGCACTTAGATCATTTTGCAGACGTCCATTTTTCATTATGCATGTCATTATCTTCACATACTTTTCATGCATGAGGAATTGTCATCATAAGTTGAAGAGGATCTCCACAAGTACAACCTGCCATGTGCATTTGCATTCCAAAAGCAAATTACTAATATGCACATCTTCAGGGGGAGCCCTTGCAACTTATGAAGACAATCCCCTATCCTTTACAATTTCACATATTATATTCCCCGTTGAAAACTTCAACTAGTTTGTCATCAATCACCAAAAAGGGGGAGATTGTAAGTGCATCTAGTGCCACCCCTAGTTGGTTTTGGAGTATTGACGACAAACCTAGTTGAGGGACTAATGTGTTTGTGAGAATTGCAGGATAACACAGGTAGAAGTCCCTCATTGATTCGGTTTTCCTATCAGCGATGACCCCTAAAAATGTAAGAAGACATTGAAGACAAAGGTGGTATGTGAAGACATTCACATTGAAGACTATGACAAGAGAAGACATCACATGAAGACTATGGAGCGCGAAGACTTAGTTCTTTCGTCGTTCTTTTTCTTCTTTGTTGAGTCATAGGAACCACCGTACTGTTAACTGGGGTCCAAGAGAACCAGTCAGAATGACTGAAGTGATGCTTAATCAAAATCCTATGTCTTCGAGTGAAGACTATGAGAGCAAATCTTGTCCAGAGTTGTATAAGTCAGCTTTGCTTGTAGCCCAAGTAAAGTTGTCGGGTGTGTTTGAAATCTGACCGTTGGAACACGTGTCAGTTCCTTAGTGACCCAGGATCATTTCGGACAAATTAGGTCGGGTTGCCTAGTGGCTATAAATAGCCCACCCCCTACAACCATAAACGGTTGGCTGCTCAGAGTTAGAGTATGGCTTTTGTCGTTTGAGAGCAATCCACCTCGAAGCCTTTGAGGGAGAATTCCTTGTGAGGATAAAGCCCTAAACACCCAGAGCCAAAGAGTGTTAGGCATCACTTAAGTCTTCCTGTCTGTGTGATTTTGACTTATTACACTTGAGGACTGTGAATCCTCCAGCCGGTTAGGCGTCGCGTTCTGAGCATCCAAGAGTCATTGTGGATCGCCGGTGAATGAAGTCTGTGAAGGTTTGGAAGTCTACCTTGAAGACTTACTAGAGTGATTGGGCGAGGACTGGGTGTCCTTAGCTCAAGGGGAATAAGGTGAAGACGAGGTCTTCTGAGTTGAATCTCAGCCTCCCTAACCAGACGTACAGTTGTCACAGCAACTGGAACTGGTCCAACAAATCATTGTCTTCAACGAGTCACTGGTTTCATCCTTCCCTTCCCTTTGCTTATTGTTGGTCCTTGTGAAGTCATTGTATGATTGCTTTATCTTTTGTCTTCATTGAGTGACTGCTTGTTCTGATTGGCTTCACAATATCTTCCTACCCGATCTTTACTACCTAGCTGCTATTAGTCATTGTGCTTTCACTTCATTGAATACTTGACTATGGTTTGCCTAGTGTAGTCTACCTTCCGCTGTATGGTAATAGGTTTATTTCTATCGTTTGTCTTCGAAACTTCCATGTTTTGAAGACTTTCATAAAAATCGCCTATTCACCCCCCTCTAGTCGATCACTAGCACTTTCATTCTCCTAGGTCCTTCATTGAAAGACTCTTGTTCAAATATTCCTTCATGTTTTCCAAAAGTTCTATATTGTTTCCAATCAGCAATATGTCGTCCACATATAATAATAGAAACGCTATAGAGCTCCCACTCACTTTCTTGTAAATACAAGATTCTCCAAAAACTTGTATAAACCCAAATGCTTTGATCACCTCATCAAAACGAAGATTCCAACTCCAAGATGCTTGCACCAGTCCATAAATGGATCGCTGGAGTTTGCACACCTTGCCAGCATTCTCTGGATCGACAAGACCTTCCGGTTGCCTCATATACAACTCTTCCTTAAGGAAACCGTTAAGGAACGCCGTTTTGACATCCATCTGCTAGATTTCATAATCGAAAAATGTAGCTATTTCTAACATGATTCTGACTGACTTAAGCATCGCTACGGGTGAGAAAGTCTCGTCGTAGTAAACTCCTTGAACTTGTGAAAAAACCTTTGCCGCAAGTCGAGCTTTATAGACGGTGAAATTACCGTCCATGTCCGTCTTCTTCTTGAAGATCCATTTACTCGGAATGGCCTTTTGCCCTTCAGGTAATACTTCCAAAGTCCATATTTTTTTCATACATGGATCCCATCTCGGATTTCATGGCCTCTAACCATTTGTCGGAATTCGGGCCCACCATCGCTTCTCCATAGCTCGTAGGTTCATCGTTGTCCAACAACATGACATCTAAGTGATACTTCTTGAGCTTGCGTTGGGGTTTCCCTTGAAGAGGAAAGGGTGATGCAACAATGTAGAGCTAAGTATTTCCCTCAGTTAGAGAACCAAGGTATCAATCCAGTAGGAGACAACGCACAAATCACCAATACCTGCACAAACAATCAAACAACTTGCACCCAAGGCGATAAAGGGGTTGTCAATCCCTTCACGGTCACTTGCAAAAGTGAGATTTGATAGAGATATATAAAACTAAACAAACGATAAAGTAAATATTTTTGGGTTTTTTGGTTTATAGATCGGAAAGTAAAAGATTGCAAAATAGTAGATCGGAAACTTATATGATGGAAAATAGACCCGGGGGCCAAGGTTTGACTAGAGGCTTAGAGGATTATCTCAAGATAGCAAATAATACGGTGGGTGAACAAATTACTGCCGAGCAATTGATAGAAAAGCGCAAAGTTATGACGATATCTAAGGCAATGATCATGAAATATAGGCATCACGTCTGTGTCAAGTAGACCGACTCCTGCCTGCATCTACTACTATTACTCCACACATCGACTGACTCCTACCTGCATCTAGAGTATTAAGTTCATGAAGAACAGAGTAACGCATTTAGTAAGATGACATGATGTAGAGGAATAAACTCAAGCAATATGATGTAAACCCCATCTTTTTATCCTCGATGGCAACAATACAATATGTGCCTTCCTGCCCCTACTGTCATTGGGAAAGGACATCGCAAGATTGAACCCAAAGCTAAGCACTTCTCCCATTGCAAGAAAAACCAATCTAGTTCGACAAAATAAACCAATAGTTTGAAGAGAATTACAAATATATCAAATCATGCATATAAGAATTCAGAGAAGATTCAAATAATATTCATAGATAAGCTGATCATAAATCCACAATTCATTAGATCTCGACAAACACACCGCAAAAGAATATTACATCGGATAGATCTCCAAGAACGTCGAGGAGAACATGGTATTGAGAATCAAAGAGAGAGAAGAAGCCATCTAGCTACTAGCTATGGACCCGTAGGTCTGAGGTAAACTACTCACGCTTCATCGGAAGGGCAATAGAGTTGATGTAAAAGCCCTCCATGATCGAATCCCCCTCTGGCAAGATGCGGTTGCCCTCCCTCTACCCCTCTATATATAGGGGGAAGGAAGGGGGAGGGGCGCCATAGGGTTCCCTAGGGGGGTGATGCGTCTTGAAGCTACGTCGGTATTTCCCCAAAGAGGAAGGGATGATGAAGCACAGTGACGGTAGGTATTTCCCTCAGTGATGAAACCAAGGTTATTGAACTAGTAGGAGAACCAAGCAACAATACGTAAACGACACCTGCACACAAATAACAAATACTCGCAACCCGACGTATTAAAGGGGTTGTCAATCCCTTTCGGGTAACGGTGCCAGAAATTGGCAAACGAACGTGAATACATTGTAGTAGATTGATAGATCGAAGGCCAAATAAAATAAATTGCAGCAAGATATTTTTGTATTTTTGGGTTTAATAGATCTGAAAATAAAAGGCAAATAAAATAGATCACAAAGGCAAATAATATGAGAAAGAGACCCGGGGCCCGTAGGTTTCACTAGTAGCTTCTCTCAAGAAAATAGCAAATTGTGGGTAAACGAATTACTATTGGGCAATTGATAGAACTTCAAATGATCATGACGATATCCAGGCAATGATCATTATATAGGCATCACGTCCAAAATTAGTAGACCGACTCCTGCCTACATCTACTACTATTACTCCACACATCGACCACTATCCAGCATGCATCCAGTGTATTAAGTTCATGGAGAAACAGAGTAATGCAATAAGAACAATGACATGATGTAGACAAGATCTATTTATGTAGATATAGACCCCATCATTTTATCTTTAGTAGCAACGATACATACGTGTCGGTTCCCCTTCTATCACTGGGAGCAAGCACCGTAAGATCAAACCCACTACAAAGCACCTCTTCCCATTGCAAGATAAATATATCAAGTTGGCCAAACAAAACCCAAATATCGGAGAAGAAATATGAGGCTATAAGCAATCATGCATATAAGAGATCAAAGAAACTCAAATAACTTTCATGGATAAAAAGAGATAGATCTGATCATAAACTCAAAGTTCATCGGATCCCAACAAACACACCGCAAAAGAGTTACATCATATGGATCTCCAACAGACCATTGTATTGAGAATCAAACGAGAGAGAAGAAGCCATCTAGCTACTAACTATGGACCCGAAGGTCTACAAAGAACTACTCACGCATCATCAGAGAGGCACCAATGGAAGTGGTGAACCCCTCCGTGATGGTGTCTAGATTGGATCTGGTGGTTCTGGACTCTGCGGCAGCTAGAATTGATTTTCGTTGACTCCCCTAGGGTTTCTGGAATATTGAGGTATTTATAGAGTAAAGAGGCGTTCTAGGGGGCACCCGAGGTGGGCACAACCCACTAGGGCACGCCTGGGCCTCCAGGCGCGCCCTGGTGGGTTGTGCTCCCCTCAGAGCAGCCCCCAGGTGCTTCTTCGGCCCATTGGTTGTCCTCTGGTCCAAAAAAATCCACAAAAGGTTTCACTGCGTTTGGACTCCATTTGATATTGATTACCTGTGATGTAAAAAACATGCAAAAAACAGCAGTTGACACTTGGCACTATGTCAATAGGCTAGTACCAAAAAATGGTATAAAATGACTACCAAATGATTATAAAACATCCAAGATTGATAATATAACAGCATGGAACAATAAAAAATTATAGATACGTTGGAGACGTATCAGCATCCCCAAGCTTAATTCCTGCTCGTTCTCGAGTAGGTAAATGATAAAAACAGAATTTTTGATGTGGAATGTTGCCTAACATGTCGTATCAAATTCTTTTCTTTATAGCATGGACATTTGAACCTTTATATTGTTCAAAGCAATAGTCTAGTTTTGACATGATAATTTAGATACTCAAGCATATCAACAAGCAACCATGTCTTTCAAAATATGAACGCTAAAATAAGCTATCCCTAGCCCATCATGCTCAATCATTGATCCATTCATGAAATACACTCGCATATTAACTACACCCAATGCTCAAGTATGATCATAGTGCCCCCTAGTTGGTGCTTTTATAAGAGAAGATGGAGACTCAAATTCAAAAATAAAAAATGCATAAAGTAAAAGAAGGCCCTTCGCAGAGGGAAGTAGGGATTTGTAGAGGTGCTAGAGCTCGAAGAGAAAATTGAGAGATAAAAACATTTTGAGAGGCATACTTTTCCCACCAATGAAAACGACTTAGAGTTCCCAGCACTTTCCATGCTAGATATATCATAGGTGGTTCCCAAACAGAAATTAAAGTTTATTCCTTTTTCCACCATACTTTCACTTTCCATGGCTAACCGTATCCATAGGTGCCTTCCATATCAACACTTTTCGAGGAATTTATTATTTGACAACAAAAAGTAAATTCATTTTTCATTTCGAGACTGGGCATCCCTAATACCTTTGCCTTACTCTCATGCAATGACCAGTGAATAAGCATTCATCATGAGAATAACACATCTAGCATGGAAAATATTAGCCACCCCTCACCGCCTCGCGAGCGGTACGAGCACACAAAAGAGAAATTTATTTTGAATATTAGAGATGACACATACAAATTTGCTTAGAACGGCAAAAGAACACCGCATATAGGTAGGTATAGTGGACTCATGTGGCAAAACTGGAGGAAATATGCCCTAGAGGCAATAATAAAGTTGTTCTTTATATTTCCTTATATCATGATAAATGTTTATTATTCATGCTAGAATTGTATTAACCAGAAACTTAGTACATGTGTGAATACATAGACAAACAGAGTATCCCTAGTATGCCTCTACTTGACTAGCTCGTTAATCAAAGATGGTTAAGTTTCCTGACCATAGACATGTGTTGTCATTTGATGAACGGGATCACATCATTAGATAATGATGTGATGGACAAGACCCATCCGTTAGCTTAGCATAATGATCGTTTAGTTTTATTGCTATTGCTTTCTTCATGACTTATACATGTTCCTCTGGCTTTGAGATTATGCAACTCCCAAATACCGGAGGAACACCTTGCGTGCTATCAAACGTCGCAACATAACTGGGTGATTATAAAGATGCTCTACAGGTGTACGATGGTGTTTGTTGAGTTGGCATAGATCGAGATTAGGATTTGTCACTCCGAGTATCGGAGAGGTATCTCTGGGCCCTCTCGGTAATGCACATCACTATAAGCCTTGCAAGCAATGTGACTAATGAGTTAGTTACGAGATGATGCATTACGGATCGAGTAAAGAGACTTGCCAGTAACAAGATTGAACTAGGTATGATGATACCGACGATCGAATCTCAGGCAAGTAACATACCGATGACAAAGGGAGCAACGTATGTTGTTATGCGGTTTGACTGATAAAGATCTTCATAGAATATGTAGGAACCAATATGAGCATCCAGGTTCCGCTATTGGTTATTGACCGGAGATGTATCTCGGTCATGTCAACATAGTTCTCGAACCCGTAGGGTCCGCACGCTTAACATTCGATGACAATTTGTATTATGAGTTATGTAATTTGATGACCGAAGTTTGTTCAGAGTCCCAGATGAGATCACAGACATGACGAGGAGTCTCGAAGTGGTCGAGAGGTAAATATTCATATATTGGAAGGTTACATTCGGACACCGAAATGGTTCGGGTTGTTTTGGATGAGTTTCGGAGTACCGGGGGTTATGGGAGGGGGGAAGTTCATGGGCCTTCATGGGCCTTAGTTGAAAGGAGAGGAGGGCCACAAGGGAGCCCCCCCGGTGGCCAGTCCGAATTGGACTAGGGAGGGGGCGGCGCCCCCTATTTCCTTCTCCCTTCTTCCTCCTTCCCCCTCTTTCCCTCTCTTGGAAAGGAAGGGGACTCCAACTAGGATTGGGAATCCTAGTTGGACTCCCCTATGGCGCGCGCCCCCTATGGCCGGCCTCCTCTCCTCCCCCCTTTATATACGTTGGAGGGGGGCACCCCAAAGGCACACCAAGTCTTCTCTTAGCCGTGTGCGGTGCCCCCTCCATAGTTACACACCTTGATCATATCGTTGTAGTGCTTAGGCGAAGCCCTGCATCGGTAACTTCATCATCATCGTCAACACGCCGTCGTGCTGATGAAACTCTCCCTCATCCTCAACTGGATCAAGATCTCGAGGGACGTCATCGAGCTAAACGTGTACTGAACACGGAGGTGCCGTATGTTCGGTGTTAGGATCGGTTGAATCGTGAAGACGTTCGACTACATCAACCGCGTTACTAAACGCTCCCGCTTTCGGTCTACGAGGGTATGTGGACACACTCTCCCCTCTCGTTGCTATGCATCTCCTAGATAGATCTTGCGTGATCGTAGATATTTTTTTGAAATACTGCGTTCCCCAACAGTGGCATCCGAGCCAGGTCTATGTGTAGATGTTATATGCATGAGTAGAACACAATGAGTTGTGGGCGATAATAGTCATACTGCTTACCAGCAACATCTTACTTTGATTCGACGGTATTATTGGATGAAGCGGCCCGGACCGACATTACATGACCGCATTCATGAGTGATTGTTCCATGCTATTATATTATCTGTTTTGGATGTTAATGGGCTTATTTTTACACTTTTATATTATTTTTAGACCTAACCTATTAACCAGAGGCCCAACCCAAATTGCTATTTTTTTGCCTATTTCAGTGTTTCATAGAAAAGGAATATCAAACGGAGTCCAAACGGAATGAAACCTTTGGGAGCGTTATTTTTGGAACAAACGTGATCCAGGGGACTTGGAGTGGACGTCAAGAAACAATCGAGGAGGCCACGAGGCAGGGGGCGCGCCCTCCACCCTCATGGGCCCCTTGTTGCTCCATCGACCTACTTCTTCCTCCTATATATATATATATATATATATATATATATATATATATATATATATATATATATATATATATATATATACCCCGAAAACGTCCAAGAGCACCACGAAACCCTATTTCCACCGCCGCAACCTTCAGTACCTAAGAGATCCCATCTTGGGGCCTTTTCCGGAGCTCCGTCGAAGGGGGCACTGATCACGGAGGGCCTCTACATCAACTCTGTGGGCCCTCCGATGATGTGTGAGTAGTTTACCTCAGACCTTCGGGTCCATAGCTAGTAGCTAGATGGCTTCTTCTCTCTCTTTGGATCTCAACACAAAGTTCTCCTCGATTCTCTCGGAGATCTATTCAATGTAATATTTTTTTGCGGTGTGTTTGCCGAGATCCGATAAATTGTGGGTTTATGATCCAGATTATCTATGAACAATATTTGAATCTTCTCTGAATTCGTTTATGTATGATTGGTTTATCTTTGCAAGTCTCTTCGAATTATCAGTTTGGTTTGGCCTACTAGATTGATCTTTCTTGCAATTGGAGAAGTGCTTAGCTTTGGGTTCAATCTTGCGGTGCTCGATTTCAGTGACAGAAAGGGAAACAACACGTATTGTATTATTGCCATCGAGGATAAAAAGATGGGGCTTATATCATATTGCATGAGTTTATCCCTCTACATCATGTCATCTTGCTTAAGGCGTTACTCTGTTCTTATGAACTTAATACTCTAGATGCATGCTGGATAGCGGTCGATGTGTGGAGTAATAGTAGTAGATGCAGGCAGGAGTCGGTCTACTTGTCACGGACGTGATGCCTATATACATGATCATACCTAGATATTCTCATAATTATTCGCTTTTCTATCAATTGCTCGACAGTAATTTGTTCACCCATCATAATACTTATGCTATCTTGAGAGAAGCCACTAGTGAAGCCTATGGCCCCTGAGTCTATTTCCATCATACAAGTTTCCAATCTATCTTATTTTGCAATCTTTACTTTCAATCTTTATTATAAAAATACCAAAAATATTTATCTTATTATTATCATCTCTATCAGATCTCACTCTTGCAAGTGGCCGTGAAGGGATTGACAACCCCTTTATCGCGTTGGTTGCGAGGTTCTTATTTGTTTGTGTAGGTACGAGGTGACTCGTGTGTGATCTCCTACTAGATTGATACCTTGGTTCTCAAAAACCGAGGGAAATATTTACGCTGCTTTACTGCATCACCCTTTCCTCTTTAAGAAAAAACCAACGTAGTGCTCAAGAGGTAGCAAGAAGGATTTCTGGCGCCGTTTCCAGGGAGATCTACGCCAAGTCAAGACATACCAAGTACCCATCACAACTCTTATCCTTCGCATTATATTATTTGCTATTTGCCTCTCGTTTTCCTCTCCCCCACTACAAGAAAAACTGCATGTAGAGACGCCATATTCCATAGCTAGAGACATGCTATTTCATCTCTAGGCAACCGTAGAGTCGACCTAGTAAAGCGTCTCCTCACGGACCGTCTCAAAAAATGTAGACACGCTGGCTAAGCGTGTCTACATGACATGAGACACTATATATGGACGTTCAAAAGCGTCTCTACATATGTAGAGTCGTTCTATTAGATGCGCTTATCACGTCTCTACTCACAAAGTCGTTTCATTTGTCATGGGCCCTGACCCCATTCTTATACACGCTATGTAGAGACGTTATATTTATCTCTAAATATACACAAGATCCTTTGTAGCTACATAATATTTAACTTTAAGCATTATTGATTTATTTCTAACTTGTATTTCATCATTTCAAATCCAGTTACTTTATCATACTACATGCCTGTGTAGAATGATCAACCAATATTATTATATATATAAACGCATCCACCCATATCACCAGTCACATTCATAAGCAACAAATATCATTATATAAAGGGATCCACACATATCACCAATTGTATTCACAATAATCCCATTCACACAATTTTAATTAGTAGAACAAACACCTTGAGTTTAGAACTGAATGAAACCAGACATTCATATGAAAGATGCAAATAATTAAGAATCGTACAAACTAGAACTAAGTTCCCTATGAAACTAGAATCTTTACATAATACATAATACTTGTCCAATTAAAAAGTAATTCTTCTATACTCCTGGCTCCTACAGTGCACTCCTTTTCAAAATCTTGAGCTACCCTAAGAAAAGAAAGATAACAGAGTAAAATTTAGAACATAAGCTTTAAGACTAATTTGAGAAGAAATATTTGAAAAGAAAAATAACAGACTAATTTGAGAAGAAATATTTAGAACATAAGCTTTACTAATTCTGCTATAATTTTAGCCAAAGACCTCTTGTTGCGATTGAAATATTTATTCTTCAAATGAGGCCTATATGCTCTCCATTTTTTAATAGTCAATAGGATCCGGTCTTGTGTAAGTTGTTTCGTATCATTGGGGTAGACAAATTTCTCCTTCAAATATTAAAATTGGCAGTTAGCAAAGTCAAATTAACAGTCTTGAATAGTGCTATGAAAATTTTACCTCAAAATTCCTGTATGATCTGTCGCACATCTCCATTTGGCCATGCATGCAAGAGTATCACAATGGCATATAACTGGACCATATACATCACACTAGATATGTGCTTAAAATGTTTTTTAGCTTACAAATTATTTTAACTTGGCTAGTAGATTTAGGAGGCTTGTTTGGTAATAGATCATCAATCTCTGGAGGGCCTTGTAAACTTTCTTCATTTGGTCGTACACTTTGAGCAGCCTGAACTGGGATGTTTAGGCTTCGAAGCCGTCGAGGAATCCTCGACATAATATCTTCATCAAAAAATGTTAAAATCGTATGTGACAGTCATGCATAGAAACATATGTCTAGGTCATGCATTGAACTACATTATGTAATAAACAACTAAATCCGAAAGTACCATTCTACACCCAGGAGCAAATGCTCCTGGTGTGAACAGTAAAATCAAAAAAATAGAAAAAAAATTCAAAAAATTATGAATTTTTTTGTGACATACTTTCACAAGTGTTTCTTGTGCATGAAAAATTTCATCACGAAATCACATTCGTGGAAGTCGCGCCGAAAAAAACAAAATCAGAGCTTCAAAATGCTTTTGTAAGTAACATTTTCAGAGCATCGATTTTATTTTTTTTACCACACCTTCCACCAACGTGATTTCGCGATGAAATTTTACGTGCACAACAAACATTTGTATAAGTATGCCACAAAAAAAATCAGAATTTTTTGACATTTTTTTGAATTTTTTTATTTTACTGTTCACACCAGGAGCATTTGCTCCTGGGTGTAGAAACTCCACTTCCAACTAAACCATGCTATATCCAATGGGAACCTAGCAGACACTACAAGAAAACCGTATAAATATCAAATGGATCTGACACAAATAGATTGCCTTCTCTGCAGATAGCTAAGTCTACTTATATATCATCTTATCCACATTAGTTTACACATCTGATGTCAATATACAGCCTCCTGTGTAGAAGTCGTTGCACACACATAGCAACATACAGCCTCCTGTGCAATATACACGTCTGGCATGGTTCATAGTTTCTGTTTCATTTTCTGCAGTTTGCTTAATAATACTGTAATTATTAGAGACCACCAACCGCCAATCAACCTAAAAATACCACGATAGCATTAGATTGAGCACCTCAGTTTCTTCCACATATGTAATGCAAAACATATTACTGCTACCCAATACTTGGGTGCATACGCATGTATCTGCAGACATATACATGCGAGAAAACCCGGATTGGATTTTATCCCCACAGACCCCACCCATGAGAAGCAACTTTCTTCCCTTGAATATACCCAGATGCCTCTTCTCCCTCCACCCATTATCTATAGATGTAGGTACAAACATGTGGTAGATTTTATCATTACCTGCCGTGAAATCTGACATCTTGTCCCTTGCAACAACCACCGCTGACCTAGTCTTAGCTCCCTACAAAAGGATGTGTCAGAAATGATAAAATAGACATCAACCCCTGTTAAATGAGTTAAAAGGTCAGTTGTATATTGACATCAATGGATCTGACACAAATAGATTGCCTTCTGTGTAGAAGTCACTGCACACACATAGCAACATATAGCCTGTAAACAACAATCTTTTAGTGCAAAATCTGAGAGCTGCTGATTGAAGCTCCCTTCAGCAAAGATGCAAGAATCAAAACTACCGAAATAGTGGGACTGCACTAAGCTGAGGTAGGAAATAGGACAGAATAAAATTACTACAAAATAGCAGAGTACGTTGCAACCTGTACAACTAAACACTATCATGTTTTATGCTCCAGCGTAAATGGAATGTGTGGTTATTTGGATCTAACACCACTTGTACTACTTTTGAGTTTTGCCATATAAAATTTTTATTGAACCAAATAGTTGCTCACATCTTTCAAGAAAATTCTGTCAGAATTGATTTCTAGGCAAGCAAGCAATTCAACAAACACTTAGAGTGCATTGCCTATCTGAAGGAAGTAACGAGACGAATGAGAAGAGGATCAAGACTTGAGATGAATATAAATTGAGGAGGCCACTTTGGTTGATATAATGGTAAAACTATAAGGGCTGTGGGATTCAAGGCATCACCTCCTTTGATGTGGTGGATGTTGAAGATGCTCTGGATGGAGCGACTGCTTGCAGGGCGGTGTGCCGGCGGAACACGCGGTGGAGCTTCGGGTGAACGATGAGACCGGCGTGGATGCAGCTTCATGACGGGAGGAGGACATCGGGAGGAGCATGACTTCGTGACAGAGAGGACGACGGACACCGACGGGGCTCTAACTACCGAGCTTGTCGATGGAGGAAAACAGGAACCGCCTGCGGGCAGAGCTAGAGGGGGAGGGCAACGCTTGAAGGTGAGGCTGCCACTGCTCGGGGTGCAGGAATGGGCGGGCGCAGGGTGGTCTCGCCAGCGCAGATTGGAATCGGGAGGTTGGATAATGGGGGAGGTGGGGAGATGGCGCGCGGCTTAGAAAAATATCCGGCGACATATATGAAGATAAAAAATTGAGAGACCCGGGAAACATTGCGCGGTAAAGAAAATAAATTAGTAGTACCAACTTTTTTGTTAAACAAAAATAGTCCAGGACATCAAATTGTTATGTACTTCCGTGAACGTCAAACTTGGTTAAGCAAAATAATCCAGGAGCGCTAATTAACCACATATATGGATTGTGTTAAAAAACAATGGACAAATTTCCTTTTGTGTTTCGTTTATTGGCTCAATATATATTCTTCATTCTTTTTGCAAAAATATCAACAAATATTTGCATGAAAAACTACCGATCTAGTCATCATCTTTCAAGACGGTGCAAAGAACACTACAAGTAAAAATTACAATCAGATCCATAAACCACCTAGCGACGACTACAAGCAGTAGAGTGAGCAAAAGGCGCGCCACCATTATCGCCTCTCACTCAACGGAGCTGGTCAAACCTTGTTGTAGTAGACAAATAGGTAGTCATTGGGCTAAGGCTCAATAAGACCAGCGCACCAAAACATCAGCCACCACCAATAAAGAGAATCGTTTAGTGGAAGGATGCAATCTAAAGACACACGAACACAGACAAACGAAGACCGGATCCAAGTAATCCACTGAAGAGAAACGCCCACCGAATCCCACAAGATATGCGGAGACACACCTACACACACCATCAAATAATGCTTGATGCATCACCAGAACGGGGGCTAAGCAAGTAGAACCTTATTCCAACTTCGAAGAGCCGCCGCCTCGTCTTCCCGAGGAGGGCACAACCATAAAGAAAAGAAAACAGAGCAAGAACCCTCCAGTCGACAAGGGTCGAGATGCATCGCACCTCCATGGCTCTAAAACCACAGAAGATGAAGCCGATTTGTGGCAGCGTTGATGGGAGGCGTGAAATCCCAGATCGGCCTCGCGCAAGGCACACGAGATGAAGGGTAACTTTATTGGGTAATATATGTATCCAAGTAATATCCACAAAGTTTAATAAGAAATAGAAAGACAGTGGAAGATTGGAGGGGCAGAGTGCGACTCGCAACAATAAGGGTGGCATTCTCAAGCCATGGGTGTGACTCGGGCTGGACTAACCGAGTGGGCTTTTCGGCCTCCATGTGGCTCCCTCTGGATCGGACTGTTCGGTCCCACACAAGGTTCCTATTAATGCGAGGGTCGACGTTGTCGACCAAACATGCACCCCCTGGTCATGATGTGTATTTGGCCCAACCCAAATAGCACAGGCTCCCTCTTTCCATTTTTTGTTTATCTTTATCTTTTTTTTCTTTTTCTGTCAATATTTTTATTTTTATTTTTTCATGTTTGTTTTTCTTTCCTCTTTATTTACCACATCGGAGGACATTGTTGTCTACAGAGAGACGCGGCGCACGCGGGGGTGTCGAACTGAACGGGATGAGAGAAGGGAAGACTCGAGCTGCTGGTGAAATCAAACGGCAACCAGCGCCAGATCAGACGGCTAGCTAGCTGAATGATTTTCTAGAAAAATCATCCGACTGATTTGCAGTAGCCGCCTTAAAATATTCTAAATATATATACTACAAAAATTTACAAAATGTTAAACAATTATTTGAAAAATGTTGAACAAGTATTTGAAAAAAAAGTAATCAAGTATATAAAAATGTTACAAAAGTATTTGAAAAAATGTTGCACAAGTATTTGAATTTTTTTTGCAGAAGTATTTGAAAAAATGTTGAACAAGTATTTGAAAAAAATATTGAACAAATATTTGAAAAACTGTTGAACATGGGTATAAAAATGTTGAGCAAGTATTTTAAAAGTATTGAGCAAGTATTTAGAAAAGGTTGAACAAGTATATAAGAATTTAGAATGAAAAACAAAAGGTAACAAAGAAAAACCAAGAAAAATGAAAAATGAAAATGAATCAAAATAAACTAAAGAAAAAGGTAAATGAAGAAAAATGAAGAAACAAATGAAAAAGCATGGAGAAGAAAAAAAGTGATGACAAATGAAATAAACAGAAGAAAGAAGAAATGAAACAAAACAAAGAAACAAACAGCAAAAAAGAATGAAAAAATGGAGAAGAAAAAAATAAAAGAGAACGAAAAAAGTAAAAAAAATCAAAGAAAAACCAGCTTGAATCGCCTCAAGTACGACCCACACCTACAACTTATCACCAACGTGGCTAGGGCGGAGTGGTAGCGGCATCCGCGACGAGAGCTCCTCCTTGGCGCCTTCAGCGCCCGCTGGCGATTCCAGCGCCCACTGTGTCACTAGCATGGGCCTGGCCCAGCAGCGAACGCTGGCTGCTGCCGCTCACTTGATCGCTGGCCATCGCTGCCCGCTCGATTGGTGGCTCCCGCTTGCTTCATTCTAAAAACTGCTACAGTACAGACTATTTTTCTTAGAAAAAACCGGTTTGCTACTGTATGTAGTCTTGTCTTAGAAAAAAGTTCATCCACTTTAAAAATAAGTTCATTGAATTTGAAAAATAATTCATCGCGTTTCAAAAAAGTTCATCGAGTTTCAAAAAAGTTTATCGAGTTTGAGAAAAAGTTCATCGAGTTTGAGAAAAAGTTCATCGAGCTTCAAAAACTGTTCATCGAGTTTGAAAAAAGTTCACCGAGTTTGAAAAAAGTTCATCAAGATTTTAAAAAAGTTCATCGATTTTAAAAAAAAGTTCATCGAATTTGAGAAAAAGTTCACTAAAATTTGAAATATAAATTTCATCAAATTTGAGAAAAATTCAATCAATTTTGCATCAAACCCAGGAAGAAAGAGAAAAAAGAAAAACGGAAAATGGAAAAAAGAAAAAGGAAAAAGGAAAAAAAAGAAAAGACAAGCAAGAAAAGAATAAGAAAGATGCATGTAACCACATTAGGGCTTGCTAGCGTGGTGGTTAGTGATGTGTACTGTGAAGCAAAATGGGCCAGGCCCAAAAACGCGACGCGAAGAGAGGGGGTATGCGCCCGATTGCGGGAGCAACTAAAACAGGCGCTTAAGGCGCCAAATAGGATTTAGCCGCGGTCGCCCCCTCTTATTCTTACTATTTGTGTCCATTAATGGGCCGGCCCAATACAAAGCGGGAGAGGAAAACCCTTTTGTGAGAGCAGCTTATCGTCTTGCTTAATGCGAGAAATAGACACCGATTGGTGGCTTTCGTTGACCTACACGAGAAATATGGTTTCCCATCCCAATCAGCTATCGCAATTAGCCAATCTAGGTCGTCTTATTAGGCCCAACTAAACAGCACCCAGTTTGTTGTTTGACCGGTCTGGTCGATCGGAACAAGAAAAGGTCCAAGCCCATGCCACAACCGCCCTAGGCTAGGGTAGATGCTGCGCTATGTTTGTTCCCGAAAATCCTATCTGCCACACTACGTGGTAGATTGTCGCTAATTCGCACAGAGGTAGCGACGACCGGCGAGAAAGACGGGTCGGCCCAATTATCAGTAAAGAACGCACTACAATACCGGTCGGTTTGTGGAACCTTCTAGGAGGGTCGCAACCGGTTTTCTGGTTTTTCTTTTTCCATGTTTCTCTGTTTTCTCTCCTTTTTTAGTTTTCATTCTCATTTTCTTTTCTTTTTCCCTTTTTTTCTTGTATTTCATTTATCATTTTCAGGTTTATTTTCTTTTTCAACAAATGTTCAGAAATTTAAAAATGTTTGCCTTGCTATTATTTTTATTTTTAACAAATTGTTCTTATTTTCAAACTTTATTCACAGAATCTAAAAAAGTTTGCATTTTAAATTTTTGTTCACAATTTAGAAAATGTCCAAAAATTTGAAAAATGTTCCCACTTTCTAAAAAAATCACAAATGCAAACAAATGTTCATTTTTCGAAAATCTATTCAGAAATTGAAAAAAATGTTTGGATAATTTCAAAAAATGTTGGCATTTGAATTTTGTTCACAAATTCTATTTTTTGCGGGAATTTCAAAAGGTATTCCAACTTCCAAATTTTTTACAATTCCGAAAATAGTTAATGTTTCAAAAAATTGTTCACAAATTATAGAATTGTTCGTGGAATTTCAAAAAATGTTCAAGTTTTGAAATAATTGTACTTAATTCTGGAAAATGTCCGAGTTAAATTTTTTGTTCCTTTTATCAAAAACTTGTTTGCAATTTTGTAAATTGCTCTCATTTTTGAATTTGGTCCTTTAAAAAATGTTTATGTTTCACAAAAAAATTAAATTCTAAAAAATCTGGTCAGAAATTTGTAATTTCCATGTTTTAAAAAACAATTTATTTTTTTCAAAAATAAAACCATGCTCAATTTTTAAATTGTTTAATCTATTTGCAGTTTATGGTTGATAGACATTGTGCTGCGATCTTAGATACCAAATATCACTAATTAGAGCATCTCTAGCAGATACTTTAAAACTCCAGTGAACTGCGTTATACAGGACGGGCCAAAAAAATGGCTCGATCAGATCCCGAAAAAATGGCCCGGCCCGTAATTTTTTTAGCGGAGGCCCATAAACCGTCCCCGTTTTCCGCTATATATTTGGAACCTCCTTCCTATGACGAGAAATCATCTCCCCTCCAGCAGTCATTTCTTGCGCCTCCGGCCACCGGATCTCCTCGGCGATGTCGACCGCGCATGCAGGGCGTGGCGACGGTGATGGTCTCGGTTGTCGCGGAGGCTTCGGGTATCACGGTGGAGACGTTGCGCGCGGTGGCTTCGTTACCCGCAAAGCGCCGGAACGACGACGTGGCAAGCGGGTCCGGCCTCCGCCCTGTCATGTCAGACAAGTAGAGAGAGACGGCGCGCACGCGTGGCGCCAAGCCCCGCAGCACCGGAGCGAGTTCGCGTGCGTGGACGACCTTCCGGCGCTGCGGCCAGCTCTTCAACCCAGCGATCCAGCGGCGGCGCACGACCGAGCGGGCATTCTTTGAGGCAAGGGCCGCCACCGCCGCCGGAGATGCGGCTGCGCAGTTGCTGGCGGCCTGGGAGGAGTACCAACTTCAAACCCGGCTCTACCGTTCGTTGATCTACACACGCTGCACGGAGGCCAGCCGCTGCCTGCCGAAGTCATCTCCAGCGATGAGGACGACGAGGGCAACTCCGACGCATAGAACCTAGTGATGTTTAATTAGAAGTAGACCCCCACGTAGTATGAACTACTTTAATTTCCAGTTAAACTATGTTTAATTAGGTTGTATTTGTGGAACTCCTGTGAACTCCTGCTATGTATGACTATGTTTAATTATGGAGCGAACTTACTAGTTTTCAAAATCATGTTGAATTCTGGTGAACTATGCAGGGTCTGTTATGTCTTCGCGCTTGTCGTCCTGCAAAATTTGTTTACGGAAGTCCGTAAACTAATTTTGTGGATCGTTCGGTTGCGGAATCTGCTAGAGATGTTCTTTTTGTGGCTAGCGTCGTTCTTTACTAGCAATAGGTCCTTTGTTCGACCCGTCACAAAGACTGTTTCATGGGAATTTCTGGTAACTTCCTTTTAAGTTTTTCCTCTTTGTTTTCTTTCTTTATGGTTCACGCTGCAAATCTAACCCAAGACCATGCTAGTATTGGTGGTCACACTAAAACGTCTCACAAATCGTCTCTAAGTTAATTAAAATTAAATACTTATATTCTTAGAAGCTAATTATAGGAAAAGGGATTGTGACGCTCCGTAAACGTCTTAAGAAGCGTCTTTAGGTCGCTAGTGTCCATATGCTTAGAGACGAATAAAATAGCGTCCTAGAAAAAGCGACCATACGTGGTGTTTTTGTTGTAGTGCCCACTTCACCCTTGCCGTTTTATTCGCCCTCTCTTCCGTTCGCCTCTTTTTCCTTCCTGCCTTCTGTGTGCTCGTTCTTTTTGCAATTTGTTGCCATCATGTCTGAAACTGAGGAGGTTATCATTGATAAGTATAATAATATGGAGAACTTTGATGCTATTGATGATCCTCTTGAAAATCATGTTATTTTGCACACTAAAAAGTTTCGTATTGGTAGCGGTAATATTATTGGGAAGGGAGTTATTCAAGATTTCTTTACTTGTGCCGGTGTTGTGCCCACCATGAGTGGATCTATCCTTCATAAAACTAGTAGTCTCCTTGTCGGTGTCAAAACCGGCGGATCTCGGGTAGGGGGTCCTGAACTGTGCGTCTAAGGCAGATGGTAATAGGAGGCAGGGGACACGATGTTAACCCAGGTTCGGGCCCTCTTGATGGAGGTAATACCCTACGTCCTGCTTGATTGATCTTGATGATATGAGTATTACAAGACTTGATCTACCACGAGATCGTAGAGGCTAAACCCTAGAAGCTAGCCTATGGTATGATTGTATGTTGTCCTACGGACTAAACCCTCCGGTTTATATAGACACCGGAGGGGCTAGGGTTACACAGAGTCGGTTACAAGGGAGGAGATCTACATATCCATATTGCCAAGCTTGCCTTCCACGCCAAGGAACGTCCCATCCGGACACGAGACGAAGTCTTCAATCTTGTATCTTCATAGTCCAACAGTCCGACCAAAGGATATAGTCCGGCTGTCCGGACACCCCCTAATCTAGGACTCCCTCAGTAGCCCCTGAACCATGCTTCAATGACGATGAGTCCGACACGCAGATTTTTCTTCGGCATTGCAAGGCGGGTTCTTCCTCCGAATACTCCATGGAAGATTTTGGACACAAGGATATGTTGGGGATCGTAGCAAAAATTTAAAATTTTCTACGCATCACCAAGATTAATCTATGGAGTCATCTAACAACGAGAGGGAGATGAGTGCATCTACATACCCTTGTAGATCGCGAGCGGAAGCGTTCAAGAGAACGTGGTTGATGGAGTCGTACTCGTCGTGATCCAAATCACCGATGATCCTAGCGCCAAACGGACGGCACCTCCACATTCAACACACGTATGGAGCGGAGACGTCTCCCGCGCCTTGATCCAGCAAGGAGGAGGGAGAGGTTGAGGAAGAGAGCTCCAACAACAACACGACGGCGTGGTGGTGGTGGAGCAGCAGTACTCCGGCAGGGCTTCGCCAAGCTCTTAACGGAGGAGGAGAGGTGTTAGGGAGGGGAGGGGCTGCGCCTTTGATGTGTTGTGCAGCCCTCCCCTTGCCCCTCTATTTATAGGGGAAGGGAGAAGGGGGCCGGCCCCCTCTAGATGAGATCTAGGGGGGGGCGGCCAAGGGGAGGGGCTTGCCCCCCAAGCAAGGGGGGGGGGGGCGCCCCCTCTAGGATTTCTCCCCCAACCCTAGGCGCATGGGCCCAAGGGGGGGATGCGCCCAGCCCTCCAAGGGCTGGTTCCCTTTCCTCTACGGCCCATGAGGCCCTCCGAGAGAGGTGGCCCCTCCCGGTGGACCCCCGGAACCTCTCCGGTGGCCCCGGTATAATACTGATATGCCCCCGAACTTTTCCGGTGACCGTATGACAACTTCCCACATATAAATCTTCACCTTCGGACCATTCCAAAACTCCTCATGACGTCCAGGATCTCATCTGGGACTCGGAACAACATTCCGTAATCACATATAAGTCTTCCTAATAACCCTAGCGTCATCAAACCTTAAGTGTGTAGACCCTACGGGTTCGGGAACCATGCAGACATGACCGAGACAACTCTTCGGCCAATAACCAACAGAGGGATTTGGATACCCATGTTGGATCCCACATGTTCCACGATGATCTCATCGGATGAACCACGATGACGAGGATTTAAGCAATCCCGTATACAATTCCCTTTGTCAATCGATACGTTACTTGCCCGAGATTCGATCGTCGGTATCCCAATACCTTGTTCAATCTCGTTACCGGCAAGTCACGTTACTCATTCCGTAACACATCATCCTGTGACCAACCCTCAGTCACATTGAGCTCATTACGATGATGTCTTACCAAGTGGGCCTAGAGATACCTCTCCGTCATACGAAGTGACAAATCCCAGTCTCGATTCGTGCCAACACAACAGACACTTTCGGAGATACCCGTAGTGCACCTTTATAGTCACCCAGTTACGTTGTGACGTTTGGCACACCCAAAGTATTCCTATAGTATCCGGGAGTTGCACAATCTCATGGTCTAAGGAAAAGATACTTGACATTAGAAAAGCTTTAGCAGACGAACTACATGATCTTGCGCTATGCTTAGGATTGGGTCTTGTCCATCACATTATTCTCCTAATGATGTGATCCCGTTATCAATGACATCCAATGTCCATGTTCAGGAAACCGTAACCATCTATTGATCAACGAGCTAGTCAACTAGAGGCTCACTAGGGACATGTTGTGGTCTATGTATTCACACATGTATTACGATTTCCGGATACCACAATTATAGCATGAACAATAGACAATTATCATGAATAAGGAAATATAATAATAACCATTTTATTATTGCCTCTAGGGCATATTTCCAACAGTCTCCCACTTGCACTAGAGTCAATAATCTAGTTACATTGTGATGAACCGAACACCCATAGAGTTCTGGTGTTGATCATGTTTTGCTCGAGGAAGAGGTTTTGTCAACGGATCTGCGACATTCAGGTCCCTATGCACTTTACAAATATCTATGTCTCCATTTTGAACATTTTCACGAATGGAGTTGAAGCGACGCTTGATATGCCTGGTCTTCCTGTGAAACCTGGGCTCCTTGGCAAGGGCAATAGCTCCAGTGTTGTCACAGAAGAGAGTCATCGGGCCCGACGCATTGGGAATAACTCCTAGGTCGGTAATGAACTCCTTCATCCAGATTGCTTCTTGTGCTGCCTCCGAGGCTGCCATGTACTCCGCTTCACATGTAGATCCCGCCATGACGCTTTGCTTGCAACTGCACCAGCTGACTGCCCCACCATTCAAAATATACATGTATCCGGTTTGTGACTTAGAGTCATCCAGATCTGTGTCGAAGCTAGCATCGACGTAACCCTTTATGATGAGCTCTTCGTCACCTCCATAAACGAGAAACATATCCTTAGTCCTCTTCAGGTACTTCAGGATATTCTTGACCGCTGTCCAGTGTTCCATGCCGGGATTACTTTGGTACCTTCCTACCAAACTTACGACAAGGTTTACATCAGGTCTGGTACACAGCATGGCATACATAATAGACCCTATGGCCGAGGCATAGAGGACGACACTCATCTTTTCTCTATCTTCTGCCGTGGTCGGGCATTGAGCCGTGCTCAATCTCACACCTTGCAATACAGGAAAGAACCCCTTCTTGGACTGATCCATATTGAACTTCTTCAATATCTTGTCAAGGTACGTACTTTGTGAAAGACCAATGAGGCGTCTCGATCTATCTCTATAGATCTTGATGCCTAATATATAAGCAGCTTCTCCAAGATCCTTCATTGAAAAAACACTTGTTCAAGTAGGCCTTTATGCTTTCCAAGAATTCTATATCATTTCCCATCAATAGTATGTCATCCACATATAATATGAGAAATGCTACAGAGCTCCCACTCACTTTCTTGTAAACACAGGCTTCTCCATAAGTCTGCGTAAACCCAAACGCTTTGATCATCTCATCAAATTGAATGTTCCAACTCCGAGATGCTTGCACCAGCCCATAGATTGAGCGTTGGAGCTTGCACACCTTTTCAGCATTCTTAGGATCGACAAAACCTTCCGTCTGCATCATATACAATTCTTCCTTAAGGAAACCATTAAGGAATGCCGTTTTGACGCCCATTTGCCATATCTCATAATCATAGAATGCGGCAATTGCTAACATGATTCAGACGGACTTCAGCTTCGCTACGGGTGAGAAAGTCTCATCGTAGTCACCCCTTGAACTTGTCGATAACCCTTAGCGACAAGCCGAGCCTTATAGATGGTCACATTACCATCCGCGTCTGTCTTCTTCTTAAAGATCCATTTATTTTCTATGGCTCTCCGATCATCGGGAAAGTCAGTCAAAGTCCATACTTCGTTTTCATACATGGATCCTATCTCGGATTTCATGGCTTCCAGCCATTTGTCGGAATCTGGGCCCGCCGTTGCTTCTTCATAGTTCGAAGGTTCACCATTGTCTAACAAAATGATTTCTAGGACAGGGTTGCCGTACCACTCTGGTGCGGAACGTGTCCTTGTGGACCTACGAAGTTCAGTAGCAACTTGATCTGAAGTTTCATGATCATCATCATTAACTTCCTCTCTAGTCGGTGCAGGAACCTCAGGAACATTTTCTTGAGCTGCGCCATTCTCCGGTTCAAGAGGCAATACTTCATCAAGTTCTACTTTCCTCCCACTTACTTCTTTTGAGAGAAACTCTTTCTCTAGAAAGGATCCATTCTTGGCAACAAAGATCTTGCCTTCGGATATGAGGTAGAAGGTATACCCAATAGTTTCTTTAGGGTATCCTATGAAGACACATTTTTCCGATTTGGGTTCGAGCTTTTCAGGTTGAAGTTTCTTGACATAAGCATCGCATCCCCAAACTTTTAGAAATGACAGCTTAGGTTTCTTACCAAACCACAATTCATACGGTGTCGTCTCAACGGATTTCGACGGATCCCTTTTTAAAGTGAATGCGGCAGTCTCTATAGCATAACCCCAAAATGACAGCGGTAGATCGGTAAGAGACATCATAGATCGTACCATATCCAATAGAGTGCGATTACGACGTTCAGACACACCATTACGCTGAGGTGTTCTAGGCGGCGTGAGTTGTGAAACAATTCCACATTTCCTTAAGTGCGTGCCAAATTCGTGACTCAAATATTCTCCCCCACGATCTGATTATAAGAACTTGATTTTCCTGTCACGTTGATTCTCAACCTCACTCTGAAATTCCTTGAACTTTTCAAAGGTCTCAGACTTGTGTTTCATTAAGTAGACATACTCATATCTACTCGAGTCATCAGTGAGGGTGAGAACATAACGATAGCCACCGCGAGCCTCTACACTCATTGGACCGCACAGATCAGTATGTATGATTTCCAATAAGTTGGTTGCTCGCTCCATTGTTCCGGAGAACGGAGTCTTGGTCATTTTGCCCATAGGCATGGTTCGCACGTGTCAAATGATTCATAATCAAGAGACTCCAAAAGTCCATCTGCATGGAGTTTCTTCATGCGTTTGACACCAATGTGACCAAGGAGGCAGTGCCACAAGTATGTGGGACTATCATTATCAACCTTACATCTTTTGGCATTCACACTATGAATATGTGTAACATCACGTTCGAGATTAAATAAGAATAAACCATTGACCAGCGGGGTATGACCATAAAACATGTCTCTCATATAAATAGAACAACCATTATTCTCAGATTTAAATGAGTAGACATCTCGTATTAAATGAGATCTAGATACAATGTTCATGCTCAAAGCTGGTACTAAATAACAATTATTGAGGTTTAAAACTAATCCTGTAGGTAAATGTAGAGGTAGCGTGCCGACGGCGATCACATCGACCTTGGAACCATTCCCGACGCGCATCGTCACCTCATCCTTCGCCAGTCTTCGTTTATTCCGCAGTTCCTTTGGCATTGTCGGCCTTCTTATCCGCTAAGTACTTGGGGCAGTTCCGCTTCCAGTGACCGTTTCCCTTGCAATAAAAGCACTCAGTCTTAGGCTTGGGTCCATTCTTTGGCTTCTTCCCAGCAGCTTGCTTACCGAGCGCGGCAACTCCCTTGCCGTCCTTCTTGAAGTTCTTTTTACCCTTGCCTTTCTTGAACTTAGTGGTTTTATTCACCATCAACACTTGATGTTTCTTTTTGATTTCCACCTCCGCTGATTTCAGCATTGAATATACCTCAGGAATGGTCTTTTCCATCCCCTGCATATTGAAGTTCATCACAAAGCTCTTGTAGCTAGGTGGGAGCGACTGAAGGATTCTGTCAACTACCGCATCATCCGGGAGATTAACTCCCAACTGAGACAAGCGGTTGTGTAACCCAGACATTTTGAGTATGTGCTCGCTGACGGAACTATTCTCCTCCATCTTACAACTGTAGAACTTGTCGGAGACTTCATATCTCTCGACCCGGGCATGAGCTTGGAAAACCATTTTTAGCTCTTGGAACATCTCATATGCTCCGTGTTGCTCAAAATGCTTTTGGAGCCCCGGTTCTAAGCTGTAAAGCATGCCACACTGAACCAGGGAGTAATCATCACTACGCGTCTGCCAAGCGTTCATAACGTCTTGTTCTGCTGGGAAAACAGGTGCTTCACCTAGCGGTGCATCAAGGACATATGCTTTCCTGGCAGCTATGAGGATAATCCTTAGGTTATGGACCCAGTCCGTGTAGTTGCTGCCATTGTCTTTCAGCTTGGTTTTCTCTAGGAATGCGTTGAAGTTGAGGGCAACGTTAGCATGGTCCATTTGATCTACAAGACATATTGCAAAGAATTTTAGACTATGTTCATGATAATTAAGTTCATCTAATCAAATTATTTAATGAACTCCCACTCAGATAGACATCCCTCTAGTCATCTAAGTGATACATGATCCGAGTCAACTAGGCCATGTCCGATCATCACGTGAGACAGACTAGTCATCATCGGTGAACATTTTCATGTTGATCGTATCTTCTATACGACTCATGTTCGACCTTTCGGTCTTCCATGTTCCGAGGCCATGTCTGTACATGATAGGCTTGTCAAGTCAACCTAAGTGTATTGCGTGTGTAAATCTGGCTTACACCCATTGTATGCGAACGTTAGAACCTATCACACCCGATCATCATGTGGTGCTTCAAAACAACGGACCTTAGCAACGGTGCACAGTTAGGGGGAACACTTTCTTGAAATTATTGCGAGGGATCATCTTATTTATGCTACCATCGTTCCAAGCAAATAATATGTAAAACATGATAAACATCACATGCAATCAAATAGTGACATGATATGGCCAATATCATTTTGCTCCTTTTGATCTCCATCTTCGGGGTGCCATAATCATCAATGTCACCGGCATGACACCATGACCTCCATCATCATGATCTCCATCATCGTGTCTTCATGAAGTTGTCTCGCCAACTATTACTTCTACTACTATGGCTAACAATTAGCAATAAAGTAAAGTAATTACATGACGTTTATGTTGACACACATGTCATAAATAAATTAAGACAACTCCTATGGCTCCTGCCGGTTGTCATACTCATCGACATGCAAGTCGTGATTCCTATTACAAGAACATGATCAATCTCATACATCACATATATCATTCATCACATCCTTTTGGCCATATCACATCACACGTCATATGCTGCAAAAACAAGTTAGACGTCCTCTAATTGTTGTTGCAAGTTTTTACGTGGCTGCTATAGGTTTCTAGCAAGAACGTTTCTTACCTACGCCAAAACCACAACGTGATATGCCAATTTCTATTTACGCTTCATAAGGACCCTTTTCATCGAATCCGATCCGACTAAAGTGGGAGAGACAGACACCCGCTAGCCACCTTATGCAACTAGTGCATGTCAGTCGGTGGAACCAGTCTCACGTAAGCGTACGTGTAAGGTCGGTCCGGGCCGCTTCATCCCACGATGCCGCCGAATCAAGATAAGACTAGTAACGGCAAGTAAATTGACAAAATCAACGCCCACAACAACTTGTGTTCTACTCGTGCATAGAAACTACGCATAGACCTAGCTCATGATGCCACTGTTGGGGATCGTAGCAGAAATTTAAAATTTTCTACGCATCACCAAGATCAATCTATGGAGTCATCTAGCAACGAGAGGGAGAGGGGTGCATCTACATACCCTTGTAGATCGCGAGCGGAAGCGTTCAAGAGAACGGGGTTGATGGACTCGTACTCATCGTGATCCAAATCACCGATGATCCTAGCACCGAACGGACGGCACCTCCGCGTTCAACACACGTACGGAGCGGAGACGTCTCCCACGCCTTGATCTAGCAAGGAGGAGGGAGATGTTGAGGAAGAGATCTCTAACAGCAGCACGACGGTATGGTGGTGGTGGAGCA